>NC_080791.1:29007767-29367767 GCF_028018385.1 Neofelis nebulosa | reverse complement strand
CCACCTGTCACCTTTGCAAAATTGTATAAATTGTGTTTACAACAGGGAGGATATTCCTTAAAGGTGGCATTATACTTTAGAATAGCAATATCATTTGTTACAGAAATGTGTATGAGCTCTCACGGAATACCTGGAACCAGTGTTTTCCCTTGAAAGACATAAGCTCACATGGGAATATTTACAAACTTTTTCCCAATTTCCTACTGTCAACTTATGAAATTTAATCATCCTGATCCCGACAGATCCAAGTAATGGTGATTTAGTGCTGCATGCTTTTACATTTTACTTCCTAATACAGTGAGTGTTTGATCAACACCACTGCCAGGCAGTGAATTGTTTCTTGATGAACCTGCATTGAGACTGGGGGCGGGGTGGGGGGATGATGTGCAGGTTCTGGCTGAGTGATATCCCTGACTGCTACAGAACTCTTTCTGACTGATTGGGGAGCTACAAGTTGAAGCATCTGGTGCTTATGTACAAAACAAACATAAATAAGAAATCATGTACAGATGTGACTCTAACAAATCCCCAGCAACAAGAAAAGAAGTAGCATCAACAAATGAAAGGAGAAAAATCAATACTAAAAGAAGAGAAGAAAAGAAACAGAATCCTCCAAAGACTATACTTCAGAAGTTTAATTTCAGGCTCAAATATCTGACCAAAAAACAGTATTTGTAGTGATATCTAAGATTCCTGAAAAAGAGTTTATGAGACCAAATTAGAAATTGCCTGTTCTGCACATGAAAAGATGTTCAACGTCGCTCCTTATCAGGGAAATACAAATCAAAACCACACTCAGATACCACCTCATGCCAGAGTGGCCAAAATGAAGAAATCAGGAGACTATAGATGCTGGAGAGGATGTGGAGAAACGGGAACCCTCTTGCACTGTTGGTGGGAATGCAAATTGGTGCAGCCGCTCTGGAAAGCAGTGTGGAGGTTCCTCAGAAAATTAAAAATAGACCTACCCTATGACCCAGCAATAGCACTGCTAGGAATTTATCCAAGGCATACAGGAGTACTGATGCATAGGGGCACTTGTACCCCAATGTTTATAGCAGCACTCTCAACAATAGCCAAATTATGGAAAGAGCCTAAATGTCCATCAATTGATGAATGGATAAAGAAATTGTGGTTTATATACACAATGGAATACTACGTGGCAATGAGAAAAAATGAAATATGGCCTTTTGTAGCAACGTGGATGGAACTGGAGAGTGTGATGCTAAGTGAAATAAGCCATACAGAGAAAGACAGATACCATATGGTTTCACTCTTATGTGGATCCTGAGAAACGTAACAGAAACCCATGGGGGAGGGGAAGGAAAAAAAAAAAAAGAGGTTAGAGTGGGAGAGAGCCAAAGCATAAGAGACTGTTAAAAACTGAGAACAAACTGAGGGTTGATGGGGGGTGGGAAGGAGGGCAGGGTGGGTGATGGGTATTGAGGAGGGCACCTTTTGGGATGAGCACTGGGTGTTGTATGGAAACCAATTTGACAGTAAATTTCATATATTAAAAAATAAAATAAAAAAAATAAAAAAATAAAAATAAAAATAAATAAAAAAAAAAAAAAAAAAAAAAAAAAGAAATTGCCTGTTCCATTCTGCTGTCTCCCTCTAAGGATTAAGAGTGATGCTTACCCAGAACAATGGATGCCTAGAGAAGAAAAATTAAGTATTACAGATCACTAACACCAACATTTTGTATTGTCTAAAGGAGGCCCCATAAATTCTATCCCCATATATCCATATATTCTATTAGGTCCAAGTAAAGGAATGTGAGTTGGATTATTTTAGCTGTTTAATGCTAATTACAATGTAAAAATTAGCACAATTCTGGAATCTTACTCCAAGAACATTGTTAATGTATATTAACAGGAAGATATTCTTCTTATTCTAATGTAATGGATATATATTTGACTAGCAAAAGAAATATTTTAATAATATATAAATAAAATATTTAACAAAATAATGAGGAGTCAGATTGTTGGCTCAGAAGTATCCTATGCTTGACCATGAGAAAATACCAATACACCTCTGTCACCATGGGTCCATGACCTTCTGTAGGGTTTTCCTTTGGGTTCTGAGAGACAGCCCAAACTCTTCAAGATGGGTCACAATACCTATGCCCCATGAAGAATGGTATCATCTCATACTTTTACTAGCATTGGGGGAACAAATTTATATGTTCTACATACCATTTTCTTGGGCTTTATACTACAGTTAGGTAAAGTATACCATGTGGATCTCAAGGGATAGAATTAGGATCAATGCATGGAAGCTACATGAATAGCTTAAGTAAATACTTAAGACACACAGAGCTGTCTTAAGTAAGAGTAGTATACATGCTAAGTTTTCTGTCACTAGAGATTTTGAAAATAGAGGAGAAGGAACTTTGAGAGGCTTGCTTCTGTAACTCTGGCATTTATCCCAGTACCTGGCACATGGTAACTTCTCAACAATCAATTATTGCCTGATGACTACATGACCATTTAACAGGTTAGGAGAAGATGCTATGCCATTGAACTAGATCAATGCCAAGGCTCATGTCAGCCTAAGATTGTATAAGTTACCATTTTTTTGGCCTTGTGTAAATGGTGTGGTGCTATAAAGTCATTTCTTAGGCTTGTTCTATTTTGTGAGTATTTGAGGGATTTTTTTTAAATGATGTTTTCCTCCTAATGTCTACAAACATGCAAGTCTTTATGAGAGAGAAGTAAAAATATTTTATACTATCTAGCTAAAAGGATTTTTTCCAAAAACTTTTGACTTTATCTCCTTACTGCCAGCTAATTTGACTAGTAGAACTCAGGAACCATTTTAATATTAGTGTTTTCAGGCTGAAATGAGAAAGTCTTGGAGAACCATCCACGTGTGGGCATTTGTCTTTTGCAGCTGGTTACTTTTTTGTGGGGCCACATCTTAGTCCATTGAGACAATGGAACCCATGGCTGTAAATCCTGCACGCTTATAAAAATTAATCTTGTAAATCTTGCACTATTTCCAAGAAGCTCAGTGAAACCCTGCAAAGAAAAATCTGATCAACAGTAGTAAAAATATACTATAAATGAATTTTCCCTTAAGTGTTATGATGCTTAATGGAAATGTGCCTGCCCTTTTCTTTAATTAACTTTTAATTTCCATGATATTGTGAAGGAGTGATGATGACAACGTTATTCTAAAGCATGATACAGGAGAGGTCAAAGTTAAGCATCCATATTGAACCAGATATCTTGGTTCAGCCCAGTCCCCCATGCTGTATAGCAGCCAATCATGTGAAAGAACTCTTCATCACCTGGAAGACTAAACAGGGAGTAGGGTATATGAACCTACATTCATCACTAGGTCTAGAAAAAAATAGTAAGGCAGAGAGGAGGAAGGGGAGAGAGAGAGGTGAGGAAGGAGAGTAAGGAAGGAGGAGGGGGCTTTCAATTTGTCTGCAAATGACATAGAGTGGAATCTAGATGGAGTAGAATATAAGAGGTTTCCAGAAGGTTCTTTTGGATGTGAATGGACAGAAGTCTGGGAGTCAGAACTTAGAGAGAGAATGTAGAGCCCTACTAGGGAACATCAATATTATCCACCTACTGAAGCTCCTTGTCCTTGGGTACCTAAAGAACATTTGGGGATGTGCAAGGTAATCCCTACCTAAGTCTATTTGTAGCTTATCTTCAGTGCAGTTACACTGCCCTATATAGCATTCTACACATTTTTAAAGGATATTTGAAGTTGAAATGTGATGTTTTGCTCCATATTTTCTTTCCTATATTTGCTTTTCTTAAGCTGTTGTTAAAAGGAGTTTGCCTTCATCAGTGATAAATAACTGAGGTGGCCCAAGCACATAGTGACAATGAAGGGTTATTCTACTTGCAGAAACTCAAGTACTAAATTTATTAGGAGAAAAAAATTACAAATGAATTTAGCATGAATACTGATGACTAAAAGAAAACCACCAGGAATCATGCCAAGTAATGATTTTAGATTCAAGTTACAATGACCCACTTTGTGGTTTCTCAACAATGATTTTTGTAGAGCTTCTGTTACTTCACCACTAGCAAAGGAATTGGAGAGGTATGTGGAAGTGAGTACGTGTTTGTTGTCTGTGAAGGTATATCTCTTTTTATTTTTAATGTTTACTTATTGACAGAGAGGGAGAGAGAGAGAGGCAGAGAGAAAGGAAGAGATAGAATACCAAGCAGGCTCCGCGTTCATCTCAGAGCCTGACTTGGGGCTTGAACTTAACAACTGTGAGATCATGACCTGAGCCAAAATCAAGAGTCAAATGCTTAACTGACTGAGCCACCCAAGTGCTTAAAAAAGTCTTTTTAATTTCTTTCCAAAACCATAGTGTACTTAAAAAAAATTCCCTTTTATTTCCTGTAGTTTTCTTACATATCTTTTAATATGGGTAGCGACTAGTCATCTATATAGATCCACACAGGACCCATGTATATAGTGACCCATAAGGCATGATTCCCTTGGCCTAAACCCAGGGTGGCACACTACAGCACAGGAACCAAATCTGACTCACCACAGTTTCATAGGATCAAAACCTTTCTTGATCTTGGTACATATTTTCTATGCGTGCTTTCCAGCTACAACAGAAGGGTTGAATATTTGCCCTAGAGACTGAATCCTGCAAAGCTTAAAATACTTACTACCCAGCCCTTTACAGAAAGCATTTGTTAATACTTGATCTAGACTCTATAGATACTAGATCATCATCATGGCTCATCTGGATTAATTACAGAAATTCCTGAATTCGTCTTATCTCTCATCTTTCTAACATATGTCCTATTTTTGTAGGGATCTTCTTAAAACTTGAATATGATTAGGCCGCTCCCCTTCCCATTGTTTGCATAATGCAAATCTAGCCCGCTTTTTGGGTGAACTTTCCAAAGCCATTTCTCATTGCTTCCTTGCCAGTCAACTCTACTCTCCTCAAATGCGCCATGCTCCCTTTTCCTGAACCCGTGTGATCACAAATACTGATTCATTTTAGAGTGATTCCTTGTTCCTTTTCTTGTATCACTCCTTATGTGAAACCCAATGCAGACAGAAGTCCACCAGGGAAAGTTTTTATGACCTCTGTGCCTGTAGCACCCTTTATATATCTCCATGATAACATTCATTTATGACACTATATTGTCATTTCCCTACTTACTGGTCTTTTCTCCTAGTAGATGGCAGGCTTTTAAAGGATAGACCCTGCTCTGTTCTGAGTGTCAAGAATACATGTGTTCTATATGCACACATATTCACACATGCATTTAAAATACTGTCAGTCTTAAAAAGAGGTCCTCATTCTATTTATGTGTGCATCATTTTTTTGTGAACTACCCCATAATAGTTCTATTGCATCAGAATCTTGATGGTAGAATTTGTTTATTTTGGAAGAAAAGATTTGCAGGTGAGTTTGATGATTCCCTCTAATTATGAAACACATTTTACAGTATCAGAAGCATAGAAGAGTAGATTTGGTCCTTTACAACTTATTTCTACAAATAAATGTAATATCTTAGATGGATTGATTAAGACATTTTTGAAAGCCGAGAACCACCTGAGCATGGGGAGCTGGGGAATCTGTGTACCTGAAAGCCAGCACGTTAGGCTGATGAACATAAACATGTCATGGAACTTTTCTAATGTGCAATGTCTTGACATCAGTCGATATTTTAGGGTGTATATAAGTCTTATGTATCAAAAGAGAGGACTGAATTTTAAGCATGTCTGCATTTTTGCAGGAGGTCTTGGCCATGTGTGCAAATAGATACCTGTGACCAAGATCGACAGGAACCCTTGAATGGGTTTGGTGGGAGGAATCTTTTCTATCTATAAGGCCAGGAGTTGGAGACAGTTCCCAGAGGTGGAAAAACTCTGACAGGCAAACATTAAATCTCTGAAGAAATCTTTCTTAAATTCTAGTATCACCAGGGTTTCCCCCTCAGGGATGAAGGGGCTACTGCCTTCCTAAACCCTGTGGCTAATAATAGCACAAAGGCAAATGACTTCAGTTCTTTGGTCCTCAACCAAGTTTGTTTAGCCCTTAAGCTACTGTGAATATTGCCGGAAAGAAGGAAAGCTGTGGTCAAAGCTGCAGAGTAATGTGGTGACAGCTTCCCTGAGTGCCTGCTAATACAGATATCATTTCATCAGTGTGATCCTCAGCGACCTCTTGCAAGGATTAATAATGGGGAATAAATCACTTGAGGGAGACTCAGCAGCAGGCCCCTCATGGGAGCTCTGGGTTACTACACCAGAATACTGGAGAAAGAAAATGAAGGGGAAAAGTGGCAAATGGGATTAACAGAGAAACACATTGCATCGGGGGGGGGGGGGGGGGCCCTGGTTGAGGGAGTGAAGCAGGCCCATGAATAAAAAAGTGCAGTGCTAGTTCTTTCATTTCTGTGTTCGCCCCATTTCCATGGCTCCTGAATCCATCTGTCTCATGGGAACTTTCCCTGCAGGATGTAATTTGAATGTTATTCTCTTTCTATAGGTTGCAGAGAGTTTGGCCTGGTTCTAACCAAGACAATATCTTGTCCTCTTTTGAAGCTCATTTTATAAAACAAAGACTTACCCATTGTTAATGTCAATTGCTCCTCCTTGTCTTAAAGTATATTGTACTTTTGAGGGACTCTATTTCCTAATGTACCCAATCTCCTCTCCCAGCCCGGGGAAGTTTTTGGATGTTTTCAATAAACAGTTACAAAGAAATCTTTTTTTTGTTTGTTTGTTTGTTTTTAATATTTGTTAGAGAGGGAGAGAGAGAGAGAGAGACAGAGAGAGACAGAGAGAGAGACAGAGACAGAGAGACAGAGACAGAGAGAGAGAGAGAGAGAATGAATCTTAAGCAGGCTCCATGCTCAGCACAGAGCCTGACACAGGCCTGATCCCATGACCCTGGGATCATGACCTGAGCCAAAATCAAGAGTCTGATGCTCAATCAACTAAGCCACCAAGTCACCCCACAAAGAAATCTTTATTTTCAATTGAAACCCTTGTGGGCCAGGCAGCTCCCTCACACAGGCCATGTTAAGAGTGGTCTATCTAGCCAGCCCCATCCTTGTCAGACCCTTTGAGTTCACAATTTTATTTTCACTCTCTGGACCTGGAAGTCCTATCTATTCTCTTAGTGAACAGGACCTTCCCCTTCTGTTCTCTCTAGATAGGGAATAATTAGTGGTACCATTGGGAGAGGACCAGGGGATCAGTGGGTGCTAAGTAAGTGAATTCCAAACTTATGCATTATATTTAAAAATGGACAAGAATGTGGCATTTTGGCTCAGAGGAAAACACAAGTGCCTTTCCCCTAACACAGTGTGAAGTGTGGGATAATTGCATGCAGCATTTTTTAATGGCTAATTTAATGGCTAATGCTTATGAAGCCCTTACTTGTGCTAGGTACTTTATAGGCATTCTTCTTCTTTTTTGTTCATTTTCGAACAGCACTATAGAGTAGGTATTATTTCCCCTTCTTTAAAGATGAAGAGTATGTGGCAGGGAGGTTGGAGAACGTGGCTGGGACCACATGACCAGGGAAGGGTGAGGGCCTATCTGTGGGCTCACTGTGGAGGCCCAGACCACCTCACTTCACCTGGGCCCTGAGCTTTTCTTCTGTGATGTACCTCCACCCACCCTTCCTCTGCTTCTCCTTCCCCTTCTTCCCTTCTGATGCTGTGCTCTGGTCTCCCTCTGACCTCATTTGTACCTCTATAATCAGTCTTCTCCAGTCCTACCATGTTCTTTATATTTCCTGTCTTCCTCAAAAAAGAATTATCATAGTTTCTTAGGAAAAGAAAAGATAAAATTATAAAAACAAATGTGAATGCCATTTTACAATTTACTGAGCATTTAAAGACAGATTTCATACTTTTGAGCAACTGCATGATAGAAATTTTATCACATCTTTCTTAGAGATTAGGGAAATGAGGTTTAGGACATGAAACCCCTGTCCCAGATGCTTCCATCACCAGATGAGGCCCAATGTAAAACTGTATCTCTGGACTGTGAAGAGTTTTCCACTTACTAGCAAAAATTTCAAACTCCTGTGGTGGCACCATTAATGAGAGTAAGCAAAAGGGGCCCAGTGGGGGTATTTTGGGAATTCCTGCCTTCCACCTTGACGGCAGAGTGGCTGCTTCTCAGCCCCAGGCTGCTGCTGCCATGTGGGAAGGAAGGCACAGGGTTGACAGATTCTTTCAGCATCTCAAAGGAAGGCAGAAATCAGAATGGTTAAGAAAAATTCCCTGATCTTCATTTTTTTGTTTTTAGTTTATTTATTTATTTTGAGAGAGAGAGCATGAGCAGAGGAGGGGCAGAGAGGAAGGAGAGAGAATGCCAAGCAGGCTCTGCACTGACAGCACGAAGCCTGACATGAGGCTTGATCTCATGAACCGTGACATTATGACTTGAGCCAAAATCAAGAGTCAATGATGCTAAACCGACTAAGGCACCCAGGTGCCCCTAAGACATCCTGATCTTTAAATGTCAGTAACTACTCCGCATACCTGCATGAGATCCCAGGGGAGGCCAATATGTGCAAGCTGTGTACTGTCCCGAGACCACTAGCTCACAAATTCTCCACCAGACCCCATGACTTCCCATCTCATCTTAAATTGTCCGATTCCCACTGTGACCCCTAGTCTCATTTCCGTTCCTTTCCCATTTGCATTCCTTCTGCTAGCTGACCATTTTCACAGTAAACAGCCTCCTATAGTGTTCTCAGGGTCTCCCTCCTCCCCTCACAAGCTTCCTCCCAGCAGCTAAGATGCTTGGTGATAGAATCAAGAATGGCTATTTACAAAGAAGAAGGAGGTAATAGGACGAAGGAGGCTCTGTCCACAAAGCAAGAAACCCTCTACTCAGGCAGTCGACGAAGGGAAACAGAATTGGAAATGATTTTTATTTCAATTAGATTTTAATTAGCTTCTGTCTTGGAACTATCGGATCGGTTCCCAAATAATTGAAAAAGCAACCGTATTTACATCTGTTGCTCCTAAGAATAGCAATTTTGTAGCATCTGATCCATATTGTATTCAGAGGGTGAGAGAGAGGAGGGAAGTTCGATGGGGAGAGGATTTCAGATGAAATAATCAGTGTCAACAAAAGCAGTGCAGCGGGTCAGCTGGGAAACTGTATGAGCACTCCTCTGTAGCCTTGCCCTAATTTCACATGGAATTAATATGGGATGGGTGGTAAGAAGTATTTCATTAGCAGCTTGCACAAACTTATTATAGAGCTCTAGCAACTCTGAATCAAGCACACTGGAGAATTAAGAAAAGCAGATATTGCAGTCAAGTGTGTAACATACAGGAGGGTCAAGTGAGGCATCTTAGGGAGGGAGTCAGGAATGTGTCCTTGGGGCCAGGTGCTCAGCATTGAGAGTGTGTTGGCTCCAGCTGCAGCATTCCTAGTGAGTCACATTTCTCTGTGCTTCCTCCCTTATGTTCTGCTGAGATGAAATATCATGCAGTGAGTGGGGCTGAGACCTGTGTCCCACCTGATTTCCGAAGGCCATTCAAAGATTCTGATCGTAACTTTGCAAGATCTCTTTTTTTCTGACGAGACAAACAGGGCTTGCAAGGCTATGAGGTTGATGAAAATGCTTTCCCCATGGGAAAACACAAGTGGATAGCTCTGTGAATTTTCTCTTGAGGAAAATGTGGTGTTTGGGAGGCTAAGCAGCTCATGGCCCCAGTTTCCTCCAGAGACCAGTTTCCTGTTCACAGAATAGTGTGTTTCAGAAAAATTTCTCAACATTTTTCTCTGTTGGTATGTGGTTGGTAATGTCTTTGAATAAATACTTAAGGATCCCCTTCCTGCCACAAATTAACCATATACTTGACTACACTTCTTCCCCCTTCTTAGAGGATGCTAGAAAGATGATTGCTGAGTCCCGGTGCCTGAGTCATCTCTTCAGCATCTCTTCACAGTTACGCAGCTTCCTAAGGCCCAGGAGAGGAAGGTCATGCAATTAGTGATTCTAACCCCTAAATTTCCTCTCTTGCTCTGTGTACTTCTCTGGTGCCTGAATCTTTTGCAGTGGAATGCATTCATGTGGTACTTGCATAATGCAAAAATAAATTTTACAAAATCTGCTGCCTGAAAATAAATTTAATATAGCAGATTGTGATTGTGTTTTATGCAATCAGAAATAAAATTATGCTAATAATACTTTCAAGAGTCTTATATAATATAGTTATTGGTCCATTATCACAACTGTTAGTTCTGTCTCCAGCATTGCCAGTAGACAGGTGGTTCTGCTGTAATACCATAAATTACGTGTAAGCAGGGTCTGTGCCATTTATTCAGGACAAATGTCAACACAACATGCATACATATATTCTTTCAGAGTTTTTTTTCCTTAACTACCCTATGTAACTTTATATTCTCTACCCCCCAGCACCATTCCCTTTATTCTGTCCTGTTAGATTTATTTTCTTTATTGAACTTATTACTCTTTAAGATAATTATGCATTTTGATTGCATATGAACTGCCTTGCTCCTCTTGACTGTTAGTACCTTGGGGCAGGGACCATATCCCCAGTGTCTGGCTCATAGTAGGCTTCTAATAAATATTTGTTTAGTCATTCAGTAAGTATTCCTAGAGACCTCCCATTTAGCCAGAATATTTCAGGCATGAAAACATAGACATGAACATGACCAAGAAAGCTCCTTCTCTCATCAAATATACAAATTAGTAGGGAAGGTGGCCAATATGCAGTCAGTTAAGTAAAGGAACAAGATATGAAATAGAAACATGTCATAGAACACCAGAATCCCGAGGATAGGATAAAACACAGTGATGTGACAGTGGCTTTGCACTGCACTTGAGGTGTGCCAGCTTCAGATGCCAGGGAGAGGAGGTGGAGCCTCACAGCAGCCCCAAGTAAGGGGCAGAACAATAGGTTCATGTTGTCACAAGGACACCAGTAGCCCCTGTTGGATCATCCACACCTCCCTTTGCCCTGGCATGCCCTTTGTGTCTCTTCTGCCTGTTGGATACCTATTTTTCCTCAAGCCTTCTCTTAGGTATCATTTTCTCTGTGAAGTCTTTCCTGTTCCCTCCTCCCCAAAGAGAACTGGCCACTGTCCCTTTGCACATATATATACTATCATCCCCTACACATATTTACATTGTCACTGTGACCTACCTTTCTTTCTCTCATATGTTCACATATATTTCTTGATGTCCTGTGGTACTGTAAGTCCCTGTTAGACAATAATGACTCCTCCTTGTATGCCTAGAGTGTGACACAGACACGGATTTTAGGTTCTTGATAATTATTTGTTAGATGAAGAGTGAGGTTGGTCCATGTAATCATGGATAAATATATAAATAAAGGAAATGGAAGGACTCAGAAAGGCTCTTGCATTGCTAGGATTTCACAATTACTGTTTTAAAAACTTGCCCTTCCTTTCTCCATCCCAGGAACCTTCATTAACTGCATTTTCTTTGGCTCCTTTTGTATTTGTATGTATGATATGTAGTCCACAGCTGTTGTCATCACATAAATTATAAAATTACATTGAATCCACTTCTGCCTTAAATATAAGTTCCAGTGACTCCCCACCCCCACCCCAGTACACACCCATATGCACCACTCTGTTCTTCACTATGGTCTAGAATTCCCTTACTCATTGATTTTCCTGCTAGGGCTTAAATAAATTTCAAGTCATGAACATTTCTGCTTTCAGCTCTCTGTGGTTGACTCTATCTGTCTTTTGATGTATGTATTAATAGAGAACAAATATTAGCAGATAATGTATTGGTGGCCAAAAGATGAAAAAAGGATTCCTGCTAGTGTAATATTCGTGAAAGTCTTGACTTGAACTGTCATAATCCAACAAGGCTAAATTTATCCTTAAATAGATGAAATAACACCAGAGGTTCCCCTAAAAGTTATAACATCTTAATTACTGCCATTAAAATCTCATATCCACACATCATATACATTTTGAACTTCAGTCTTAAAACAGATACGTTATTTTTCAGAGAATCCTAAGGGGACAGAAGTCACACAGTACTGCTGAAGCCTGCTCATACTGGACAAATAATTTTTGGCAGAACACTCAATCTAACCTAATAGATAATGCTGAGCAAGCAGAGCCTTTAGTTCTTCGAACACTGATGAGATTCTATACAGTGTTTTCCTTTGTGTAGTTTCATTATTTGGGAAAGGCCAACATAATATTTATCTGTGGATTAGGCACCATGGATACAGGCAGTAAGCCTTTTAGATATGTCTCCCTAAGTTCCCTATTGAAAAAATATAGGTGGCTAGCGTTCTCGCTGGTTAATTTTGCATTTTGAAATACACAACTTACCACTGGTTTAGGAGCCAGCATATAGACTCATGTGTGAGCATGTTAGGACACAATTGTGCAGAATGAATTCCTTCAAGCTTCCACTTCTCAACCAAGTATGGCAGAGAATATGGAACAAAAGGAAGGACGTTTTTATATAGATGGTGCAGGTCAAAACCTACCTGATTTTTCATAGGTGATAGAAAAGAAGAGAGATAAAAGATAATGTTTTGGGTTTTTTAAGGATCAATATTTTAGTCTATGAGTGATGTCCCCATCAAATAGTGAACACAGAGAAGGAGGTGGTGTAAGGGGTACAATGATTCACTTGAATGTTGACATATTGCATTTGAGTTGCACGTGGCCATCAAAGGCAAGATGACAACAAATATTTTCTGTGTGTCTGGGCCTCTTTTAGGGTCTGGGGATTGAAAAATGAAAGTAACACATGGTATCTCATGGTGGAGGGGCAGGGTGTTTATAATCTTTCAGGGAGCAGAGATGTATAAACATACAGCTATAACGCAAATGCAAATAGAAAGTGCTGCTTGAAATCTAAAAAAAGTAAACTCAGAACAGGAACCTGTCCCCAGGGTCCTGATATTGTCTAGGGAGAAATAAACTTCAGTTCTAGATTACTGATCTCAGAACTTTAACCTATTCAGTGGGCATTATTAAGTACTTCTTGTGTACGCTGTGCTCCATTTCTTAATTATAATGCTTCTGAAATGGAGAAGAGCAACTTTTGATGCTTTGTAATTTAATTATATTCTTTAGGGATATTACAACTTCCTTTTGTACTAAGCCCACACTTAACCAGTAGTTTTCTCCTCTGTAATTTGTTCTTTCCAGTATATTTGCCCAGGAGAAGGGCCTGGCCACTGTGCATGAACTCCCCATTTCTCAGACCAGGGGGGAGATTTGTGAGTAAGTGGTAATGGATATACTGTCGTGCTAGTTCATAAATCAGTCTTCTGTCAGTTAGGTGGGCATGAATCCATCTTTCAAAACTTGATCACCTTTGGTTGAGCTGATTAAATTAATTTTATGATTCTGCAGAGTGGAGGTCCTGGCTCTGGAAAGGTGGTCACCACTTGGTTGCTCCATTTCTGAGTGCTTCCATCCAGGGGACTCTGCCTGAAATGACTAATTGACCTCTTCGTGTAATGGCAGAAGTCACTGCTACTCATTTCCAGTTCCAGATTGTCTTTTTAATTTTTTTTAATCTTTATTTATTTTTGAGAGAGAGAGACAGAGTGCAAGCAGGGAAGGAAAAGAGAGAGAGAGGGAGATACAGAATCCAAAGCAGGCTCTAGGCTCTCAGCTGTCAGCACAAAGCCTGATGCAGGGCTTGAACTCATGAACTGAGAGATCATGACCTGAGCTGAAGTTGGATGCTTAGCCAATTGAGCCACCCAGGTGCCCCTAGATTTGTCTTTTTAATACCAATGTCATTGCACTGGTAAAATTTCAAGCTAATACACTGTCATGGGTTGAATTGTGTTCCCCCTCAAAACAAAATATGCTGAAGTCCTAGCCACTGGTACTTATCAGTGTTACCTCATTTGGATATAGGGTCTTTGTAGACATAAGCAAGTTGAGATGCTTTCATTAGGGTGCATCCTCATCCAAAATGACTGATGCCCTCATAGAAGAGAGAAATTTGGACACATACACAGAGGGAAGTCAGCTGTATGAAGCTGGAGAAATACACTGGAGGTTTGCTGCCACAAATCAGAGAAGGATTGGGGCTACCAGAAGCTGGAAAAGGCAAAGAAGGACCTTTGATGTTTTAGGAGGGAGCAGGATCCTGCCAACACCTCAGTTGTGGACCTATAGTCTTCAGAAATGTGAGCTGATCAACTTCTTTTGTTTTAGCACCCCCCTCCAGCCCCCACCCCCCTCAGTTTATGGAGCTTTCTTACAGCAGCCTTGAGAAACTAATACAACAGGTTATGGTTAGCTCTCAAGTTGGATTTAAGAGTTCACTAAGAATTCCAATTGGATTTAGGGTTTCAGATCAGATTTCAGAATGTTTCTTAAGTGTGTCTTCTCTGGAAGGAAAAGGTTAAAGTTGAATCCCAAGGACCCTGAAGTCATTTTGGATCTATCCACTGTGACTCTCAATATGCTCTCTTCCTTTGCCCCTTTATGAAGAAAACCCTTTCTTTATTGAGTGCAATATAATCCAGCATCAGAGAACTTCCCAGAAAAATAGAGCTATGAGCTGGGAATTAGTGACCTGCAATTGTAAAATAGCAATTCATTAAATCAAACAAACTTTCCTTAAAATTTATTTGGAAGCAGGATACCAGTAAGAGTTAAGAGTTACCAACTCTTTTTTTTCTAAATTGTTGAACATGCTGGGATAAATGGGTATTTTTTGCTTTTACATGCTTCATTTATTTTTATGATTAGACCCTTCTCTAAAGTATGGTTCCTCCTAATTACATTTATAGAATTGTCCTTAAATACCTAAATCTATATATGGTTATGATATATGGTTATATATATATGGTTTTGTGTGTTTAGATGTGTGTGTGTATGTGAGTGTAAGCTGCATACCATTTCGGAGGCTAACAAATACTGTCTGAAGCCTACCCATGGAGTGTATGGGCTAAATAATTGTCCACAAATAAAGGGTATCTATCCTTTGGTTGGGATAAAGAAGTCAGACAGAAATCACACATTAAACTTTACCATAGCCCTAGTCTCTTCGATTTGTGGTTTGAAGTTTGGGCTTCCACCTTTAAAGAATGTTGGTTTGATCTTCTCTCTTCCTTTATTTTGGACTCTTTTTTTTTCCTGGAAATTTAAGTAATATTTTTTTTTTTCCATCACAAGCAAAGAGAGAGGTTGGGAATGAACATGCAATTAGATGCCTAATTGCCTTTTGATGAGGCTGCGGGTTGTAGAGTTAGGGCATGTGACTAGGGATTCTTTAGCTACTTAAAGCATTGCTGAAGAGGCTGTGGTTCAACAGGACCACCAGTTTCATGGTCACTCTTTGAGAGAGCTGCCTGCTGTAAAGACCCAATAGGAGAGGTAAGCACGGTGGGAAGGACTTGGGGCATGCCTCTTTCCCCGTGAATGGAGAGTAAGAGGGTACTGAAGACCAAGAGATGGCAGAAGCAATAAAGTGAAATGAAGAGGGCAGACAGGAGGTACACTTGGGAAGACAAAACAATTGCTATTTAATGTGCATTATTTTGTAGGACAAGATGAAAAAGAAAACTCTTCACATGGCAATAAAGGTCTCCATTGCCACAAGGTTTGTACAGGGTTTTTGGGGCCTACACCAATTTGACAGCCTAACTTTGAAGTGTTTAAAACTTGAAGGGAGGAATGCGGAAAGGCAGCAGTTATGCGGGGGAGGTTGCATAGTAGGGAGAGGGAGTCAGGAGAGAGGGTCAAGAGAAAATGACTGCAGTGGTCATTTCTGGCCCTATTACCAGTTATGATGGATGATTTTGGAGAGGCAGGAGGAACAGTGTCTATTTAAAGATGGCAATTAAGAAAATATGTCTAAGTAGAGGGAAAATGGCAGTTCCGATTCTGGCTGTTGATGTGTCTGATGAAGCAGGACTGATTCACCTACAAACTGACACAGCTGCATTAATGTGGCTGAAAATAGCAGTTCTCATCTGCCTGTGATGGAGCTGTGGTGGAGAGTGCCTCATCACCTGTGGGCTTATGAATGTAGATTATTCCCCTTTGACTGAAAATCATTTCTATCTGGTTTCTTCCAAGGGTGTTGAATCACTGCCTTCCATTGTCTGCTAAATGAGCATTTAAACGCCAATTTGTTGTTTGGAGTTTGGACCTCTGTTCATTGGGTGATAGTGAGGTATATTAACCTTATGCTTTTGAAATTTTCTCTTGTATTTTGTGTGAATCTTTTTTTTTTAATGCCAAGTGTAATTGCTGTGATTTGCCCAATTGCTTTCATGTACATGTAGTGAGACAGGTTTATGATACTGGGATATACGAGTCAGTGAGCAAAATTAAGCCTTCATTATCTGAGTCTATGACTGTAGCTCAGTTATAAAAAAAATGCAGGTGAAAAAAATTTGATTCTGAACTTAAAGAGACCTTGTCTCACACAGACATATTTTAAATATATCCTATGGCATCAAAACTATTGAATTTAGTTATGCTTTCTCTGCATTTTCTCTCACCAATACTGCTGAATATCAGGATTGCTGGGTGTAAAGAGAAGCATTCCCTTGTAGTTTTAAATTAAAACATATTTCCATTTTTCACTTAGGAGATAACACCCATGTATGTTTCTTGTCCTTAGAAAGGTAAGACACATGTACAATTTAAGGGAAAAAGTAGAGAGACAGAATTCATTAGAGAATGGTAACCCCCTACCTTCTGCTTTTCATGGGTTATGCTCCACAAATGAATCTTCTTAGAAATCTCTCTGGGTTCCATCTACAAGCCAGCACCTCCTGGGGTTGTCTGTAATTGGGCATTATGATTTCGGATTCTGGTATTCTTTGAGGGAAGAGCACAAATAAAGGGTCTGATGATAAAGTGAGAATTGCAGAAGGGATCTTGGTGAACCAACACACCAGGGATAGAGTGTACACGTGCAGAGAAAAGCTCACACTGTGAACTGGTTAATCAAATCAAGGCACAAATAGGTACTTCACACGCTGTCCCTGTCCCAATCTTACATGTCAAAGTGGGGGTACTCCATTTAATTAGAAGGTACAGTCCAACACAGCTTTCTGAATGTTGAGATGAAATTACAAATCACATACTTACCATTTGGGGAAGTCTAAAAGCTCAGAGAAGTTGGCATAGTTCAGGTTTGATCTCTATAGTAATTGGAAGGAACACCAGATGTGCAATAACCTTATGGGCAATTGATGAAAAAACATTACAGAGGCTAAATTGATGAATAGAGAGGAGGAGCAGTGCATGCGCAATATGCATATGGAAATAATACAGACTGGGGAAAAAAAAGTGATCCAATACAGGTTCTGTTCTGCTATTGCAGACCAGAATTTTTGCACAGCCAGCTATCTCCAGTGTCATTGAGCTGCTGTAAATGTTAATGGGAGTATTTTAATTTCTCTACTGTAGAAATATCTACCGATATTTCCTCTGGACTGAAATCTGGTTTGACAATACACAACTAACATTATAATTAACATTAAAGATATATTATTAATATACAGTTAATATTAACAGAGGTAGATAGCCAGGGACTTGAAATGCAGACCATTTATGAGAAAGACATGAGAAAAGTATAATTTGTGAACTCTAACTATAGACCAGGGAGGTTTTGGCCAGACAGACATAAAGGGTAGCACCAGATCTGAGGTGTAAGGCTGTTGATGTTGGCCAACAACAGACGCCAGGTTTAGAGAAACGGCCCTATGCCTTTAGATCTTTGATCTTTTTGCTTCTCCTCAGGAGATGAGTCCTTTCTCAAATACTATCTGGTGGGAGATCAGAGGCCTTTCTCAAATACTATATGTGCACTGTAGCTATTTTATAAGTTTCAAGGCTTGTGTTTTTGTTTTTGTTTTTCTGGGCCTGTCCTGCTTTCCCATCATTCATTTACTGACACATTCAGTAATGTTTACTCATTCGTTTATCCATAACAACAGCTACCATTTCTCGCATGTCCACCCCCTGCCGCTGAGCTTTACTGTATTATTTCTGAGCCTTACTAGAGAGAGAGAGCCTCCAGTAAGTTATCCTTTCTTTGATTCCATTTCCTCACCTGCCAAATTGAGTTAGAAATATTATCCACCTCCATAAGGATTAAACAGCTTCGTCCATTTGAGGCATTTAGCACATGACAATTACCCAATATTTCCAAGCTGCTCTTATTTTTTTTTTTATTTTTTAAAGTTTATTTACTTATTTTAAGTAATCTCTACACCCAATGTGGGGCACAAACTCACACCTCTGAGATCAAGAGTTGCATGCTTTTCCGACTGAGCCAACCAGGCACTCTCAAGCTGCTATTATTTTTAAATCAAATTCCCATTTGAGTTAGTTCACTATAATCACCTGGAGCTAATGTGTCCCCTCCAGAAATGCCAAATTATACTTAGGTTAGCAGGAATAGACATAGCTTGACCTAATTCTTCTAATACTGGAACAAATAGTATCCTAACTAAAACCTTCTGATAAAATTAGGTGAATTTTAAAGTTGGAATCATCTGGGTTTTTAATGTCAATTATTTCAGTTCTTCACCATGCTGTTGGAAAAGTTATTTAAGCACCTGTGCCTCTCTCTCTCTCTCTCTCTTTTTATTTCTGTCTCAAAGAAGGGTAGTCTTCAGAGGGTACCCTTTCTGGAGACCACGAGGCCACCTGCTCCGTTCATTGTCTGGCCTACTGTACAGCACATGGTCATCCACTTAAATCTAGTTCCCTGCCCTCTGCTGCCTGCCTACTTCATTTATTAGGAAATTTACTGAGCTTTCTATGATTTCTAAATAATAAATAGCCGATGTTCTAGATAACTTCAAAGTAAGCATTGGCTTTCTTTGGGGCAAAACCGAGTTTTTTTTTCAGCTAAG
The DNA here is from genome assembly GCF_028018385.1 of Neofelis nebulosa. NCBI lineage: Eukaryota > Metazoa > Chordata > Mammalia > Carnivora > Felidae > Neofelis > Neofelis nebulosa. The sequence continues at coordinate 29,348,910 of NC_080791.1, read as the reverse complement.
ATGTGATGTTCAAAAGTTTGCCATTTGTATATAGCATAGGACAAAACTAGCAAACACTAGAAAAAATATTTTTCCCTCTATTGGTAAACAATAGAATGATTTTATTTTCTTGTTCCTTGAACTTGTTTCGTGAATGAGTAGATTCTAATTTTAGAGCAGCTTTAGGTTCATAGAAAAATTATGTGTGAAGTACAGAGAGTTTCTGAATTTTCCCTCTTTCCCTACACATAGCCTTCTCCACAATTAATATTATGCATTAGTGCAGTTCATTTGCTGTAATCTATCAATCAACATCGACACATCATTATCAACCAAAGCTCAGAGTTTATACTAGGGTTCGCTCTGTGTGTTCTACAGTCCATGGGTTTTAACAAATGCTTAATGACATGTATCCACCATTATGGTATCATATCAAATAGTTTCATTGCCCTAAAAATCCTCTGTGCTCCACCTGTTCATCCCTCCCTTCCACTTAGCCCCTAGCAACCACTGATCTTTTTACTGTCTCCATAACTTTCCTTTCCCTGAATGTGTTCTAGCTGAAATTGTACACCACATAGCCTTTTCAGATGAAGCTTCATACTCATTTCTTTTTAGCACTGAATAATATTCCATTTTGTGGATGTATCAGTTTATTTACCCATTCACTTACCAAAGAACATTTTATTGCTTCCAAGTTTTGGCAATTATGGATAAAATTGCTGTAAATATTTATGGGCACGTTTTTGTGTGAACGTAATTTTTCAGTTCATTTGGGTAAATCGCAAGGAGTGTGATTACTGAATCATTTAGTAAGAGTAAGCTTAGTTTGTAAGAGAGCCAAACTATCTTCCAGAGCGGCTGTATCATTCTGTATTTCCACCAGCAATGAGTAATGGTTCCTGTTGTCCCAGCTCCTCGTTAGCATTTGGTGTTTTCAATGTTCTGGACTTTAGCCATTCTGATAGGTGTGCAGTGCTATCTCATTGTCCTCATTTGCAAGTTCCTACCAAGGAGTGGTGGTGTTGAGCATCTTTTCATAGTCTTAATTGCCATCTCTATATCCTGTTTGGTGAGATGTATGAACCTTTGCCCATTTTTTTTAATTGGGTTGTTCATTTTTTTTATTGTTGAGTTTTAAGAGTTCTCTGTAGATTTTGGAAAGCAACCCTTTGTCAGATGTGTCTTTTGCAAATGTTTTCTGTTAGTCGGTGGCTTATCTTCTCATTCTCTTGATGGGTCATAGAACTTTCAAAATTAATTTACCAGTCATGAAAAAAGAAAAAAAAATGTGTAACAAGAAATCTTTTTTAATCTTAAATTAAGTTACAAAGTGTTAGGAAGAATCTGATGCTGAATGGGTCGATATTTAGAGACTTACTGTCCTATTACTTTTTTTTTCTTTTCTTAGTTGTTCTTTCTTTTTGCCTTCACTTTCAGGAGCTCTGACTTCGAGAGTGGTGATTCCTAGTACAGGCTATTTATAGTCGCTAAATGTATTCGGACAAGCCTCTTTGTATGTGTTCACACAAGCGAACCTTGTTCGACCCTACCTCGTATCAGAAAAAAGGAACAACAAATACCACCTTCCTTATAGCTACATATTTTCTTATGTATTACCATGACTTATAAGAATCATGGGTATAAAAGAGAAATTCTGTGGAAATAATGCAGTAAGAGATAAGTTGAGAGAAATATCTTCTTAACAGACAAGTGGACAGTTGATCATTAAAACACTGAGGCCATTTGGGGAAGTGCTCTGGTCATGCTTTATGAACTAGGCTTTTTCTGCTGTCTGGAGTAATCTTGGCACGAGCAGAAAGGGAAAAAGACAGATCACATGGCTGTGGGACGTGTCTATAAAAGCAAACACAGATGCCTTTTGCATTCTCCCCCTGACTTTGCCATTGCCATTGACTGGGGGCCCTTTCACTAACTGTGTTCAAAGGAAACTGTCACTGTTCCACTCATCCTGGCAGACTGGAAATTCAGAAGATAAGAAAGCCTCCCTGGCATGAAATGCACTGTGAAATGTGTTTGAAAATAAAGTTGTTAATGACAATTGCCATCAAAACCAGTTCTTTCAAATGCATTTCTCATAGTTTCCAGGCCAAAAAGAGCTTGTCTTGTATTGAAATTTCAGATGGTTGGCTAACTGTGTGACAGACAAGCAAGCATATTTAAGTATGTACAAAGACACATGAAAGAGCACCTGTGCATCTGATTACCTGTCTATAAACTAGATCCACACATACTGTTCCCAGAGACACATGAGATTTAATAGTCTGGGGAGCTTCTGCTCACAGTCACTACACCTCTACACCTGGATATTTGTGGAAACTACCTTCTGAGAGAGAATGAAAAAAAATCCTAAAAATAAAATAAAAACAAACAAACCAAAAACCTGTGTGCTTCAGAAGGTGGCGGCATCAGATATGGACAGAGAGGGGGAAAAATAACCTAAACAGCAAGAAGAACAAGAACAATTAATGTGAGGCAACCCCACTGGCCCATAGATGCATTCCTTTGTTTTGGCCTAGCAACCTAGCCCAGAGATATATTCCCTTCTCTGTCTGAACTCCCCCCACCCTTCACTCTATTAAACTAATTGAAGTCCTACCTATTAGTAATGCATTTAGGTTAATAAGCTTCCTCTGGGATGACTAAAGGGCTAAGAGGCATTTGTGCATTGGTGTAAATTTGTTTAATTAGAGTTGTTTTTTAACAACCCCTTTTCAGATGGCAAGCTGAAATCATCTACACTGTGGAAAGAAGAAAGGAATTGCCATTTATTGAGAGCCTATCATGTGTCAGGCCTGGTCACTTTAGATTCTTTATTTCATCAACTCTCCCAGTAGTTTTTCAAAGTAGGTATTATTTACTGTTGAGAAAACAGAGACACGGATGGCTTTAAAAACTTGTCCAATGACACCTGTCAAATGGACAGGGTGAGGTTTGAATACACGCTGATCATGTGGAGAGATGAAGGAGTTGGTTCTGAAATATTTCGGGTAGGCAGAGTTGATGTTTGGGCAGCCTAGATTACTGTGTATCTAGAGGCCCATCTACAGTCATAAAGTTGGACTCAAAGTAATCCATTCATTCATTTAAGAAATCAATATGTTTTAAATTAGACCACACACCAGATACTTTTAATAGTTCTGGGGATATGGATACTGAATAGGCAGGTGACTACTGTCATGAGGCTCATTGTGTAATAAGGGGAGACAGATAATAACCAAGTAAATGCATAATTTAAAATGTAGCATCAAATAATGCTAAGGGCAGTGAAGAATGGGAAAAAAAACCACAATGGGATAGAGGCTCATGGAGGTAAGTTGAATTGTGACTTTGGATTATATATCAGATTATTCCCTCTCTGATCTAAGACCTAGAAGACAAAAATATCTTCCTAAGCAAATATCTATGGGGAGAAACTTCCAGACGTAGGGAAGAGAAAGTGCACTGGCTTCTGGTGGGTGGAGTTGACTGAAGGCCAACGTGAGGGGAGCACAGTGAACAGGGTAAAGTGGAATGAGAGGGAAGCTTGGTAAACATAGAAGGGTGCTCTCTCTCTTTTTCATGATTGATGTTTAAAGCCACTGGGAGACTTTTTGAAGGCAAGTGCTCTCTGGTTTTCTGATTAGAAAGGTTGCAGCTGAATAGGGATTGTATGCACAGAGGTTAGTGAGAGCAGTGAGGTCAATTACAGATTATAGTGCCCAAGTGAGAAGTGAGGTTGACTTGGCCTGAGAGAACAACAAGGGATGGAGACAGATGGGGGAGATTCTAGATATATGTTGGAGCTGGAGTGGACAGTGACAGCTGGTGCATTGGGTGTGAAAAAAAGGCAAGAGAGAAATCAAGGCGATGATTAGGTTTTTATCTAGAACAATTACATGAACGGACATTGTGTTTGGTGAGCACAAGCCAGAGAAGGACTAGGTAATTTTGGAGAAGGGTGGGTGATGGTGCAGAAAGCAAGATTTTAGATAGAAGTAGTGATTCGTATTAGACATTCATATGGGAAGGTCCAGTAAGTGGTACACACTCATGACTGAGAATTAAATTGGGGAGTCTCCAACACTTCAAATTTTTACTGACAAGATCATTGAGGGAAGGAATTAAATTGGGGGATCTTCAGCACTCTGATTTTTTGCTGACAAGATCAATGAGGGAAAGATGTAGGCAGAGAAGAACCTAACTCTTCAAAGTTTAGTTGTCCAACAGAGGGGGGGTGGGCAGTGAAGGACCCAGAGTAGGATAGTCAGGGAGGTAGAAGAGAGTGTGTGTCACAGGAAACATGTGGTATGTTGTTGTTGTTGTTGTTGTTGTTGTTGTTTTTAAAAGACAGTGGTCATCTGTGTGGAATGCCAGCTCATCACGAAACAAATGCTTCCAAAAGTATGGAGGTATTTGGTGATCTTGAAGAGCTGTTTCAGTGGAGTGGTCGACATGAAAGCCCAAAGGGGTGTGTTCAAGAGAAAATGCACTGAGAGTAAGTGGAGACACAGAGTGTGATGTGTTGCAGCATGGCCGAACAAAGGAGTGAGGTGGTAATGGAGAGAGATGCAAGTTAAAGGAAAAGCTTCTGCTTGTTTTGTTGGTTCTTTATAAAGGGAGATGTTCCAGATAATGTTTCCGTGTTGATGGGAATGACCAAGAGAAAAGCATCTTTGATAATGCAGAGAAGTCATGCCCACAGTTGTGAAGCTCTTGAGCAGTCAGGCAGCAGGAACCTATGGCACAGGGAAATGTGTTGGCCCCTGAGAGTGGCTGAGACGTGTCTTCTCATTTATCAAGTGGGAGGAAGAGTGTGTGGACAGGTGGTTGTAGTTTCCTAAATATACTGACAGTAAGAAAAGTTGGTCTCTGTGTGAGTGCTTCTGTGCTCTCAATAGTTTATGAAGTGAGATTTTAATGGCCAGGAGGGATGGCAGGATGTGCAGAGGTGAGAAGGTTTGAGGAACCTAGGTGTAAATGGTGTAGACACAGAGTTTGCAAAGGAGCAAGCAAACCAGAGAAGCAGGGTAGAATGACCTGGCAGAGGTGGGAGCCCATTCAAATCCTAAGAATAGGATCTAGCATTCTCTTGAGATTACTGGCAAGGCATATAATCTATGAAGAAATACATTCAGAGATTGAAAATGGACAATCTACATACATTGTAGTATAATAATAATGAATATTCATTAAGTGCACTTGGCATGCATTATTTCACTTAATCCTTTCAACTTCATGAGGTGGATGCTATTAGGGTCTTCATTTACAAATGAGGCAATTGAAACCTGGAGAAGTGAAGTGAGCTATAGAAGGTCCCACAGCTAAGAGCTTTGAGACAAGCAGGGTAGAAACCAGTCTACTTAATGACAAAGAGGTGACCTCACATCTCCATGCTCAACCACCTACTCAGGGCACACCTGGACTGTTCAAAGGCAAGGCCTTCACCTGGGTGGGAACACAGACATATGGTACTTTTATATTATTAAAAATCTCAGCTGTGTAGCACAAGTACCACTAGGGAAAGTGAAGGTCTTGTTTCCGGATTTTGTCTGCTTTATTCAGCTCTCTGGGATCTGGGACTTAGGTCACCAGGAAATGAGGGGCAGGCTGACTGAGCCATGGGACCTGCTTTTGCAAGGCAGAGTGCACACATCCACATACCTGCTGTCTTGTCATCTGCAGCAAAGGGAAAACCTTTCTCTCATGTTTCTCCTTGTAATCTATTCATCACCCGAGAGACTCCTATTTCCCCAGGGGAATGTTCCAGATCTGCCTGGTATCCCTGAGGGCCAACTGGTGCTGGGAGTTGGAGTCCTTTGCGGTGTGATAGGGAGTGATACAAGTGGTAGGAAGAGATATGAAACTGCTTCATCCATCAGGGAAATGTATGAGTACCAGTGATGCAGCAGGGGCGGGGCTGCGAGTGATCCCTGAGGTCCTAGAAGGCTGAGGGTCCTCAGCAGCTGTGCAGCTTTGAGCAGGCTCTCTTGATCTCCCACCCAGGAGAAGGCTGCTCTGCACATCATCTGTGTAGAGTTAGCTCTAGTGGAATCCCAGGGAGTTACACAAAATACCATCATGGGGTCTGTAATATATCCTGAGCCAGGCTTGCTGGCCTGAGGAGAGAAAGTAGGCAAGGAAAGGTGAATAAGAGACAAATCTCCGTGTGTTTACACCACATTTTAATAATTGGCTGATTATGGTCCATTTGTATTTGGTTTCACTGGCCATCAGATAGAAAGCTGGGATATCCACTCACACCTTGTAATTGCCACTAATTTTTTCCCTTTTCTCTGCACAGTCAAGACAGAGTTGGCAGAGAAGCCATGGGAGGTGGGATCAGACTGAAGTCAGATGCATATGCATGAGACAGGACCAGCCAAGGTTCTGAGGAGATGTTTGGTGGGGCAGGATGGGAGGGGAAGAAAGGAAGAAGGCTGGAGATGGAAAGAGAGGGGGGGAAATACCTTGAATTGGAGACAAAGGCAAATGGAAGAAAGTGTCGAAGTCAGCACAACAGCCTTGCTAGCTTAATTACCATAATGATGTAAAATAGCCCAATCAGCAATCTGGGGCTAATCTTTCATGTATTACAGGTCTCTCCTTCGTAGAGCTTCACAGCTTAAATGCATTTTTAATGAAGATATTCGAGGCAAGCAGATAATTTCCTCATCTTTACAGGAGAGAATCAGAGCACATTAAATGGGCTGTTCCTCTTGCCTGTAGCTGTCCAAAGTTCTGGCTTTGCCTGTCACATGAGAGCAGATCCTCTTCCAGAATGGGTTGCCCTGCTCTGCCACCCCTCCTTCCAGAGGCAGTTGGGGAATTGCTTAGATTGACTGACATGGAGGGAGAGCTAAAGCTCATCCCAAGGGACCTGTGCTGTGTCTTGCCCAGTGCCTAAGGGATGTCTGGATCTCCTCAATAGGGATGAGAGAGAAAGGACTCCAGGGACATTGCCAGCCCCATGCTGTCTCAGCAAGCAGAAGCTCAGCCTGTTTTGCCTGTGTTATGCTAACAGTCCAGATACGACTGGCAATCATTGGAACATGAAGCCTAGACTTAAAAGTTCATCTGAAGAAGTGCCTGTGACCCTTGCATGTCAGCAGGATAAAAGAGCAGTCCAAACCAGCATCTCTAACCCCACTTCTAGCCATGGCAGCTGGACAATCCCAACATCTGAGGTCTCATTGTTTACAACACGTTTTAAGTGATTATGGAATCAGATGGATTTGACCAGTGTAGGGTTTTTGTGCAGGGTTTAATGACGTTGGGACAGAAGCCGAAAATGGCTGGGCTAAACAAAATGCTAGGTATCTGTAATAGGGCTCCCTTGAAAGGACAAAGTTGGGGATTAGGTGAGGGGAAAGAAAATACCAGCTACCGATTGTGAATGTCCTGGTAAGGCAAGGGCAGACTAAATTCTGGGAAAGCTTTAATTATTCCTTTGCTAGCATATCCTCCTTTCACCAAAATGCCTAAGATAACAACTTTAACTCTTTTGATGTGTGTAGTGAATTCAGCAGAGTTTCTGGAAACCATGCCTTCAACCCCCTGCCCCACCATTTCCCATTAAACTCCCTGAGTTCCAGTCAATGGCATACATCTTCTCAGTGGATCAGTGTAGGGCAAAGGAGGGTCTCGCACTGTACAATACATTTTCAAAAGTGAACTCTATCATCTGTCTCACTGTTGATCTCTATTTATCATCTATCTCTTTTGCTTCCTTGAGGTGGGAGCTTGAATGTCTCTCTAGATGTCTATAAGACACTGGGTAACCTAATTAATTCAACCTCAAACATTCATGTGTGGAATATGAAATGCTTTGCTTCTTTTCCTACTTTTGTGTTTTGCAGAATGATGACAAGGTGGATAGTAAGAACTTGCAGTGTTAAGGTTATCAGGACTCACATGTGAAAGTAGGTTCTTCACCTTCTAGAGGTTAAGGGTACTGCCTATTAATGATCCCTAAGACCTCAAGATGGCAGACACTCTTCATGTTCTTTATCCCTTCCTTTGTTTGATTCATCTGTTCATTCTTTCATTCATTCAGATCTTACCATGTTCAGGCTATGTGTAACACCCTCTAACATGTGTAAGACAAGGAAGGTGCTTGAATGAGAGGGATAATATAAGCATTCAGAACAACCTCCAGACTCTGAAGATTGTGGGTTATCACACACTATGAAAGGAAGCTTGATAATGTTGTTCATTCAGGCCATTATGAACAGACTAGCAGCCCCCAGTTACAAACATGCTTTGTTATGTAAGTTTCTTGGTTGGCTCTTTGGAAATAAAAAAATATGCTTAAAATAATGTAATGATGATGTCCCTTATTATATTCCTTGAAGAAAGCATATAATAATTAAAAGAAGAAAAGTAAAATCACTCATCCTACAAATGGAATTAAATACTGGTACCTTTGGTACATATATTGTGTCTTCCCAACATAAATGGGAGAATACAACTGTTTGTAACCCACTTTTTCACTTCATAGAACATGTATATTTTTGTGGCATTAAATATTCTTCTATCACATAATTTGCAATGGCTGTGCAGTAGTCACCATATGGCTATACTCTATTTAATTTAATTAATTCCTGCATAATGTTTTACTACTATAAACAATAAGAAATACCCTTGTAAGTAACATCAAATCACATTTCCCATGTCCAAAAGCCTGCTCAATACATAAATAGCTGAAATGTACATTTGTAATGAAAAAATGCAGAAGGTGTTTTTTTTGCAATGAATATTTTGAGGCTTTCCTATTGATTATTCTATAGCTATTGATTTTGTGCTCACCACTGCCCCATTGTTCTGGGGATGTCATGTAGAAATAGAGTTGCAAAGTTCCTCTTCTTTTGTAGCTTACAGTTCTCTAAATCACTTAATCCCTTCATTTTGTCCAAATATAACTTTCTCATTACTTTTTCTTTCTTCTAAGAGACGAGTTTTTTTCAAGGTTAACCCAAAATGTATCATATGGACTTCTTCTCATATAGTGAAGCTTTATGTAAATTTCTGCTGTTTTTATCACTCCGTGGTATAGTTATCTCTCTCACTTTCTCTCTTTAAATACCTATCATGCTTATCCTTGCTTTTTTAATGCACTGGAGGTCAAGAACCTGGCTATCTTTTTCACCATTGTCTTTTTAATGCTGCACATAGTGCCTGACACATTATAGGCACCTAGTAAATTCATTGAATTAATGGATGAATGAATGAACCAGTGCCAGTTTTGTCAATTTGTTTAGCAAAATATTACACACATCTTGTGCCAATGTGGTGATATTAATCTCCATCCATAAAGCTACCACTTATCTTTTATTTTCTCTCATAAACTTTTCATTTCCCCACCTTCCTCAATTCCTGTAAGGGTCCATTCTTCCTCTAACAAAGCACATCACACCTTTTTGTTTAATTTTATTTTACTTTATTGTTTCATTTTCCTTTGGTAAGCAGTAGAGTAAAAATTCAAAAGGAACACAATGAAAATAGTGAAAAGACTCTCTCCCACTTTTGTTTTTTTAGCAACCCAGTTTATGGAGACAATCTATTACTAGTTTTGGGTCTAGTGTATGTTTCAAGAGATTTTTTAGTCATAGAAAGAATATATAACTTTCTCCTTAATGCCCAAGTGGTAGCATATTGTATAACACTATTCTTTCTTATCAGTTATTCACTATGAGTATTTTCCATTAGCCTATGTTCCAGGTTGCAATTTCCATGTCCAACCACTATTAACTCCATCTTTTATATTAATGATTTTAGCCATTGTATTTTTCAGTTCTAGAATTTCTGTGTGATTCTTTTCTAACATATTAAAACATTTTGTTAAAATTTCCAATGCTTGTATATATTTCATCCATTTGTCGCTCTATTTTCTTCACTAATCATAGTTATTTAAAGGCTTTGTTTGCAAACTCCAACATAAGTACCATCCATAGGTCTGCTTCTATGTCTTCTTTTTTATCACTGATTAGCAGTGATACTTTCTTGCCTCTAGTGATTTTGTACTAAATACCAGACATAGCATATGAAGGAATCATAGAGGCTATAGATGTTATTTTTCTACAGAAAAGTTTCCATCACAAAATTTCTGGCATTAAAAATAATGTTGGATGCATGAAAGGACAAGGTCATATGATTGGTAATCAAGAGGAAAAATGATAATAGAAATAGATTTATATATGATTCCTATATTGGGTTTAGTAGACAAAAAAATTAAAATAACTATTAGGGGCACCTGGGTGGCTCAGTCAGTTAAATGTCCGACCTCAGCTCAGGGCATGATATTGTGGTTCTTGAGTTCGTGCCACACATAGGCTCTGTGTTGACAGCTCAGAGCCTGGACCCTGCTTTGGATTCTGTGTCTCCCTCTCTGTACTCCTTGCCCACTAACACTCTGTCTCTCTTTCTCTCAAAAATAAACATTATTTTTTTAAATTAGCTATGATTAATATGTATATTAGTCAGCGTTCTCAGGAAAATCAGAAACAATATGATGTATGTGTGTATGTGTGTGTGTTTGTGTGTGTGCGTATGTATGTGTGGGTCAAAAATATTTAAGAAATTGGCTTGCATGATTTTGGAGTCTGGTTAGTTCAAAATCTTCAGGGTGGGCTGGCAGTTTAGACACCCAGGGAAGAGCTAGTGTTGCTGTTCAAATGCAAAGGTCCTCTGCTGCAGGATTCCCTCTTGCTCAGGGGAAATGAGTTTTTTTTTTCTTTTTTTTTTAATTTAAAGAAATTTTTTAAATTTATTTTTGAGACAGAGAGAGACAGAGCATGGGCAGGGGAAAGGTAGAGAGAGAGGGAGACACAGAATCCGAAGCAGGCTCCAGGCTCTGAGCTGTCAGCACAGAGCCCAAGGTGGGGCTCGAACTCACAAACCGCGAGATCATGACCTTAGCCTAAGTTGGATGTTCAACCAACTGAGCCACCCAGGCGCCCCAGGGAGATGAGTTTTTGTTCCATCTAGGCCTTCACCTGATTGGATGAAGCCCACCTACATAATGAAGGGCAACCTATTTTACTCCAAAGTCCATTGTTTTTCATGTTAATTTTATTAAATAAAAACAAAGCAAACAAAGCACCTTCACAGAAACATCCAGAAGATTTGACCAAATATCTGGGCACTATGGCCCAGCTAAGTTGAAACTTAGATACAATTAACTATCATAGGGGCACCTGGGTGACTCAGTTGGTTAAGTGACTCTTGGTTTTGGCTCAGGTCATGATCTCACCATTTGTGAGTTCAAGCCCCATGTTAGGTTCTGCACTGACAGTGTGGAGCTTGCTTGGAATTCTCTCTCTCCCTCTCTCTCCTCCTCCTACTTGTCCTCTCTGTCTCTCAAAATAAATAAACTTCAAAAAAATTTAAAAAAGAGATTTGAAATAAAATAAAATAAAATTTTATTCACTATCACATTTATGAAATAGAGAAGTATATGAAATAGAGAATTGCAACAGAAAATTAAAATCTATAAAATGAATCAAAGACCTTGAGGGATATATTTTCTTCATAAGCACTGCAAGACTGCACCTAATTTCATTTGTCCTTGCAGAAGTTTTGGACGTAGCTCCCCAGCTTTCTGTGCAGCCCTAGAACACAAGGTATTTCACAGTGGAAACTGCCATGCATTTGAGGTGACTGAAAATTTCAGTTTGTCACTCTGCACACTACTGGTAAAATCTTTGTTGCTTCTCTTTTTCTCTTTTTTTCTTTTTTCCTGTTTTCCTTTTGCCATTTTTCATGGAGTTATTCTCCCTGAATAGAGTCCCATTTCCTTCCCACATTTCAGATGGGGTGGTGAAGGAAAAGAGGGTGATGATCCACTCACTGGTTTTTCCCATTCTGGAGCTGAGTTTATTCATCTTTATGTCTGCAGCTCTCTGGATATCTTTAATTTACACAGCCTTTTAAATTGTATTAGGAAGAACATTAGTCTGTTATGACTATTATATCGTACCCAGAAACATAAGTTTTACTCACTTTTTGTTCATATAATTTAGTGATTCTTGATTATGACTGCTCATTAAAAGCATGTATATGAAACTTACAAAAATGAAATGTCCAGGTCACATGCCACACCTACCTGATTTTGGATCCATAGCTACCTTTCTGATGACTATTTGTGACTTCTTTTCTCTATATGCATCCATTTCCTATATAAAATCATGTCCTATCCTACCTACTCCCCTCTCCTCACATTCACATTCTGTGGACTGCTCTAGCAACAAAGGAAGGAACCAAAATTTATTTATTGTTAGATTTCACCCATGCTTTATGTTCCACCCAATTTTGATGCACAAATCAATGCTTTCTTATTTCCAACTTGGCTCTATTTCTTGATCCCTTCCTTTCCTTTGTCCATTTATCTAACAAACATTTATTGAATACTTTTTACAAATGTCCTTGACAATAGGTTTAAGGAAATAAAATAAGACGTGTAACTCAGCCAAGCTAGGGAGATGACTGCTTAACAAGTGATCACAAAATAGAGTGTTAAAAACTATTAGTTGGATGTTTCAAAACAGGGCAATGCAGGAGAGTGTGATGAATCGAATGAACTATGGGTGAGGGCAGGGAAGTAAAAGAAGGTTTTTCAGAGAATGCAATTCTTTAGATTCATTTTGGAGTTCTCTGTTTTCAGTCTCAGAGTTTCTACAGTTTCTCCATCTGTTAACGGTGGGTCCTGGACCCTCTTCTAGTTCTCAGCATGGCTCAACACTGTTAGTGGGGGTCCAACAATCATGACATATCTATTCTCAGGGTTATTCTTTCTAAATCAAAATGCCTCCTTCTAACTTCTCTTCTATCAGGTGTTACTTTAGAATGAGTTCCACACTTGTAACTGCTCTATTATGGTCATTACTTCATCATGTATTGGTGATACATAAATGACTTTAGTTTACCTCTTTGAAGTTTAATGTTCACTTTGTATATTGCAAATACTGTGCTCCTTGCATTGATACACATATGGACTTCGGTAGCCATAAGTATTTTCTCCTGATAATTACTAAGCACTTCTTCCATTACACTGTTTTTTGTTAGATTGCCCTTATTGTCTTCTGAAAATATAGTTTTATTTAATTTCCCCCCCAGGTGCCCCTGAAATTTAAATTCAAAGCCCTCCTTGTAAAGCTAAGTTGTCTCCTGCCAAATTCATTATTCTATTTTTGGGAATTATGAAAAGTTCTCTGTCCTTGTCTTGGGGTCACCTCTGTGATGGTACAAGCATCTTTCCAGAAAACCAAACCTTATTTTCCTTCAGTATCCTCTACCTAGCCAGCTGTCTGCTTCACAAATCCTATTTTATTTTCAAAGACAAAAAAAAAAAAGAAGATATGAAAACACCACTTATGGTCCGCAGTCCTTCAGTTTCCTACCTAGGACTACAGTACAGGGTCAATAGAAATGCAAAAAATTTTTGTTTGGAACTCCACATTAATAAATTATATATACTGACCTCCACTGGATGGGTGGATTTGAGTTTTAAAGAAACTTTCTCTTTTCATAGTGGGTCTTCAAAAGCAAAGCAATATTTCACTTCCACCCCACCCCAGTCATTTGTGACTTTCCATTGTATGATGGCATGATAGTTCTTCCTTCAAGATTGAATATGAAAGCCTCAACCATCACATCAAGCCACAGATCAATCATAGCCACCACACAGAGAAAATTACCATTTGACCACATCCATCATCTTTACAAGGGCTACCCACAACCATTATCACCTGAGCCATCATCCGTTGTTGCTACTTAGTCCTGTTTTCAGTGAGACTGCACATCAACTAAAGGCTCTTATTCCATTTTTTTGAGACAAGACAGAAACATAGAAATGCTTTTATGATGGGGAAACTCCAATCCTGGTGTCTGTTGATGGCATCTCCTGATGCTCTGCTCACCTGTGATTTTTATGACATCAATAAAGAACTGAGATTCCTCATTATTTAACTTGCTATATTATACCTCTCTTCCCTTTGTCCCACTGACTTTGAAAAAGACAGGTATAGCTATGGAGAGGAGACTCTAATCTAGTCTAGGATGAAGAAAAATGCAGAGTGCACATCTGTTTTATATCTGGGTCATGGAAATGTTATAATGCAGCCTGACAAAAGACCAACACATCTCTCAAGCCTCTTGAACTTGCTTTGAAAATCTCAGTTCTCTTCATCTCCTGTGAGTAGTAGCCTTGCTCCCTGAACACCCAGGTATAGGGTATCTCTTCTTACTATAAACAAGAAGTCTTTTCCACAGTTAGAGATAAATGTACATGTCTTTAGTGTGAAAGTTCAGCCATGAGAACTGAATGAGAAATAGAATGCATAGGCACTAAATAGATGTGAATATAAAACTACATGAATTTATGCATTAGGGCATTTGAGATATTCTAGGGAAAGATCAGGAAACTATGGCCCATGGTCAGCAAACCAGCCCATTCCCTAATGTTGTCATCCATGAGTTAAAAAAAAATTGTTTTTACATTATTAAATGATTGAAAACAAATCTAAGGAAGAATAATATTTTATAATACATGAAATTCATATGAAATTCAAATTTCAGTGTCTTTAAATAAAGTATGGTTGGTACATGCTCATCATTTACATATTGTCTATAGATGCTTTCAAGGGGCAGAATTGAATGTTTGCAACAGAGACCATATGGCCCACAAAGCCTAAAGATTTATTATATGATCTCTTATATAAATAGCTTGCCAAGCCCTGTTCTAGAGCAGAAGAGCTATCCTAGGAGAGGCTGTACATCCATTATAATGTAAATCACAGTACCATGAAAATGAGAATCAATACTATCCCACATGATTTCTCATGATGCTTAGAAACTCTCTGGGTCCTCTGCCCAACCCTTCTCTTATTTGAGAGAATGGCTATCCCAAACATTTTCATTCTCTCCCATCTTGCAATCTCCCTTGCTATCTTTCAGAGTCTCATGAGCTGACCTCATTTGCTGACCTCCATGTTTCTCATAGAGGAAAATTAAGCCATCAGTTGTGAACTACCTCAAGCTACTTTTTCCTTCCATTCTCTTATTTGCATCTGGTACCCAGCTAGTCTCCCTCTGTACATCTCAGATTAGCATTTAATATATATCCCTCTGTCTACATCTATTCCTTTCCCTTCCATGGTTTTATTCCATCAAATATCCTTTTCCTCCTTTAGATATCCACCTTCAACTGGCGTTTTATGTCACAATATATGAACATGATTAAAAATATGAATAATAATTTTAAAAATTATCTTAACCCCATGTTTTCTGTTAGTCATCATCTTCTTCCTTATTCTCCTCATAACCAATCTACCTGAAAGAGTACTCTGTATTCATTCATTCTTCTTCTACTTCTTTGTTAAATTTATTTGTTAATTTTAAGAGAGAGAGAGAGAAAGCATACAAGCAGGGGACGGACAGAGAAAGAAGGAGACAGAGAGAATCCCAAGCAGGCTCTGCACTCAGTGCAGAGCCCAACATGGGGCTCAAACCCATGATCTGTGAGATCATAACCTGAGCCAAATTCAGGAGTTGGAACCTTAACTGACTGAGCCCCTCAGGTGCCCCTGTATTCATTTTTATTAACCATCCCATTCACTTCTCAACCCACAGAAATCTTAAAGAGACATGAAAGAGCATAAAATATTTGAGAAGCAAAAGAATCTAAGATTGGGGTGATGAGTCAGGCCCAAAAAGACCTTAAATTCAATTGCTGTGAACTTTGAATATGATCCTAAGAATGAAGTCAGTCATTGAACTAAAATAAAACCTTGGATTGAGAGTCACTTGTTCTGTGAGTTTTCTACAAGATAAGAAAATATTTCTAATAAATTTTGACTTGATAAACAAGTGATGTCTTGCCATGTGAGTAGTATGTGACACCCAACGTCATGTAATCACAACTGAGCCAATGGTTCTTGAAATTCACTTTGATATACAAGTGCTTTGGAGTATAAGCATATTTCTGGAACAAATTGTGCTTACAAACAAAGGTTTTACTGTACTTAAAGCTTTATCTCTTACCTATTTTTTTTTATTTTCCTGATGCATGTTATGTTTGGATAGCCCCCCTTCATATCACCATGTACTTCATAAGAAGTTCTTGCCATCTGAATTATAATCTACGATTCTGCAAATACTCAGTAGACCAGTAAGTCAAGATGATGAGCCTTGTATTCTCCTAGAAATACTTGAACATCCTGGTGGGTCATCAAAAGGAAAGACATAATCTGACACATGTTTTAGAAAAATCACTCATAAAAGAATAAGGAATGAATTTAGTTTGGTTGACCTGGAAGCAATGGATAAATTGGGAGTCTATTAAAATAGTCCAGGTGGGTAATAATGATGGATCATGCCAAAGGCTTTAACTTATAGCAAAGGTTTTAGGGGGGTGGCTAAAATCAGATAAGAAATAAAACTGAACACTTTGGAGAAAGATGCTTTTTAAAAAATTATTTATTTATTTATTTTTGAGAAAGCAAGCGCAAGCAGGAGAGGGGGGAGAGGGAGAGAGAGAGGGAGGGAGAGAGAGAGAGAGAGAGGAGAGAGAGAGAGAGAGAGAGAGAGAGAATCCAAAGCAGGCTCCAGGCTCTGAGTTGTCAATGTAGAGCCTGACATGGGGCTCAAACTCATGAACTGTGAGATCATGATCTGAGCTAAAGTTGATCCTTAACTGACTAAGCCACCCAGGTGCCCCGGGGAAAGATGCTTTATAAATTCACAATAAGAGCTTCACAATGATTAAGTATAACTTTTTTACTTCTAAAGGGGTCATATTCTATTTAGTTCAGAAAACTTATGAGTAGCTACATACTACTGTCCATTGTAGGTAAACTACTTGGTAGTGTCTTTAGGACCTCCCTCATCCCACTTGCTTCTTGTGAAAGTGCTGTCACAAGGATCTTCTATTCCAGTGGAGTGTGAAGTCTAAAATCCTAATGTTCCCATAATGTCCTACAGTAAATTCTCATTACAATGAACTCCATTAGGGGACGCGGTGAATCCAACGTAGTCTCCAGTGTCTATGATACACTGTTCCAGTGCCTAGTATCACTTGGTACACAGTAGGCCTTCAAAAATATTTTGAGTTAATGAAGGAAGGAAGGAAAGAAGCAAGGAACTTGTGAACTTGGAAATGATTACTATAATTCATCCAACATTTACTATTTTATTAAACACATACTGTATTCAGAACTGTTCTAGACATTGGGGTTTTAGGATGACAAGGACAAACTTAATATTTTTAACAGGCTTAAGGTCTAGTTTGTGGAGGAAACTACAATCAATACAGTGGACATGTTCTTTGAAAGGGTGTTATTTTCAAGTATAAAAGGAGTACCTATCTCAGAGAAGGGAGAGGATCTGGCTTCCAGAATGGGTTTGTGTTTAAGCTGAGGCTGAGAGCAGACAGTAATTGGCCACAGAAAGGCAGTATTGGGGAAAACAATACAACAGGGAAGCAACAGAGATGAAGGGAAGATGGGGAGTTTAGTGGACTGAGGTAGTTTGGCATTGCTGGAAGGAAGTGTTTTACAGGCTCAATGGTGAGAAATGAGGCTGGAGAAAAATCAGATGGTGAAAAGTTGCTATAACAAGATGTTTGGACCTGATACTGACCACCCTGACATGGTGAACCTTTAAAGAAGTTCTCTCTAATTAAGACAGAATTCAGATAAGAGTGTGAAGACAAGGGTACAGAAGAGATGAGAGAGCTCCTACTGTGAGCACTGTGGTACCAGTGCAGTGTGGTAACTGATGATGTCTATTTCTGATGAAGATAGTTGGATTTTTAGTGTACATTATACATTAACATGATAATGTAGGTGGTTAGTGTCTACTATTGTACCGTAAAATTAAAGAAGCTTTTGTGGGTTTACTTGGTAAATTAATCAAGTCTCTTAATACTCTTTCTATGGGAAAAGATGTTTGAAGTTCTAATAATCACTTTTGAAAATGGACTTAAAAATACTATCTAATTATAATTCAGGGATTGTTTCTAGGTATGTTATACGTTTTTTAAAAATATATATTTTATAAAAATGGACATGACCTTTGAACCAAGATTTCCTTAAGGCAACATCAAAATAGAAAGTTATCTAGAAAGAAATGTAGCGGAAGATGGCAGCGTAGGAGGACACTGGGCTCACCGCATCCTGCTGACCACTTAGATTCCACCCACATCTGCCTAAATAACCCAGGAAACCACCAGAAGACTAGCAGAATGGACTCTCCAGGGCCAAGTGTAGACGAGAGGTCCACGGAAGAGGGTAGGAAGGGCAGACAGATGGTGTATGCTACATAGACTGTCAGGAAGGAGCTGGGGCCGTGGAGGAGCAGCCAGCCCACCCGACAAGGCAGAGCCACTGAGTCTGGCTTGCAAAAGTGGAGGGTCTGGATGGAATGTGTTCTGACAGCCAGTGGGACTTAACATCTGGAGTGTTATAAGTCAACAGCTCTGCTCCGAGAGTGGGAGGGTTAGAGGACAACGGGAGGGAGAGTTGTTGAGCCCCGGAGGACAGAGCTCAGCTTGGCAGGGAACAAAGGTGCTTGCCAGCGCCATCTCCCTCACCCATCCCCCAGGTAAAATCCCAAAGGGAACCAGTTCCTGTCATGGAATTTGCTTGCATCCTGCAAACACCCAATGCTGTGCTTCTGTGGACCTATCCCTCAGATGGGTCTGCCTCCCTCCCGGTGCACCACTGCACCCAAAGTGGACCACTGAAGGCAAAGCGAGCTGAGTCTGCCCCTCTTGCCCCTGTGCACCTTGCGGTGCCACCCTGGCTAATACGCCAGATCCCATCAAAGCAGTACCACAAGCCTGGTAGTGTGCAAGTAGCCCAGACAGGGGCCACACCACTCCACAGTGAGTCCTGCCCCTGAGAGAGGGGAAGATAAGGTACACACCAGTCTGACTGTGGCCCCAGTGGTGGGCTGGGGGCAAACATCAGGTCTGACTGCAGCCCCGCTCACCAAAGCAAGTTACTCCAGACAGCACAGGGGAAGAGCCCTGCAGTTCCAAGCCACTCTAGGGACTATCCAAAATGACAAAACAGAAGAATTCTCCGCAAAAGAAACTCCAAGAAGTAGCGACAGCTAACGAACTGATCAAAAACGATTTAAGCAATGTAACAGAAAATGAATTTAAAATGATAGACATAAAATTAATCGCTGGGCTTGAAAAAAGTATAGAGGACAGCAGAGAATCTATTACTACAGAGATAAAGGGACTAAGAAACAGACAGGAGGAGCTAAAAAAATGCTATAAATGAGCTGCAAAATAAAATGCAGGCGACCACAGCTCAGATTGAAGAGGCAGAGGACAGAATAGGTGAATTAGAAGATAAAATTATGGAAAAAGAAGAAGCTGAGGAAAAGAGAGATAAAAAAAATTCAGGAGCATGTGGGGAGATTAGAGAACTAAGTGACACAATTAAATGCAATAATATATGCATAATTGGAATTCCAGAGGAGGAAGATAGAGGGAAAGGTGCTGAAGGTGTACTTGAGGAAATCATAGCTGAGAACTGCCCTGATCTGGGGAAGGAAAAAGGCATTGAAATGCAAGAGGCACAGAGAACTCCTTCAGACGTAACTTGAATAGATCTTCTGCATGACGTATCATAGTGAAACTGGCAAAATACAAGGATAAAGAGAAAATTCTGAAAGCAGCTAGGGATAAACATGCTCTAACATATAAAGGGAGACTGAAAACAGTAGTGACGGATCTATCTACTGAAACTTGGCAGGCCAGAAAGGAATGGCAGGAAATCTTCAATGTGATGAACAGAAAAAAAAATATGCAACCGAGAATCCTTTATCCAACAAGTCTGTCATTTAGAATAGAAGGAGAGATAAAGGTCTTCCCAAACAAACAAAAACTGAAGGAATTCATCACCACTAAACCAGCCCTACAGGAGATCCTAAGGGGGATCCTGTGAGACAAAGTACCAGAGACATCACTACAAGCATGAAACCTACAGACACCACAATGACTCTAAACCCATAACTTTCTATAATAACACTGAATGTAAATGGACTAAATGCTCCAACCAAAAGACATAGAGACTCATTTTAGACCTGAGGACACCTTCAGATTGAAAGTGAGGGGATGGAGAACTATCTATCATGCTACTGGAAGTCAAAAGATAGCTGGAGTAGCCATACTTATATCAGACAAACTAGACTTTAAATTAAAGGTTGTAACAAGAGATGAAGAGGGGCATTATATAGTAATTACAGAGTCTGTCCATCAGGAAGAGCTAACAATCATAAATGTCTATGCACTGAATACGGGAGCCCCCAAATATATAAAATAATTAATCAGAAACATAATTGATAAGAATGTGGTAATTGCAGGGGACTTTAATACTCCACTTACATCAATGGATAGATCATCTAGACACAGGATCAATAAAGAAACCAGGGCCATGAATGATACATTGGATCAGATGGACTTGACAGATATATTTAGAACTCTGCATCCCAGAGCAACAGAATATACTTTCTTCTTGAGTACACATGGAACATTCTCCAAGATCACATAGTGGGTCACAAAACAGGCCTTCATAAGTGTACAAGAATTGAGATCATACCATGCATACTTTCAGACTACAATGCTATGAAGCTTGAAATCAACCACAGGAAAAAGTCTGGAAAACCTCCAAAAGCATGGAGGTTAAAGAACACCCTACTAAAGAATGAATGGGTCAACCAGGCAATTAGAGAAGAAATTAAGAAATATATGGAAACAAATGAAAATGAAAATACAACAATCCAAACGATCTGGGATGCAGCAAAGGCAGTCCTGAGAGGCAAATACATTGCAATCCAGGCCTATCTCAAGAAACAAGAAAAATCCCAAATACAAAATCTAACAGCACACCTAAAGGAAATAGAAGCAGAACAGCAAAGACACCACAAACCCAGCAGAAGTAGGGTATAAATAAGAAGAATAATAAAGATCAGAGCAGAAATAAACAATAAAGAATCTAAAAAAACAAAACAAAACTGTAGAGCAGATCAATGTAACCAAGAGTTGGTTTTTTGAAAAAAATAATCAAAAGTGATAAATCTCTAGCCAGGCTTCTCAAAAAGAAAAGGGAGATGATCCAAATAGATAAAATCATGAATGAAAATGGAATTATTACAACCAATCCCTCAGAAATACAAGCAATTATGAGGGAATACTATGAAAAATTATATGCCAACAAACTGGACAACCTGGAAGAAATGTACAAATTCCTAAACACCCACACACTTCCAAGACTCAAACAGGAAGAAATAGAAACCTTGAACAGACCCATAACCAACGAAGAAATTGAATCAGTTATCAAAAATCTCCCAACAAACAAGAGTCCAGGACCAGATGGCTTCCCAGGGGAATTCTACCAGACATTTAAAACAGAGATAATACCTATCCTTCTCAAGCTATTCCAAAAAATAGAAAGGGAAGGAAAACTTCCAGACTCATTCTATGAAGCCAGCATTACTTTGATTCCTAATCCAGACAGAGACCCAGTAAAAAAAAGAGAACTATAGGCAAATATCCCTGATGAATATGGATGCAAAAATTCTCAATAAGATACTAGCAAATTGAATTCTTTATACTAGCATATAAAAAGAATTATTCACCATGATCAAGTGGGATTCATTCCTGGGCTGCTGGGCTGGTTCAGCATTCGCAAATCAATCAATGTCGTACATCACATTAATAAAAAAAAGGATAAGAACCATATGATCCCGTCAATCGATGCAGAAAAAGCATTTGACAAAATTCAGCATCCTTTCTTAATAAAAACCCTCGAGAAAGTTGGGATAGAAGGAACATGCTTAAACATAATAAAAGCCATTTATGAAAAGCCCACAGTTAATATCATCCTCAATGGGGAAAAACTGAGAGCTTTCTCCCTGATAGGGAGACGACAAGGATGTCCACTCTCACCACTGTTTAACATAGTGTTGGAAGTTCTAGCATCAGCAATCAGACAACGAAAGGAAATCAAAGGCATCAAAATTGGCAAAGATGAAGTTAAGGTTTCACTTTTTGCAGATGACATGATATTATACATGCAAAATCTGATAGACTCCACCAAGAGTCTGCTAGAACTGATACATGAATTCAGCAAAGTCACAGGATACAAAATCAATGTACAGAAATCGGTTGCATTCCTATGCACTAATAATGAAGCAACAGAAAGACATTCACAATTGCACCAAGAAGCATAAAATACCTAGGAATAAATCTAAATAAGGATGTAAAAGATCTGTGCTGAAAACTATAGAAAGCTTATGAAGGAAATTGAATAAGATATAAAGAAATGGAAAAATATTCCATGCTCATGGATTGGAAGAATGAATATTGTTAAAATGTCAATACTACCCAAAGCTATCTACACATTCAATGCAATCCCAATCAAAATTGCACCAGCATTCTTCTCGAAGCTAGAACAAGCAATCCTAAAATTTGTATGGAACCACAAAAGGCCCCAAATAGCCAAAGTAATTTTGAAGAGGACCAAAGCAGGAGGCATCACAATCCCAGACTTTAGCCTCTACTACAAAGCTGTCATCATCAAGACAGCACAGTATTGGCACAAAAACAGACACATGGATCCATGGAATAGAATAGAAACCCCAGAACTAGACCCACAAAAGTATGGCCAACTAATCTTTGACAAAACAGGAAAGAGTATCCAATGGAAAAAAGACAGTCTCTTTAACAAATGGTGCAGGGAGAACTGGACAGCAATATTCACAAGGATGAAACTAGACCACTTTCTTACACCATTTACAAAAACAAACTCAAAATGGATAAAGGACCTGAATGTGAGACAGGAAACCATCCAAACCCTAGAGGAGAAAGCAGGAAAAAACCTCTCTGACCTCAGCCACAGCAATTTCTTACTTGACACATCCCCAAAGGCAAGGGAATTAAAAGCAAAAATGAATTATTGGGACCTCATGAAGATAGACAGCTTCTACACAGCAAAGGAAACAATCAACAAAACTAAAAGGCAACCAATGGAATGGGAAAAGGTATTTTCAAATGACATATCAGACCAAGGGCTAGTATGCAAAATCTATAGAGAGCTCACCAAACTCCACACCCGAAAAACAAACAATCCAGTGAAGAAATGGGCAGAAAGCAGGAATAAACACTTCTCTAAAGAAGACATCCAGATGGCCAACAGGCACATGGAAAGATGCTCAACGTTGCTCCTCATCAGGGAAATACAAATCAAAACCACACTCAGATATCACCTCACGCCAGTCGGAGTGGCTAAAATGAACAAATCAGGAGACTATAGATGCTGGTGAGGATGTGGAGAAACGGGAACCCTCTTGCACTGTTGGTGGGAATGCAAACTGGTGCAGCCGCTCTAGAAAACAGTGTTGAGTTTCCCCCCAAAATTAAAAATAGACCTACCCTATGACTCAGCAATAGCACTGCTAGGATTTTACCCGAGGGATACAGGAGTGCTGATACATAGGGGCACTTGTACCCCAATGTTTATAGCAGCACTCTCAACAATAGCCAAATTATGGAAAGAACCTAAATGTCCATCAACAGACGAATGGATAAAGAAATTGTGGTTTATATACACAATGGAATACTACGTGGCAATGAGAAAGAATGAAATATGGCCTTTTGTAGCAATGGGGATGGAACTGGAGAGTGTTATGCTAAGTGAAATAAGTCATACAAAGAAAGACAGATACCATATGGTTTCACTCTTATGTGGATCCTGAGAAACTTAACAGAAGTCCATGGGAGAGGGGAAGGAAAAAAAAGGGGGGGTTAGAGAGGGGTAGAGCCAAAGCATAAGAGACTCTTAAAAACTGAGAACAAACTGAGGGTTGATGGGGGGTGGGAGGGAGGGGAGGGGTGGTGATGGGTTTTGAGGAGGGCACCTTTTGGAATGAGTACTGGGTGTGGTATGGAAAACAATTTGACAATAAATTTCATATTAAAAACAAAATTAAAAAATGTAGCAAATGCACAGAAGTTAAATTTGAAGGAAATCAAATTATAAAGAAAGAAAACAAATCTGAGTCAAAAAGGGAATATTTTGTTGATTTCCATTGAAGTTTCATTTTATATTAACTTGAGAGTTTATATCTTACATAGAACATATTAATATATTCAGGGAGGTCTCATTTACTAAATCACAGATGCGCAAACTCCTTTTCTTTTAAAAAGGCTTCATGCCCAGCACAGAGCCTGACACAGGGCTTGAACTCATGACCCTGAGCTCAAGACCTGAGCCGAGATCAAGAGTCAGATGCTTAACCAACTGAGCAACCCACCTCGGCAAACTTCTAATTATAGGACTTCCATGAAGATCTAATCTTTCTTGCTTTCAACAAATATTTTTGAGCAGATACTATATGCGAAATCACTATAGAAAGTACTAGGGAAACATAGAAAAGTACTAGTGAAAATAGATGACCACCCTCAAGGAAAATTTAAGTTAGTAAGATAACTAATAACACAATCTTTGTAATAACAGAGTAGGAAATGAATTAGTAATAAGATAGTCAAGATCATTGTAGTTCTGAGGAGTGAACAATTAAATTTAGCTGGAAGTGAATATTAGTTGAGCTCTAAATCTTGGATCCATTTTCAATAGGCAGAGAAAAGGAGGAATATCATTTGGTTTTCTACTTCATCAAGCTATTGAAACTATACTTTAAAACATTTTCAATAACCTTCTAATTGCTATCTCAAATAGTCTTTCCTCAGCTTTCAATATATATATATATATATATATATATATATATATATATATATATATATTGCAGAATTTAACAGAATTTAAAACTTTGTCCTCCCTGGTGTCTGAAATGTGAAGTAATGTGGTTTTTCTAAGTGCCAGTGAAATGCTAGTTCCTTGGTTGCATTTCTTCCTCCTGTGGTGCAGGTCAGGAACATTTAGTGCAACAGACTATATTATTCCTACTTTTTATTGCCTCCATTGGTTCATCTGACACAGGTAGTAAAATGGAGGAAACTTATTTGCAATTTGCAATGACCAGTATAAGGACAGTCCTGCTAGGCTTCTGGGAGGTGGAGTAGATCAGTGGTCTTCAATCCTGGTTGCTCAGGGGGGAATGGTCTAAATCTTAATATCCTTCTTTCAATCACCTTCACTCCTTAAAATTCCAAATCTGTAAGGTTGAATTAAAAGGGATCTGTGAAGCTGATACATAGCTAACAATGAGAAAATTTAGGTTAAAATTTGGGGGGAACCATTCTAGGACAGATATTTTTGCTGCCAGCCACAATATCTAAGTTGGAGTAATGAACAAAGATATAGAATAGATGGCAAATCACTGCATATATTTGAGCATAAGCAACTAATTGTTCTGTGATTATGTTCCTTTCATTCTATTACCAGGTTGATACTTTAATCCACCTGCCTATTGATGGAGTGTTATACTCTTAAAACTCATGGGCTGTTGTTGTTATGTTTTTAAAATAGGATATGATTGTGCTACCATGTCTGCATTTGAACCCTTGGTGGGCACTGACCTTTCCAGTCTCTGAGTGATTAAAGCACTTATTAATTTCCTGTAGGGATGCCAGCACTCTAACGCAGTAGATTGGTGGGAGTTCATCAACATGTGGGGCTCTAATTAGCCAGCAAAAGAATTGTTCCTGTCCTCGCTCTGTATCTAACACAGCTATAAGTATAGACATATGAGGAAAAACATGAAACCATAACCAAAAGCAAGATGTGTTGATATGTCCATGACAGATCTTTAAACCACAACAACCATGCTGTTATTCTCCCTCACATTTTCCTGGGATACACTCAGGCTCCTCTATAAAACTGCATGTGGATGGGATGGCATGGTATAAAAGAAATATGAGGGGGGTCTAGATCAGCCCTGGAAATAATAATCAGTTGGGTTATTTTAAGACCCTTCTGAATCTGTGATTCTATGAATAGCAAGTCTAAGGAGAGTTAAAAAAAAAAAGTGAAGTTATTTGGCATTGAAAAGAGAAGAAAGAAATTTAATAATAATCTTTATGTCTGAATAGGACATAGAACTCATGATGACCACCTTCTCCATTACCCAAATTAGAGAGAAGCAATTTTAGATTACAGCTGGGAAAAGTTTGATTGGCTAATTAATATTTTGAGGGTCCTTTCAAGTTACTAAGGCTTGTAGAGTGAGCTGGTAGTGCACATCTCTGGGGGAGGGCACCTAAAACTGTGCTAGATGTGTATACAGAATATCCTCACACTGACAGAAAACCAATTAGGTGAGGCTCCAGGAGGCACTCTGAAGATTGTTAAATGCTGGGGTGAATTCCCAAGCAGACAACATTTGTTCCTTCCCCTCTAAACAATCTTATAAACAAGAAAGAAATCCATCAAACTGAGAATAAGGATCTGACCTGACTTGAGATGGAGAATTGGTCTAGGATTCGAGAGAGGTGACCCTCTCCCCCCAACCACTTGAGGTACCAAGAGCACACATTCTAAAGGTAAAACTACAAATTCCATGTTCAACCTTGCTTTTTTGGTGTTTTCTTCAGATTGGAGTCTAGACATACCGGTGCTTAGAAATCTCCATTACTAGAATCCTTCCTTTCTTACCACACCTGCAACCATCTAGGTAACATTTACCTGGAAGTGGGAATTCCAAGTACCTAAGAGAAAGGTTCCCAGGGCAAAACTTTTATCTGTAGTCTGACCTGCCATTGTATGTCCACAGGATCTTGATCTCACTTCATTCATTTCTGGCAGCCTGCATGAAGAAATGGCCTTCAGAACCCCGTTTGAGAAAGTAGGAGAGAGAGGAGCCTTTTTGTACCTGTTACCAGGTGAAATAACTCAGCACTTTCAGATATGGCTTCTTGGCCACCCTGTTCAGAATCTCTGTGCATTAAATGGGGATGAATATGTGCGATGCAGAGACCAGTTTTCATAGAACTTAACTATAAATCATGAATAGATACTTGGAGATGGCATTTTTTTTAATTAAAGTTTTTATTTTTTAAGATGACATTTTAAATAAATGGGCTAACAGTGTATTATGCTTATTGGATACTCCAGTCTCTTATTAACCCTAGGGAGCTTTTAGAAATATAATATTAAAAATGGTGTTAAGATTTACAGTCTGTAGCAAGGAACATAAAAAAAAATAAGCTCGATAAGCCCACATGAGCTTAAATGAAATAACCCTGGTAAAGTACTTAGCGCAGTGCCAGGCACAGAGTGGGTGTACGGCAGGTGTTAATTACTTCAGGTAACTGCTTTGTTCAAGCGAGGTTCCTAAGTCAGCACTCCATCATGGAGTCGGGGTGAACATGTCCCTCACATTTGTGCTTACTGCTCCCCTCCCTCTTCCTACCTCATTAGGCTGTTTTTCTACCTACCAAACGCCACAATCCATGTGGATAAGGGAAAGGAGTCTTTTAGTCATTTTTGCTGTTGCATAGCTTCAGTGACTGATTTAGTAAGGAAGATGGTTAACACTATTGATCAAAATTATTTTAGCATTAATTTTGCTTCTTCTTCTGTTTGTTTTGTTTTGTTTTATTTTGTTTTCTAATTTTAAATCCCAAAAGTGACATTTTCTGTTCAGTCTCTCCAGACAGCTTCTTTTAGTGCAGTCTTCCAAGGACCACTATTGTAGGGGGGTGGGGTGGGAGGGAAGTGGGGAAAGATAAAGCAAAACATTTCTCCTTGGACTTTTAGTATAACAAGGTATTGACATCTGAATTATATTCATAACTGAAAGCGTGCACTTTGGACAGCTCAGTGTAGTGGTCTGGTCAGAGGCCCTGGTTTTCACTAAGAGACCCTCTCAGTGGAGGCTCAGAAGCACATTAATAAGTCAATCAATGATGTGTTACAGTGTGTTAGATTCCTTTCTTCTGCATTTCCCCATACTTTGTCAAGAGAACTTCTGTGCAATCCCAAATTGCTTCAAATCTCTTTTTATAATTAGTCAGCAGCAAGTATGTTGAAGGAGAAAATAATGTAAGGAAAGAAGACAATCATACATAGTCACAGTCCTGTTTGTTTTCCACTAATGAGTGACTTGGATACTTCATTGCTTGGGTTATATCCAAATCTGGAAGGTCTGATCAGAAGATTATCATCAAATTTCTTTGGAAAAAATGTGGTGACTTTAAGGATCCAGCCTCCAGCCTTTTCTGCACGTGCCGCAATACCATCACTGCCCTTGGTCATTTCCATTGTGCTTTTTAATGTTTAGATATAAAGAATCTTTTCAAATTTTCCTTACCCGGACTTTCTTATAGCTTTAAGCATTCACACATTCTGTTCCCAATGCCTGGAATTTCTCTCCTTGTGATTTTCTTTTTTTTTTTTTTTTTTTTTTTTTTTTTTATTTATTTTTGGGACAGAGAGAGACATAGCATGAACAGGGGAGGGGCAGAGAGAGAGGGAGACACAGAACCGGAAACAGGCTCCAGGCTCCGAGCCATCAGCCCAGAGCCTGACGCGGGGCTCGAACTCACAGACCGCGAGATCGTGACCTGGCTGAAGTCGGACGCTTAACCGACTGCGCCACCCAGGCGCCCCTCTCCTTGTGATTTTCTTATTGAACTCATACTCATATTGCATGTCAAGACGGAGCAGATAAGGATTTCCCTTCCATGCTCTCCCAGCACCATGAAAATGCCTCATCCTGTTAAAAAGGCATAGGGCTTATCACATTTCCCTACAATCATCCATGTAATGTCTGGCCTACCTTCTTTAAATCATGAACCTCCCTAGGTAGAGAACTGTATTTAGTTCATTACTGTGTTCTCAGTGCCTAATATAAAGTTGAATCAAATAAAATTTCTGGTGTTTGGCAGTTTCTTAAACCTACAGCTATATGGTACAGGAATTTCAGATGTCAGATTAATACATTGTGGCATAATATCACGTAAAATGTTTCACATGAATGAATGAATGAGTGACCAATACATATCTATATATGTAATATGTAGATTTTTTTCATTGTAATGTCTTTGTCAGGTTTAAGAATTAGAGTTTTATTGGTTGCACAAATGTGTTGGGTACCATTCCCTCTTTCCCTATTTTCTGAAAGACTTTGTGAGATATTAATTTACACATATTTTGTGTAAATATTAATGAAGGAAGGTATTAATTCTTCCTTCAATTAATGGGATAATTTACTAGTGAAGCTAAGCCTGGAGTTTTCTTTGTAGGAAGTTAATTTTCTTTTAAAGTTTGTTTACTTGTTTTGAGAGAGAGAAAGACAGACAGCAGGAGGGACAGAGAGAAGGAGAGAGAGAAAATCCCAAGCAGGCTCCATGCTGTCAGAGAAGAGTCCGATGCAAGGCTCAAACCCACAAACCATGAGATCATGACTTGAACTGAAATCAAAAGTCAGATGCTCAACCAACTGAGCCACCCAGGTGCCCCTGTGGGAAGTTAATTTTTAAAAATCTATGAATTTTATCCTTTTAGTTGATATGGGGCTTTCGGATTTTTCTATAAAATGTGTTTGTTCAAGGAATCTGTTGATTTGATCTAAGTTATCAAATTTATAAGCATAAAAGTTGTTAATGCTATTTCTCTATTATCCCTTTAATATCTGTGGGATCTCTAGTGATATAGCTCTAATTTCATTCCTGATGTTGATAACTTGCTCTTTTTCTCTTTTCTCCATAATTATTCTTGCTAGGGAACTTGCAAATTTTATTAGTCTTTTCAAATAATCACATTTTAGGATAATCAGTTTTCTCTATTGCTTGTTTCTTAGTTCACTAATTTTTACTCTTACATTTATCTTCTTTTGTGTGTCTAAATACTTAGATTTGCTATTTCTTTTCTATCCTAAGGGTGGGGGACATAGATTATTGATTTTATTTCTTACTTTCTAATATAGGAATGTTGAAACGATAAATGTCCTTATGAGCCTTGCTTTAGCTGCAACCCTCAAGCGTTGATATGTTAATTGTTATTCAGTTGGAAATATTTTATACTTTCTCCATGATTTCTTCTTGACCATTGGGTTACTTAGAATTCTTTTAAAATTTGATTACTGGAGCATCTGGGTGGCTCAGTCGGATAAGCATCTAACTCTTGAGGTTGGCTCAGGTCATGATCTCACGGTTTGTGGGTTCAAGCCCCACACTGAGCTTTGTGCTGACAATGCTAGTACAGAGCCTGTTGGAATTCTCTCTCTCTCCCTCTCTTTCTGCCTTTCCCCTGCTCATGAACTCCATCTTTCTCTCTCTCTTTCTCTCAAAATAAATAAATAAATCTAAAAAAATAAAATTTAATTATCAATTCAGGCTTTGAAATCTTCAGATTTATTTTATAGCCAAGAATGTAGTCTATCTTGGTGAGTACTGCATGTACACTTAAACAGAATGTGTGCATTCTGTCACTTTTGGGTGTAGTGTTGGTAAGTGTCAGATCAAGTTGCTTAATGACATTGTTGAGCTATTCTATTTTCTTGCATTTTTTTGGTTTACTTTTTTCTAACAATTAGTGAGTAGAATAAAAATATCCAAGTTTAGTTATGAATTTGTTTGTTTCTGCATTCAATTTTGTCAGTTTTTGCTGCACAGATTTTGATACTCTTTTCTTGGGTGAATACATATTTACAATTGGTTTGCCCTCCAGGAAATATTTTTAATCATGTAATATTTCTCATTGTATCTTCTCATTACCTTCTCTATATTTCATGTATATACTTTATATATAGTGTATATTTTCATATTAATGTAGCCCTATCAGCTTACTTACACTTACTGTTTCTATGGTGTGTCTTCTTTATCCTTTTATGTGCACCTGTCTATATCTTTTTATGTAAAATGCATTTTTTCCTCTTTTTTTGTGTTTTTGTTTTATTTTTTTAGCATTTATTCATTTTTGAGAGACACAGAGAGACAAAGCACAAGCAGGGGAGGGGCAGAGAGACAGGGAAACACAGAATCTGAAGCAGGCTCCAGGCTCTGAGTTGTCAGCACAGATCCCGATGTGCTTGAACCCATGAACCATAAGATCATGACCTGAGGCGAAGTCGGATGCTTAACTGACTGAAGCACCCAGGTGCCCCTGAACTGAATTTTTTGTTTGGGCACCTGGTTGGCTCAGTCATTTAGGGGTCTAACTTTGGCTCAGGCCATAATCTCAAGGTTGGCAAGCTCAAGCACCCACATAGGGCCCTCTGCTAATGGCAGAGGATCCTCTGTCCCCCTCACTCTCTGCCTCTCTCTCTCTTTCCCCCGTTCTCTCAAAAATAAAATAAACATTTAAAAATGCATCTTTTGTAGATAGGTTATAGTTGGGTTTCACTCTTCTATTCATTCTGGTAATCTCTGCTTTTTACTGAGATTTTAAATATATTTGTATTTCATCTAATTATTGTCTTGGTTTAATTTAAGTCTATCATATTGCTATTTTCTTTTTAATTTGTACTTTTTGTTTTGTTTTGTTTTTCTATTTTTCCTTTCCTAGTCTTCTTTCATGTTAATTCAGTATTTTTAGAGTTCTGGTTTATTTCTTCCATTAACTTCTAGCTATATATATATATATATATATATATGTATATATATATATATATATATATATATATATATATATAAACTATTATTATTTTTAGTGCTTCTTCTACAACTAACAAGATGCATCCTTAATTCTTTACACTTCACACCTGACACTCCTTGATTCTCACTTCCCATTGTCCACTTCATTTACCTGTCCCTGGTTTCTGTGTGATTATTGCATATCTTTTTAAATTTTTTTAAAACATTTATTTATTTCTGAGAGACACAGAGTGCAAGTGGGTGAGGGGCAGAGAGAGAAGGAGACACAGAATCCAAAGCAGGCTCCAGGCTCTGAGCTGCCAGCACAGAGCCTGATGTGGGGCTTGAACTCACAAGCTGTGAGATTATGACCTGAGCCAAAGTTGGATTCTTAACCAACTGAGCCACCCAGGTGCCCCTCAAAACTTTTACTTCTGCATATGTTTTGAGCTCCATCTTATACTGTTATCATTTTGCTTGAAACGGTCAGTGTTTTTTAAGTAAAATGTGAGAAGTAAACATAGTACTTTAAATTTACTTACTTATTTACTATGGCTGGTGCTCTTCTGTCCTATCTAGATTTGAGTTTCCATCGGTTATCATTTTCTTTTGAATAGAAAAATCTTTTAATATTTCTTGTTTTGCAAATCTGCTGGCAACAAAATTTCCAAGTTTTCACTTACAGAAAAGTTCTTTATTTCACTATTGCTTATAAAATTTTCACTCGTCATCAAATTCTGGGTTGACCCTTTCTTTTCCTTTGGCAATTTAGAGAGGTTGTCCCATCATTGTCTTCCATACTCTGTTTTTCTGATGATAAACCAGAGTATTGTGATTGTACCTATATTTAAGGTGTTCCTTTTCTTTGATTTTCAGCAGGTGACTATGGTGTGTGTGTGTGTGTGTGTGTGTGTGTGTGTGTGTTTGAGTGTATGTGTGTGTGTGGCTATTTTATATTTATCCTGTTTGATGCTTGTTGAACTTCTTGGATCTATAGTTTCATGCGATTTTTAAAATAAAATTTGAGAAGTTCTCTGCCGTTATATTTTCAATATCTGCCCACTATCATTCTCCTTTTTGGGGGGACACCAATTACACGTAAATTAGCCATTTTGATAGTATTTTATGTGTCCCAGAAGCTGTAATTACTTTCATTATTTTTTTTTTCTTTCTGGTGTTAAAATTGGATAACATTTATTTGTCTGATTCCAAATTCACTGATTTTTTTTCATGAATCTGTTAGAGTCCATCCCATGAATTTTTAATTTTAGTGGTGTAATTGTCAGTTCTAGAATTTCCATTTGGTTATTATTTTTCAATAGTTTTCATTTCTGTGTTGAGGTTCTTTATCTGCTTATGCATTTAGACTATATTTCGCTATAATTTGTGAACACATCTTTGTTTAATTCTTTGAACATATTTATGATAACTGATTTAAGTATATCTGCTAAGCCCAACGTCTGGGTGTCTTGAGTTCAGCTTCTATTGGCCGTTTTTATTCTTAAGTATAGTTCATATTTTTCACTTTCTTTTCATAAATATTGACTTGACTGAATATTGAAATTATGGATAATACATTGTGGAGTCCCTAGATTCTATGACCTTATTCTGAAGACTATCGCTTCTCATTTTAGCAGGCAGCTCAATCACGGACTTGATCACATCGACCTAACTTGCCAGGTTTCAGCCTCCAAACTCTGTATCCACTTTAGATTTGGTAGGGCTTTATTTTAGGCTTTGCCGAGAGCATCTAGAGTAGTTGTTGCTCTATTGTGGCTCTGACTCTTCAGGTCCACCCTTTTGGTGTTTCAGCTGGAACCCAGTGTGTTAAAAAGTAGATCTGATCCTTCTAACAGGGTATAAACTCCAAATCTCTGGGCATTGCTTTCCCCCCCAGCACTACCTGTGGTACCTAGGTTGTGTTCTTAACTCCACAGTAGCTGTTATCTGGCATACCTTTGGCTATCTTGCCCAATCAGCGACTCCCTCAGCTACAGATTTGTAGGTGACTCCCCTAGTGATTTCTGAGGCTACCTGTTTGCACGGTTTTCTCCTCTCCAAGGCCCTCCCTGTAGATCCCAGCATCTCCAGCTTTCCTGACTGTGATCTCTGCCACCTTAGCTCAGCAGGAACACAGTACTCTGGTGTGACACTGGGCATCTGCAGCGTGTTTGGGAATTTGTCTTGAGCTAGAACCCTGGGCAACTGTGGGACTTACCTCTCAGCCATTGCAGTCTTGTGCTGCCTGTTGTTAATTATTTGAAAACAGCTGTGTCATATCTTTTATAACTGTTTATGACCGTAGGGTTGGTCTAATGTAGTTACTCCACCATGGCTGAAAGTGGAAATTAATTACATAATTGTTATCAAGTATCCTTATCAGGAATGATAATTTTTCTTCTTAATAAACATACTAAGAAAATAATAGTTAACATGGCTTATAATATGCCAGGAATTGTTTTGAATGTCTTGCTTATTAAACTCATTTAATCCTTACAACAATTCTCTAAGTTAGGTACTGATGTTGTCCCTATTTGTATATTAAGAAATTGAAACAGAGAGATTAAGTAACCTGCCTAAATTCATACATTTACAAAAGTACTGAGTCATGTGCTGGTTTGAGCTCCTATGCCTTAGTAACCGTACCATCCTGCCTTTTGATAGAAAGTGGGTCATGATTAAACAAGAGGAAATGATCAGAATAAGAAGTGAATTTAAATTCGTTAGTAAAGGGTGCGTATAATAAGTTGAATCATGGCAAGTCTGGGCTCTAGGGCTTTGGCTCCCTGCTACCCCGTACCACCACTTTTACTCACCAGGTTGTTCTATATTCACCATTAAGTACTACATAGATACAGAAAAAGTGCTTGGAATAATAGTGAGATTCATTCTTATTCTCTTTCACACTCCCACCCATTGCTTTTCTTTATCTTAGTTTGGATGTGAAGTCATAAATGTGCCACCCAAAGAACCTAGTTGAAAATGTAAACCTTTAGGTGGAATAATATATGTTAGATTGGTCGTTTGATCTATCTGTGACAAGTGTTAAAACACATGTGCATTGATTTTTTTTTTTTGAGGAGTGTATTTCTAAGGGTAATTTAATAGTGGTATTGAGCATAGCTTTTACTGGTAGGGAGGAGGAGGGGAGAACAGATGAAGAGAGGGAGCTGCTAATGGCGTTTTCCTAATGCAATTGCTTAGGTCAGTGGAAAGCTGTCACAGCTTAATGCACTTGCTGTTTGAGGATGCTATCATGTATAGGATTAAGCCATTCCAAAACATGAAAACAACAGCAGCTTGTTACAGTGGGAGCTTGTTAAAGACCTTCTATCAAGCAGTTCTGATCATTTGAATAAAGAAGCTATGGTTCTTATTTCTCCCTCCTTTAATTCTAAGTCAAATCTAAGTGCTAGGAAGAAAAATCATTCCACTAGCAAAAGAGGGCCACAAAATATATTGCTTCAAAGACCATTCTCTCTCCTTCCCCATCTACCTGTGGAAGTAAGACTTTCTTTCTGGAAGGAATTGAGCATTTTTGCTCTAATATATTTCTGGAACCAGGAGAAAGTTTAATTTCTGAAATATCTTGACTTGATGCTCAGTGCTAGTGCTCAGTGTGAAAGTAGACCTTCATTGAACCCACATCTTCTGATACTGAGAAAAATCTAATTTGGGGGTATATTTTAAATTCATATTTATTTTCTGTTGTTGTTTTTTGTTAGGTTCAGGATATACAATTCAGAAAGTCTCTGTGATAGGGAATTAATTAAGAAATCATTGGATCATAAAAAGGTTTTAGTAAGAAATCTTTAAGGATCAATTCTTCATTGATCCCTTGAACAAATGACCACTAGGTACCAAAGAGCTAGTGAGCATAAATCATATTGAGTAAGTAGGGGAGTGACTCATGATGAAGCCAGAGAGACAAAAAAGTACTAGGTATGCAAGTCTGTTTCAAAGAATTTAGGCTTAATTTTACATACAATAGAAAGCCATGGAAAGGCCTTAAGAGCCAGGAGGGGTGATATGATCTCATTTACATTAAGTAAGGATCACTCTGGATTCTAGGTAGAGAATGGATTGGAAAGGAGGGAACAGAATTAAGAGCCCAGAGACTATGATGATTTGGACAAATGAAGGTGGAAAGAGTGAATTGATTTCAGATATAGATTTGAGTCAGAAGCGAAATATTTTGTGCTGGTTATGAGGAAAAAAAATAATCAAGGATGGATTCTAGGATTTGGCTTGAATCTGGTGATTGGTCATATATATTGAGATGATGATGACTGGGTCTTAAACCCTATAAGGTGGCATGGGTGGTAAAGTGACAGATTTGTAGAGAGAGGAATCAAGAGTGGTATTGTGAGATGTTAGATTTTTTGGAGGGATGGAATGGTGTTAGTTATGAAGTGTCTTAAAAATACTGATTTCCAAAGCTGAAAATTTGATTCAGTACAAAATGTAATTATTGAGGGTAGGAACATCATCTGTTCTGTATAAGAAGCATATAGAATCATGCATGGTACACAATAGCTCACAATAAATATTCCTTGAATTAATGAGTGTAGAGCTCAGAAGATAGGCTAAGACTTAAATATAAGAAATGACAGCATCTATTTTAAACACAAGAAAGAGAAAACTTGATATAAGATAAAGTTCTCATTTGTCTCTAAAAACAGTTTCAAACTGTAATCTCAGAATTTTCTAAACTGCTCATATTCAATGCAATTGAAAGTTTCTTAGTATTATGTAACAAAACAACCTAATTTGTGTTCCTCACATTTATTATACTAGGAACTGATGACATCTTATTCTGGTATATAACGACAGTGAAAGAGAACTGCTTTTCCCATTCTGGAAGACCTCACACTCTCTATAAGCATGAATCTTTAGGACTTCTGGTATAAAAAAGATCAAATGGAAGTCTGTGTCAAAAATCATTCTAAAGCAGAACTACCAGTGGGTTCTTCTAAAAGGCTGACAAAATCAACAAATCTTTTTTTTTTTTTTAATCTGAGTATAGTTCACACAATGTTACATTAGTTTCAGGTGTACAATTTCATAATCGACAAGTGTGTACCTTACGCTACGGTCAGCACAAGTATAGCTACCCTCTGTCCCCATACATCATTATCACAATATCATAAAATCCTTTGCTAGACCAATCAAGAGAAAGAGAGAGAAGACTCAATTTACTAAAATTAAAAATGAAAGAGGGCACATCACTAGTCACCATACAGAAATAAAAAAGGATGGTAAGGAAATATGATGAACAACTATATGTCTTCAAATTACAGAACTCAATTAAATAGACAAACTCTAAGAAAGATGTGCACTGCTAAAATTAACTCAAGTAGAAATTGAAAATCTGACTAAACCCATAACAAGTAAATAAGTGGAATTAATAATCAAAAAACTATCCACAGAGGAAAGTCCAGGTACAGATGGTCTCACTGGTGAGTTCTACTAAACAAATAAAGAAGAAATAGCATCAGTTCTTCACAAACTTTTCCAAAAAATGGAATATCAGGAAATATTTTGCAATTCATTCTGTGATGTCATTATCACTCTGATACTAAAAATAGAAACTATGAAGGAAAATTATAGAACAATATCTCTTAGAATATAGATTCAAAAATTCTCAACAACATATAAGCAAACTGAAGACAGTGATATATGAAAAAAAGATTACACTATGACCAATAATGTAGAGTTCGTTTAATATCTGGAAATCAACTAATATAAACCATCATACTAACAGAATAATGGGAAAAAAACCACACATGATCATCCTACTGGTACAGAAAAGAATTTGACAAAATTCAACACCACTTTTTTGGAAAAAAAAAACAAGCAAGAATGTGATAAAGGTCATCTATGAAAAACTCACAGTTCACATTATACTAATGCTGAAAAGTCAAAGGCTTTTCCTAAAAATTAGAAACAAGGTAAGGATGTCCACTCTCACCACCTCTATTCAACTATGGGTTCCAGTTAAGGAAATTATTCATAAAAAAAAAAAGGCATTCAGATTAGAAAGAGATAAGTAAAACAACATCTTCTTTACAGATAACATGATCTTGTATGTAAAAAGTCCTAAGGAAACTGCTATAACTCTATTACAACTACTGAGAGAGTTAACCAAGATTGCAGGATAAATCACTATAAAAATTGCTTACATTTCTATACACTATCAATGAGGACATTAAGAAAACAATTATATATATAATCACATAAAAAAGAATTAAATTCTTAGAAAAATATTATCAAAATAATTGCAAAATTTATGCTCTGATAAGAAATTAAGGAAGACCTAAATAATGGAAAGATACCCAGTGTTCTCAAAGCCCATGGACTACAAAATTTAATGTTACTCTGAAGGCAAATTGATCAACATTCAACATAGTTCTTATCAAAACCTCAGTGGACTTCTTTTCTGAGTTGGATATCCTTATGATAAAATTTATAGGGAAATATAAGGGTCCAGAATAGCAAAAAAAAAAAAAAACAAAAAACAAAAAAACTTACAAAGTAACAAAGTTGTAAGAATCACACTTCCCAATTTCAGAACTTACTACAAACCTGCAGCAATCAAGAAAATGTAATACCAGCTTAAGGGTAGACAAAGATCAATGAAATAGAATTGAGAGTCCAGAAATAAATCTTCACGTTTGTAGTCAATTGGTTTTTGACATGGTTGCCAAGACAATTCATGGGGGAAAGAATAATCCTTACAATAAATGAGGCAGAGACAACTGCATAGGCACATGCAAATAATGAAATTGGAATATTTTCTCACACCATACATAAAAATTAACTCAAAATGAATCATAGACTGTATGTAGGAGTGAAAACTGTAAAACTCATGGAAGAAAAATATGGGAGTAAATCTTCATGACTTTGGGTAGTGAAAGGAAATCTTAGTTTCTCCCTCTACTGACCACTCTACACCCAACACTTCCTAGAACATTTCAGATACCAGATGTTTTTTCCCACACCAAACGATTCTCCAACACCAGCTGGGTGTCCTAAAATTTAACACAATTCTGGCATGAACTGCCTGGAGTTAGTACAGACCTTCCAGGCTAAGGGCTCAGTCCTCCAAGATGCCCCCACCTCACCCCTGCAAAATAAACTGCAATTGGTCTTCGGGTTAACTACAACCGCAATGCAACTTGGCTACAAATCTGAGTTTCCTATGAACCCCTCCACAGGTTTGATCATTTGCTAGAACCACTAACAGAATTTAGGACAACAGTTTCCTTACCAGATTACTGGGTTATTACAAATGATATATTAAAGGGGCGCCTGGATGGCTCAGTCCGTTAAGGTCTAACTGTGATTTCGGCTCAGGGTCATGGGATTGAGCCCTACATAGAGCTCCATGCTGAACATGGAGCCTGCTTGAGATTCTTTCTCTCTCCCTCAGCCCCTCTTCCCCACTTGTGCTCTCTTTCTCAAAAACAAAACAAAACAAAACAAAACAAAAAACAAATACAAAGAATATATTAAAGGATGCAAATGAATAGCCAGATGAAGGGTGAGGTCAGAAAGGGTCCCAAGTACAGGAGCTTCTGGGACTGGGACACTCTCCAAGCAGACAGATGTGTTCTAGTTCACCAACCCA
This sequence comes from Neofelis nebulosa, assembly GCF_028018385.1. NCBI lineage: Eukaryota > Metazoa > Chordata > Mammalia > Carnivora > Felidae > Neofelis > Neofelis nebulosa. The sequence continues at coordinate 29,309,755 of NC_080791.1, read as the reverse complement.
GAAGCTCTCTAAACCCCATACTTTTGGGGTTTTAATGAAGTCTTCCTTTTGTAAGCACGATTGATTGATTAAATCATTGACCATCTGGAATTAATTCAACCAACAGCCTCACTTCCTTCCCTGGGGGTGTGGATTGAGGGGCTTAAAGTTTCAACCCTTCTATCACAGAACTGGTTCTCCTGATGACCAGCTTTCATTCTGTGGTTATTTAGGGGGTATCCAAAACTCATTTCATTAATAAAACTCAGATGTAGTTGAAAGGGGATTGTTTTGAATTAAAAAAAAAAAAAAGACATCTTTATCACCCTGGAACTATTTCAGGAGCTGGGAACAAAACCTAAGTTATAACAGAAGATACTCTTATCACTTTGGAAATTATAAGAATTTTTAGGAACTGTGTGCTAGGAGGAGCCACATACCAAGAAGAAAAAATTAACTACATCACAATGTCATAGGTAGGTGAAATCTCCTGTATATCATACAAAAGCACAATTAACAAAAGAAAAAAAATTAGATTTTATCAAATTTATAAACTTTTGTGTTTCAAAGGGTACTATCCAGAAAGTACAAAGAAAAACCACAGAATGGGAGAATATGTTTGCAAATCAAATACTGAAAATGAACATTCATCTAGAATATGTAAATAACTCTTAACCCTCCATAGTCATCAGACAAATAATCTTAAATTTTAAAATTAGGCAAACAATTCATATAGATATTTCTCCAAAGAAGATAAACAAATGGCCAGCAAACACAAAAAAAGATCTTGGAGTTAGCCATCAGGGAAATACAAATCAAAACCACAATGAGAAATCCCTTCATACCCACTAGGTTGACCACAACCAAAAAGACAAATAATAATGAGCATTGATGAAGATGCAGATAAAGTGGAACCCCCATAGACTGCTGGTGGTAATGTAAAGTGGTTCAACCTCATTGGAAAACAATCTGGCAGTTTCTGAAAGGGTTGAACCAAATCATCTACCAATTCCACCTCTAGGTACATAATCAAGAGAAATGAAAACGTATATTCTGATGAAAATTTGTACTAATATTCATAGCAGCACTATTCATAATAGCCAAAAAAGTGGAAACAATCTAAATGGTCATCAAATAGTGAATAAATAGTATTTGGTACATCCATACAACTGAATATTATTTAACCATAAAAAGAAATGATGCACTGACACGTGCTACAGCATGGATGAACCTTGAAAACAGTATGCTAAGAAGCCGGTCACACACACACACACACACACACACATCCCAAAACCACATAGTATATGATTCCATTTACATGAAATATCTAGAAAGCAGATAAATGGTTTACCAGGGCATGGAATGGAGGGGCAGTGAGGCAAATGGAAATTGACTGCTCAGTGGCATGGGGTTTCTTTTGGAAAAGATGGGAATGCTCTGAAACTTTCTGTGCTGGTTGTACAACTCTGTGAATATGCTAAAAACAGTAAATTGTACACCTTTTTAAAAAAATTTATTTATTTATTTTGAGAGAGAGAAAGGGAAAGCGACAAGGTGGGTGGGAAAGAGGGGAGGGAGGGAGAGAATCCTAAGTGAGCAGAGCCCCATGAGGGGCTCAGTCCCATGAACTGTGAGATTATGACCTGAGCTGAAATCAAGACCTGGATGCTTAACCAACTGAGCTGCCCAGGCACTCCAATTGTACACTTTAAATGGTTGAATTATATCACAATAAAACTGATCCAGTATACAACAACAACAAAAAAACAGAATTTCCACTCATTTAAAGATCTATCTTATATAATTATACAAAGTTAATCATTACTAAATTTTAAAAATTCTGAAGTATTTGAGAGAAGGGGAAAATTCAAATGTATGGAAAAATGGCAGCAAAAACTCACTCATCAGCCAGATATTTGAAATGTTAACATTTTTTTTGCATTTTCTACCACACATATTTATATATAATATAAATAAAATAAATAAGATGTTTTTATTACATACATTGGTGTATAAAATAAAATAAAATGAATAGGCATCAGTGAAGCCCTTTCCATACTGTCTTCCCCAATCCTGTTCCCATGTCCTTCTCTGAAGGTTACTGCAATGTATAAATGTGCAAAACATATTTATCTTTCCCCCTAATGGTTGACATTTTAGATGCTTCCAATGTTTTGCTCTTATAAAGAATACAGCAATTTACATCTTTGTACAGATAAATACTTCTGTATATGCAGGATACTGCTGCTGCATATGAGTGATGGATTCTCTAGGGCATATGTGAGAAGTGTAATTGTTGGATTGTTTGAGAATTTTCAGTGCCATGAACTAATGACAAATTCCTCTCTAAAGTAGTTTTTTTTTTTTAACAATTAACAGGAGCATGTAAGATTTCCTCTTCTCTATGCATTTTCTGAACAACTTTTATTGTCAGCATATTCTTTCTCTTCCCCCTCCTTTCCTTCCTTCCTTCCTCCCTCCCTCCCTCCTTTCCTCCCTCCCCCTTCCTTCCTTCCTTCCTTCCTTCCTTCCTTCCTTCCTTCCTTCCTTCCTTCCTTCCTTCCTTCTTTCCTTCCTCTCTCACTTTCTTTTTCCCAAACTGAAGAGTATGGACTCACCACATTCGCAGATTTTCCCAATCTGAAGAGTATGGACTCAACACATTCTTTTTTTAAATATGTTTATGTCCCTTGGTGCCCGGGACTGGCTTGTCTGCCCAGGGTTCATCAAGTCGCTTGTTGATATATACATGTCAAATATATACATGCCAAATATATATACATATATATATATATATGTATATATGTATATATTACACTAATATATATATTATACTAATATATATTACTAATTACTAATAATATATTACTAATATATATATATATACACTAAGTATATATTATATACTAATATATATTATACTGATATATATATTACACTACAAATATATATATATATATATATATATATATATATATATATATATATTTACATTACCACCAGCAATCTATGGGGGTTCAAATTTATCTCCATCTTCATCAATGCTCACTATTATATGTCTTTTTCGTTGTGATCAGCCTAGTGGGTATGAAGGGATTTCTCAATGTGGTTTTGATTTGTATTTCCCTGATGGCTAACTCCAAGATCTTTTTTGTGTTTTCTTTGGAGAAATATCTATATGAATTGTTTGCCCAATTTTAAATATATATATATGTATATGTTTGAAATGTATATATGTGTCTATGTGTGTGTGTGTGTGTGTAGTTCCTCATTGGAAGGAACTTTTTTTAAAGTTTTTATTTTAGTTCCAGTTAGTTAACATACAGTTTTATATTAGTTTCAGGTGCTCAATACAGTGAGTCAACACTTCCATACAACACCTGGTGCTCATCAGGGCAAGTACACTCCTTAATCCTAATCACCTATTTAACCCATCCCCCCACCTACCTCCCCTCTGGCAACCATCAGTTTGTGCTCTACAGCTAAGAGACTGTTTCTTTGTCTCTCTCTTTCTCTCTTTTTTCCTTTGGTCATTTGTTTCTTAAATTTCACAAATGATTGAAATCCTATGGTATTTGTCTTTCTCTGCCTGACTTATTTCACTTAGCATTATACTCCCTAGCTCCATTTATGTTATTGTAAATGGCAAGATTGCATTCTTTTTTATGGCTGAAAAGTATTCCATTGTGTATGTGTGTGTGTGTATATATATATATATATATATATATATACACACACACACATATATGTGTACATATATACATATGCATACACACATGTATATACATATATATATACATACATATATATGTGTATACACACATGTATATATATGTATATATGTATACATATATATATGCAGTTATATAATGGAATATAATTACTTTAAAGTGGAATTTGGCATTAATTCCTGGAACTGAAAAGTATCAAACAATCCAACTATTACATTTCTCGTATATGCCCTAGAGAATCCATCATGCATATGCAGCAGCAGTATCCTGCATATACAGAAGTATTTATCTGTACACAGATGTAAATTGCTGTATATATGTGATATATATACACATCTGCTTTGTCCATTCATCAGTCAAGCAGCACTTAGTCTGCTTCCATATATTGGCTATTATAAATAATGCTACTGTAAACAGGGGTGCATGTAGGAGGAGGGAAGGAGGGACCTTACTGTAACATAAATGGTGAGTATATATTCTCTACTATATACAGACTGACTAGCATACATAGTACATATGCTTAGCTTAGATTATCTGGTTTTGCATTTGGCAACTATGGACTCATTCTTAATTTAATTTACATTTCTTTGCTTCCTATAAGCCTGAACATCTTTTTGAATATTTATTCTTCATCCAAGCTTATTCTTCTGGTTATTGCCTATTCATATCCTTTACCCAATTTCCCCCCCAATTGTGTTTTTTACTGTGTGTTAAGATTATAAAGATTTTATATGACACAGGGCTCAATCTCAAGAACTGTGAGATCATGACCATAGCAGAAACCAAGAGTTGGACACTCAACCAACTGAGCCACGCAGGAACCCTGTATAACTTTTCTTTTTTATAATCATTCAAAAATGTTTTTTTACAGAACTGTTTTCCTTATCGATTTTAGAATTATTTCTAAACACCTTAATTTTTTACTACCATTTTAAATGGCATTTTATATATGTGTCACATATCTAAATGGAATGATATTTTAATACATTTTTGCTGGTATATGGAAACACTATCACAAAATGATAGTACATTTTGTCTACTTTATTCTGAATTCTTAAATCTTTTAAATTTTATTAAGTGTAATAGTGTCTATGTTGTATTAGGGTCTCCAGAGAAACAGAACTAATAATATGCACACACACACACACACACACACACCACACGACAGAAAGAGAGAGAGAGAGAGAGAGAGAGAGAGAGAGAGAGAGATTTTACAAAACTGACTCATGATTTCCAAATCTTCAGGGTAGGACAGTAAACTGGAGACTCAAGGAAAAGTTGCATTTTGAGTCCAAAGGCAGTGTGCTGACAGAAGTTCCTTTTCATTAGGGGATGTCAGTCTTATTCTTAAGGTCTTCAACTGAATAGATGAAGCCCACCCCTGTTACAGAGGGCAATCCTAGTCAAAATCTGATTTAAATCCTGTTGGGGTACCTGGGTGGCTTAGTCAGGTAAGGATCTCACCAGAATAGGTCATGATCTCACAGTTTGTGAGTTTGAACCTCACATGGGGCTCTCTGCTGTCAGCACAGAGCCCACTTCAGATTCTCTGTCCCCTTCATTCTCTGCCCCTCCCTCAGTTGAGCATGCATGTTCTCTAAAAATAAACATTTAAAAAAAGTTAAAAAATAAATGTTAATCCCTTCAAAAAATTAACTTCCGAGAAACATCTAGAATATTACTTGATCAAATATCTGGGTATCATGACCTAGCCAAGTTAACACATAAAATTAACCATCTCGTGTTCCCTGAGATGTTTCACATCATAAATAATGACAATTACACTTAAAAATTTCTTAAAGATCCATTTCTTTGGGTGTTTTTATACTATAGTCTTTATGCTTAAGTAAAATGTTGAATAGAAGTGATTGCAATCATAGTTTTCTTGTACCTCACTTTGAAGAAATGCTTTTATTTATTTATTTATTTATTTATTTATTTACAGTATTCTTTTATTTTTTTATTTAAATCCACGTTAGTTAACATATAGTGTAATAATGATTTCAGAAATATAATTTAGTGATTCATCAATTGCACATAACACCGAGTGCTCATCCCAACAAGTATCCTCCTTAATTCCCATCACCCATTTAGCCCATCTCCCCACCCAACATCCCACCAGCAACCCTCAGTTTGTTCTCTGTGTTTCTTATGGTTTCTTATGGTTTCTCTCACTCTCTGTTTTTATCTTATTTTTGCTTTCCTTCCTCTATGTTCATCTGTTTTGTTTCTTAAATGAAGAAATACTTTTAATCTTTTATCACCAAGTACTATACTTACTGCAAATTCTGGACAGAGGTGCTTTTATTGGGAGTGGAGAATTATTTAAGGATAATCCTTTGTGTTTCTAGATTTCTAAAGTATTTTTTTCTTTCTAATCAACAATTGGAATTTACTTTTATTACATTCTTTTACTATATCTCTTGAAATTATGTTTTTTTCTTCCATAACTATCTGATTCCTAAATTGCACCTAATACCTAAATTCCTAAAATAAACTATTTTATTTATGTCTGATTTTACTTGTACATACATGCACACATGTTCATACACATTGCTGGATTTGATGTACTAATACTCAGGATTCTTTCACTTTTGTTTGTAAATCTTGTCTATATGTTTTCTTTTTGTGTATTATTTTCTATGAGTTTAGGTATCAAACTCATATAGTAATGAGTTAGTTGCTCATCGTTGCCCATTAGCTTCTGTCACAGCCTCTTACAAAATTGCAGTAAAGATATTGGTTGGGCTACAATCATATGAAGGCTTGAATGGGACTGGAAAGTCTACTCTCATGGCTGGCACATTGGTGCTGGCTGTTGGCCAGAAATTTCAGTACTTCTTTATATGGGTATCTCTCAGTATTACTTGTGTATTCTCATGGTATAGCTTTTAGTTTCCACCAGAAAAATGATTCAAGACTGAAACTGCAGTGTGTTTTATGACCTAAGTTGAAGTCATAGAGTGACACTTCTGCAGTTTTTGATTGGCCATACACCAACCATGATTCATCATGAGAGGGGCCTAAACACCAGGAGATGAGAAACATTGGCTCACCTTAAAGCCTGGCTATTAAAACTACCTGTATGTAATGTGTGTGGTTTTTCTCATCAGCTGGAAGAACTTGCCTTACATAGAAGTTGATGTTTGAAGAATTTGTAAAGTCCACCAGTCAAACCATATGGTGCTTTATTTTGAAAAGAAAAAATGCCTTTTGATTGAACATTTTGCTGCTGATAAATCTACTCAAGTTTTTTTTTTAAGTTTTCTTTGAGTCAATATTAATCATTTAACATTTAAATAAAATTTACTTATTTCACATACGTTTTGCATCATAGGTATTAAGTTAATCATGGAATTTTCTTTTTTTAATTTTTTTAAGTTTATTCATTTCTAGAGAGACAGAGAAAATTAGTGGGAGAAGGGTAGAGAGAGAGAAGAAGGGAAAGAATCTCAAGCAGTCTCCACACTGTCAGCTCAGAGCCTGAACGCAGGGCTCGAGCCCACGAAATGCTAGAACATGACCTGAGCCCAAACCAAGAATCAGATGGTTAACCGACTGAGAATCATGGCATTTTCTTATGTTTTAAACAATTGATATTGAATTTCTGGCATATACAGTCTTTCATTACTAATTTGCTTACCTTCATTTTACCTTTATTCTTGATCAATATTGGAAAAATGTATCTTTTTAATTATTCTTTTCAAAGAAATAGTTTTATTGATCCTCTATTTCATTATTATTTATTATATAAATAAAATCACATACAACACCTATACATAAATTACATTATATTATATAAGTACAAGTAAATTTATAATAAATGCAATATATTTTCATAATATAAATAACATATAAATAGATAACATTCTTAACTTTATTTCATTTCTTTACTTTTTTATACTGTTATTTTCTAATATTTTCAATTGAACATTTATATGATTAATTTTCTTGATTCTTGCTTAATGTATACAATGAAGGGTACACATTTCCTTTTATGTAGTACTCGGTTTTATATGTACCATTTTGTGATTTGTGTCTACCTATTTTATAATTTGTATTATAATATTTTTGATCCCTGGGTCATTAGCCCATGCTTAATATTTCATACCAACTTCTAATGATTGACTAGCATTTGTATTTCACTTTTTAATGCTATATGTTCTCTGTGATGGTGCTTCTATGGTATTTTTCCAGATTAAGCTTATGTCTTAGAATGTGATCAGTATTTTTAAATATTTAAAAAGAACATTCAGTCTTTAAATTTTGTAGTTCAGAGTTTTAGATATGTTTATTTGGCCAGATTTGCTTATTATATTTAGCTTAGTTGATGTCATGGTTTCTGGAAGATATGTACTAAAAACTAATGCTACAATTTTGGACTTTTTCAGTTACACCCTATAATTCTGGTAGGATATACCTCATAATATTGCCTTGAATTAATGAGTTAATTACAGGGCTTACTGTGATGCTTGAAACATAGCCATGACTCAAAAATGTCAGTTGTGATGAGTTTTGCTACAGGTTTATCAATTTTGTTGATCTTTTCAAAGAACCTGCTTCTGGTTGTATTGATCTGTTCTATTGATTGTTTTGTTTTGTTTTGTTTTAGTTTGTATTTCATTTATTTCTGTTCTAATCTTTATTATTTCCTTCCTACTACTGTTTTGGGGTTTTATTTGTTGCTCTTTTTGTAGCTCCTTTAGGTGTAAAGTTATTTATTTGAGACTTTTTTTGAGAATTTTTTTTTTAATTTTTGAGGTAGACCTGTATTGCTATAAACTTCCCTCATAGAACAGCTTTTGTTGCATCCCAAAGGTTTTGGACTGTTGTGTTTTCATTTTCATTTCTCTCCATCTATTTTTTTATTTCCTCTTTGATTTTTTTGGTTAACCCATTCATTGTTTAATAGCATAGTATTTATCTTCCTTGTATTTTGTTCTTTCCATATTTTTTCCTGTGGTTGATTTCTAGTTTCATAGTGTTGTGGTAGAAAAAGATGCATGGTATGACTTCAATCATTTTGAATTTGTTGAGACTTGTTTCATGGCCTAATGTGTGTTCCAATCTAGAGAATGTGACATGTGCACTTGAAAAGAATGTGTATTCTGATATTTTAGGATGGAATGTTCTGCATATATTTGTTAGATCCATCTGGTCCAATGTGTCATTCAAAGCCACAGTATCCTTGTCGGTTTTTTGTTTGGGTGATCTATTCATTGATGTAAGTGGAGTGTTAAAGTCTCCTACTATTATTGTATTACTGTCAAGTACTCCTTTATGTTTGTTATTAGCTGATTTTATGGACTTGGGTGCTTTCTATGGCATGCATAAATATATGCAATTGTTATATTTTCTTGTTGGATTTTTCCCTTTATGACTATGTAGTTTAATTCTTTGTCCCTTGGTAGAGTCTTTGTTTTAAAGTCGACTTTGTACAGTATTAGTAAAGATACCATGGCTTTCTTTTCACTTCTATGTGCATGATAAATGCTTTTCCCAGCCCTTCACTTTCTTTTTTTTTTTTTTTTTAATTTTTTTCCCAACGTTTTTTATTTATTTTTGGGACAGAGAGAGACAGAGCATGACCGGGGGAGGGGCAGAGAGAGAGGGAGACACAGAATCGGAAACAGGCTCCAGGCTCCGAGCCATCAGCCCAGAGCCCGATGCGGGGCTCGAACTCACGGACCGCGAGATCGTGACCTGGCTGAAGTCGGACGCTTAACCGACTGTGCCACCCAGGCGCCCCCCAGCCCTTCACTTTCAATCTGCATGTGCTTTAAAAAAGGAGAGAGAGGACTCAAACAAAATTAGAAGTACAATATGAGAAATAATAACCAATACCATATAAATACAAAGGATTGTAAGAGAATATTATGGAAAATTATATGCCAACAAATTGGATGAAATGGATAGAAGAAATGGATAAATTCCCAGGGACATAACCTCTCAAAACTGATTCAGGAAGAAGTAGAAAATTTGAACAGACTGGTTACCAGCAATGAAACTGAATCAGTGATCAACAAATTCTCAACAAACAAAAGTCCAGGACCAGATGACTTCACAGATGAATTTGACTGACATGTAAAGAATAATTAATACCTATTATTTTCAAACTATTCCAAAAAATAGAAGAGGCAGCAAGACTTGCAAATTCATTCTATAAAGCCAGCATTACTCTGATACCAAAACCAGATAAAGACACTATAAAAAAGAAAACTATAGGCCAATATCTCTGATGAGCATAGATCAAAAATCCCCAACAACATATTAACAAAATGATTCTAACAATATATTAAAAAATCATTCATCACAATCAAGTGGGATTTATTCCTGGGATGCAGGGATGGTTCAATACTTGCAAGTCAATCAACATGATACAATACATCAGTAAGAGAAAGGATAAAAAACATGATCATTTCAATAGATGCAGAAAAAGCATTTGACAAAGTACAACATCCATTAATGATAAAAACCCTCAACAAAATAAGTTTATAGGGCACATACGTCAACATAATAAAGGTCATATATAAAAAAACCCGGAGCTAACATCATTTTCAATTGTGATAAACTAAGAGCTTTCCCCCCAGATCAGGAACAAGATGAAGGTGTCATGTCTTACCACTTTCAATCACCATAGTACTGAAAGTTTCAGCCACAGCAATCAGACAACAAAAAGAAATAAATGACATCCAAATTGGTAAGGAAGAAATAAAACCTTCACTATTTGCAGATGACAAAATATTATCCTAAAGACTCTACACACAAAAAGACAAAACAAAACAAACCAAAAACAAAAAACAAAGTAGAACTGATAAATTAATTCAAAAAGGTCACAGGATACAAAATCAATACACAGAAATCCATTGTGTTTCTAGACACTAATAATGAAGTAGCAGAAAGAAAAATCAAGAAAACAATCCCATTTACAAGTGCACCAAAAAGTAAAATGCTGAAGAACAAACTCTACCAAGGAGGTGAGAGACCTGTACTCTGAAAACTATAAAATATTGGTGAAAGAAATTAAAGATGACACACAAAAAAATGGAAAGATATTCCATGCCCATGGGTTAGAAGAACATTGTTAAAATGTTCATAGCACCTTAAGTAATCTACATATTTAACGTAATCCCTATCAAAATACCTACAGCATTTTTCACAGATCTAGAACACATAACCCCGAGATTTGAATGGAGTCACAAAAGACCCCAAATTGCCAAAACAATCTTGAAAAAAAGGAACAAAACTTAAGGTATCACAAACCCAGATTTCAAGACATACTACAATGCTGTTGTAATAAAAACACAAAAATAGACTCATAGATCAATAGAACAGAATAGGGAGCCCAGAAATAAACCCAAGATTATATGCCCAATTAATCTTCAACAAATAAGGCAATGATAGGTAATGGGAAGAGTTCTCAATGGTGTTGGGAAAACTGGATAGCTACATGCAAAAAATGAAACTGGACCACTTTCTTACACTATACATAAAAATAAACTCAAAATAGATTAAAGACATAAATGTGAGACCTGAAACCATAGAAATCCCAGAAGAGAACACAGGCAGTAATTTCTCTGATGTTGGCTATAGCAACATTTTTCTAGATATGTCTCCTAAGGCAAGGGAAATAAAAGCAAAAATAAACTATTGGGTCTAAGTCAAATAACAGCTTCCACACAGCAAAGGAGATAATCAACAAAACAAAAATACAGTCTACTGAATGGAAGAATGTATTTGCAAATGACATATACATTAAAGGGTTAGTATCCAAAATATATAAAGAACTTCTATAACTCAACACCAAAAAAAAGTAACCCAATTAAAAATGAGCAGAAGACATGAACATCTGAAAACATACAGATGGCCAACAGGTACATGAAAAATGCACAACATCACTGATCATCTGGGAAATGCTATTCAAAACTATGAGATATCACCTCACACCTGTCAGAATGGCTACAATCAACAACAAAAGAAACAATAGATGTTGGGGAGGATGTGGAGAAAAAGAAACCCTCACACACTGTTGGCAGGGATGCAAAATGGTGCAGCCACTGTGGAGAACAGTATGGAACTTCCTCAAAAAGTTAAAAATAGAACTACTCAAGGATCCAGCAATCTCACTAAGGTATAGTTCTCATAAGAATACAAAAACACTAATTCAAAGAGATACATGCACTTGTATTTTTATAGCCACATTATTTACGATAGCCAAAATATGGAAACAGCCTGAGTCCATCAATTGATGAATGGATTAAAAAAAAAAAAAGATGTGGCATATACAAGCAGTAGAATACTACGTATCCATAAAAAGAATGAAATCTTGCCATTTGCAACAACATGGATGGATCAAAAGATTGTAATGCTAAATGAAATAAGTCAGCCAGAGAAAGATAAATACCACATGATTTCACTCATATGTGGAGTTTCAGAAACAAAACAAATGAAGAAAGAAAAAAAAAGAGACACCCCCCACCCCGCCACTGGAAATAGACTGTTAACTGTAGAGAACAAACTGATGGTTACCAGTGGGGAGGTGAGTGGGGGCAGGGGAAATAAATGAAGGGGATTAAGAGTACATTTATCATGATGAGCACTTAATAATGTATAGAATTGTTGAATCACCACATTGGACATCTGAAACTAATATAACACTGCATGTTAACTACACTGGAATTAAAATAAAAATAAAAATTAAAAATATTAATTTTTTAGCTGTTTTATTTATTTTAATTGTATTATTTTTGCTATACCAATGACCCTTTCAAATTATTGACTCTTCCCATATTTTTTTTCTCTAAACTTTAAGATCTCTATTCCATGTACATTTTGTGAATAGCACATTGATGGGTGATGTCCATTTTTCCAATGAACACATTTAAGATATTTTACCCCAAATGTAGAGGATACATATTATTTTCAAGCATATCTAACACATGTAAAAAAAAAAAAAAAACTAACCACATTCTAGCCTATAAGGTAATATATATAAATATAGATATATAGTATTATATTATATAATAGTTTATTTTTAATAATTTAAATAATGTGACTCTGATTTAAATTTTAAAGTTAGCTGATGTCTTAATTTTTCCCCTAAACAATATTAGGTCCACAGAATATTTTGATTCTTATCATTCTTTTTCCATATGTAGCTGTAATTACTAGATATCAGTGTATTTATGAATTTTTTTGACCAGTGTTTCAAAACATTCTGTTTTTCATTCTGGGCTCAATTTCTTTCTTTCTTTCCTCTTTCTTCTTTCTTTCTTTCTTTCTTTCTTTCTTTCTTTCTCTTTTCTTTTTTTTTTTTTTTTGAAATATAGTCTTTAATAATGGTCTGAAACTAAACTAAATTCATTCACTTAAAATGTGCATTTCAATTGTTTCTCTTAGCGAATGCACAGATATGTGCAATCATCACCACAGTCAATTTTGGAATATCCAACCACCACCACCACTACCACCATCACCCCCACCCACCGTCCATAAGCAACTATTAATTTATATTCTGTCTCCATAGATTTCTTTATTTTAGACTTTCATATGAATAGGATCATATAATATGATTCTATGTTGTATATGTGTGTGTGTGTGTGTGTGTACACACACACACACACATATATATATTAGTATTTATATACATATATACACACACACACATATATATTAGTATTTATATATAAACACACACACACACACACACACACATATATATATATATATATATTAGTATTTTGTTCTTTTGTGACTCGCTTCTTGGAGCATATATCAGTACTATATTCCTTTTTTGTAGCTAAATAATACACCATTGTATGAATTTAAAAATTTTGTTTCTCCCTTCATCAGTTGATAAGCATTGGGTTGTTTCTACCTTTGGGCTTTTATGAATAATGTTGCTATGAAAATTCATGTAAACATTTTTTGTGTGGACATATGTTTTGATTTCCCTTGGATATATACCTAGAAGTAGAATTTCTGGTTCATACAGTAACTGTATGTTTTGACTTTTTAAGGAATTATTAGAATGTTTCCCAAAGCAGCTGAACCAGTTTACATTCCCATTAGCAGCATATATGTGCTTTAACTTCTCCACATACTCAGCAACATATGTTATTATCCCTTTTACTATAGCTATCCTAGTGATTGTGAAGTGGCATGTCATTGTCCTTTTGACTTCTGTTTCCCTCCCTCATGAAGAAAGATATTTAGCATTTGTTCATATGCTGCTGGTCAGTTGTACAACTGCTTTATTTATTCTTCTTTGCTGGAGAAATGTCTATTACAATCCTGTGCCCATTTATTAATTGGGTTGTCTTTTTATACTGAGTTGAAAGTGTTCTTTATATATTTCAGATATGTCTATTATCAGATATGTGATTTGTAAATATTTTCTCCCATTCTTTGGTTTTTTCTTTTTCACTTTCTAGATCATGTATTTTGAAGCACAAAGCATTTTAAATTTGATAAAGTCCAATTTAGTTATTTTTTTTCTTTTTTTGTTCATACTCTTTGTTTTATATCTAATACTATTTTTCCCAATTCAAGGTTATGGAAATTTACCCCTGTTTTTTCTTCTTAGAATTTTGTAGCTTTAGCTCTTACATTTAATTCTATGATCCAATTTGAGCTAATGTTTGCATATGGTATGAGATGGGGGTTCACATTCCTTAGCATGTGGCTATCCAGTTTTCTCAGCACAATTTGTTGAAAAGACTCTTCTTTCCTCATGCAGTGGTCTTGGCACCTTAGTTAAAGATCAGTTGATCATAGATACATGGATTTATTTCTGTACTCTGAATTCTGTTTCATTTATCTCTACATTTATATTTGGGCCAGTATTATAGTTTCTTGATTATTGTTGTTTTATGGTAAGGTTTGAAATCAGGAAGCATGAATTCTCCTATTTTGTTCTTTTTCAGTTTTGTCTATGTCATTTGCAATTCCATATGAATTTTAGAATAAGTTTGCCAATTTCACAACTTCATTATTTGCCTGGGTGATAGAGGCTTTATTCAGGCTTTTCTCATGTACAGATTACTTGAGTGTCAAATTCTAGATTGAAAGTTTTGCTTTGTTTTTAAATTATCATTCTTATTTAGTTATTTGATGGTTTTCTGCTTTATGCTTTTGCTGATAAAAAGTCTGCTGCTATCAGTCTAATTTTTGTTCTCAGGTAATCTATATATTTTTTTTCTCTCTCGTTAATCTTTAGGGAAATTCTTTGTCTTTGGTGTAATAGAGGTTAATTATGATATATTCATGTTTACATTTGTTTTTTTTTTTGGTTTTTTCTTGCTTAAGATGAAGTATACTTTGTAAATCTAAGCCCCCATGCCTTGCTTCTAAAATTCCTATTAGTAATAGGTTAGACCCTTGCATTTATTTACTTATTTATTTATTTATTTAGAGAGAGTATGAACAGGGAAGGGGCAGAGAGAGAGGGAGAGAGAGAGAGAATTCCAAGCAGTCTCTGCACTGTTAGTGCAGTGACCGATGCAAGACTTGAACCCATGAACCATGAGATCACGACCTGATCTGAAATCAAGAGTCGGATGCTGAACCAACTGAGCGACCCAGGGGCATCTGGACCATTGGATTTTAATCTTTATGACGTTCATATCCTCCACATTTATTTATATTTTCTACATCTTTTCTCCATGAGGTGGTCTGTAGGAATTCCTTATATATATATATTTTAAATTTCCTTATTGTTTTCCTCAAATGTATCCAATCTTCTGCTGGCCACTGAGTTTGATTTTAATGAGTATCCTTTTCATTTCCTGAAATTCCATAGTTGCCTGTAGTGATAAAGAGAAAACTCTCCAAGATAGTCTGGGTTTAAATTCTGACCTTAGTCCTCAAGAGGTGGAAGATCTTCAGCTATATTTAATATCTGTGTGTCCAAGTTTCCTCATCTCTAAAAATGAAGTAAATATAGTATCTACCTCAAAGGACTGTTGTTAAGATTAAAAAGATCGGGTGAGGTAATACATATAAAATTCTTGCCAGTGTCTAGCATTTAGTAAAACCTCTGCTTTGCTTGTTTGTTTGTTTTAAACAAGGTTTTCTGCATTTTCTTAAAACAATCTCCCATTATTTGTATTTCTTCTTTTGTTGTTTTAATTGCTTTAAACATAATAACTGTGTTGTCTTTCACCTCTGAGTTGGGTGTGCTAGTAGACCTTTTGTTTCTTCACTGACTCATGGCACTATGGTTCTTTTCCTCAGTGGTTGCAGTTTTCTGGGCTCTGCTTGTTTACTTGTTTTTTCTGTTCCCTGTAGGAATTCCACTTATTACTTGTGGGTTCGGTCTATTCCCTAAGGGCATATTTTGCATATGTTTTACTGGAACCTCTGGTGTTTCAGAATTTGCAGTTTATGTGAAATTTTAGTACCATGTGATTTCAGACACTACATCTATGTGTGACTAAGTTTTAACAAATTTTTTAGTCACTTTTACTCATAGTACAGCTCAGGCAGATTCTCTGCTTCTCTGGGTTGATAGGTAGAATTTCTGGGTTCTTTTAGTTTGTTTCCTATGACACAGACAAACCTTAGAGAGTAGTGTCTTCATGCAAGGCTCTAAGTTCCAGCTTCCAATTGAGTAAGGACCCTTGGCCACATCTGTTTCTGTATGGATTTTTTAAACCTTATCTTCCAGGTCCAAGGTCCATATCAAAGTTTAAAAAACCTCCCACAGTATCAGCTCACTGGAGTGTTCTGGTTTTAAATCACGTCTTGTTTTGTTTTCCTGCCACTAGGGAATTATTTTATACTTTGAGATCAGGTGTATATTTAATTCTTTTTGTCATATTATATCTGACATTTCTATGTGTTTGCAGAAAGAAGACATAAGTCTTTAATTACCTGAGTTTGCCATGTTACTGAACCCTATGTCTCCCATTGCTTGCATTTTCTGCTTGGGTTTATTGAAGTTCAACAAACACTGAAGTGCCTATTCAGCTAGCCCTTTAGTCTGCAACTCACAAAATTGTCCTCAAAGGTATGGAAGCATGAGTTAAGAAAGATCAGTGCCAGAGTCAGTGCTAAATGTTTTACTTATAATTTTAGTGTATAGTGTTATTACTATTCCCACCAAATAGGTAGGGAAACTAAGGCTCATAAAGATTAAGCCTGATTTAGAGTTTATGTTCTTTACATTATGTCAATTCTATATGCCCTTAATGCACAAATGAACTCACTAAATAAAATATTTAATTCTCTAACTAAACTTAACAGGTAACATTTGTGATAATGTTGAAATACACTATATTTTCCAAACTCAGAGCTCCATCTTATTGTCCTTAAATGGTACAATTAGGCTATGTATTACCCATTGTTATCCAGCAAAGTAAAATGTCATGCATGCTTGTAAAAATGATTTATTTATTCTTTTATTTATTTATCTACCCAATAATTATTGAACTCCTCTTAGATGCTAACAGTGGATAGGGTTAGGGACAGGATTGCCCTTGCCTAGGCAAGAGTGACATGGGCACTGGATTGCCCCACCTTCCTCCCTTTGCTTGTGCCTCTTCCCTGGAAGGAGGGATATACAGATGTGAAGGACGTGGCCACCTGTGATCTCCCTTTATAAAGTGTTCTGTGTACTGAGATCACAAATCCCTCACCAAAATGATTCCTAGCCCCTCCCCCAAGGCTATCTTTCCTGAATAGATACCCAGGGGTCATTTGCAAAGGGTGGTGGGCAGAGCCTGGAGGTGTGGCCTGAGGTGTCCCCACAGGTATACATAGATCCTTCTCAGAGCGAGGTGGATCCAGGGGAAGAGGAGGATTAAGAGAGGGTCAGGATCCAGGACAGTTAATCTCATACCATATTCCTGGCCTTGGGGAGTCCAGAGGTTCCAAATCTAGACCTGGCCTTGTAGGCCATTATAAAGGAGTACTTACCAAGGTAGGGACATAGAATATATTTTAATTATAATGTGATGGCTCGATTTATAACTTTAAAATGTATAGGCTTGGCATGTGGGCCTCCATTTGAACTCTTGCCCTGGGCCCTGCAGATGTTAGGAGTATACAACATTCAGCTCTAGTATCAGAAACAGATTCTTAAAGAGAGCATTAGGATAAAATGTGTTAAGTGCCACATGGAGATGCTTAGTGTATCATGGGGATATAGGGAAGAGCACTAATTCAGCTGTAGCTTCCATGTGAGGAAGGAGTTTGCCTGGAGACACAAGGGGTTTGGGGCTGCAGATATTTGAGATGAAGAAACAACAGCATGAGGATGGAAATAGCAAGACAGAGTGGGAGGTGGGTTTCAAGAGGAGATGCATTGTTAAGGCAAAATGAGTGAAGGAATGAATATCTGGAATTATCTAGCAAGAAGGTGAGGCTAGAGTAGGAATTGATTACCCTGGAGGGGCTTTGGACGGCTTACTCCAGTAGCTGACTCTCTATGGGTGTAGGGAGCCACCACAGCAGGTCTGGAAGCTGCTAGAGATGCAGCCAGGCCCTTGTGTCATGTGAATGCTATTGGGGTTGCAGAAGCAGTCTTTGGCTGACAAGATCTAACGCCAGGAGACTTCTTTAGGAAGTTGTTAGGTGGGAACTCAGCAGGGGTCTTAGTCCTATTGAAAAATGGGGACAGAGTTGAGAAATACTTAGGAGATGACATCGTCATAGTGAGGATGTGCTTCCATCAGGCTGACAAGTGCATGTGTCCTTGGAGGTAATCACTTTTCAGGCTACACTGAGGCTAGAAAAACAGAATTGGCATCAACCCCAAAGAGCAATAAACACCCTCAACTAATCAGAATTGATTTGATCCCCTTGCCTGGTACTAATCCTGCCTCTTTCACAAATGATGTTGAAAAATTTACAGATGCATCAGATGTATTTCTCATTGACTTTAAAAACAGGGGAACAGAATCAGAGGCCCAAAGAAGTTTCTGCCCTGGACCACCTTTTAATATTTGGTGACGAAGCCACATCAGTATTTTCCTGTACAATGTAATAAGTGCATGCACAAGACTTTGGATGGATCCTGACCTTGGGAAAGACAGTGGTGTGTCCCTATTTCCCCCTGATTTAGGACTGTTGTGGTCCTTGGGGCCTGTGTGGTTGCTTCACCTACCAGGCTGTCAGGTAAGAGATGCTAGATCAGGGCAAACAGGGCCGACACCCATCAGTGCCCCTGGTGCCAGCACTGGGAGTGGCTGGTGGCCATTCTTTCTGGGTGGTGGGGGTACAGTGCAGCTGAGGGTGCCCAAGACTACAATCAATAGTCTCCTGAGAAGCTCAGCCCTGAGTCGGCTGCCCGCCTGTATCTCCCTGATCTAAATTCACAGTGCCTGCGTCATGTAAATGGCGCTTTATCCGGCTGGAAATGTGAATCCTGTCAGGAGCACTGGGCTCTGTCATGCTTATCAGAAATACATTATCAGGTGGGGATTAGACAGAGGCTGGTGCTACTGTGCTGTCCATGCCCGGCAAGTAATGAATAATGAAAATTCCATGGGCTGGAGACAAACACAATTGACAGGCAGGGGCTGCTGGAGACACCCTTTCACTCAGTTTAATGTGACACACTGAGCTTCTAGAAGGCTTTCCACTTCATTCACCAGGGCTGTGGGCTGGGCGCCCCCCTGGGGGGCTGTAATCCCTGCCTCCACACCCTTTCCAACCTTCCTTTCTGGCCTGCTTCTCTTTTCTTTCAAACTTCCTCTGCTCACCACAGGTGTCATTTTAAAGGCACCTGTGGAAATATAACAGCAGAAAGGAAAACTTGTACAAATGCCCCAAACCCTTTCACATGGATGTGGGGTGGGGCTTGAAGGGATCAACCATCTCTCTCCTCTGAGAAAAGCCAGGGTGGGGATTACTAAAGGCCTTAATTACTTCAAACTTCAAATTCATCACTTTTTCTTATAATTGAGTTGGCTTTGAATGAGGTAGTTCAAGTTCTCAGTATAATGAAGTGTTTACAGTATATAGATCAAAGTTTATTTTAATTCCTTTCACTACCCCCTCCCCCTTTATTTGACAGGGAAGACCCAGGTGGCGGAGTAAGTAGTTATAGCACAGAAAACAGCAATAATTACAATAATAGCAATAATTACCTCTCCACAAAAACAACTCCCTTTATTTTTATATTGTAAAGGTAGAATAAGCAAAAATCACAAAGTCCTATTTTAAAGAAGACACACACACACATACACACAAACAAAGAAAATGAAGATGCTTCCCACTAGTTTTTATAACCAAGTGAAATGGTTCAAACAGAGGCAGGGTTCTCTTACCAAGAGACATTTAGACTTGAAACCAAAGGTTTGGCTTTTATTCATGACTCATTCACTCATCCATTGCTTTATTGAGGAAAAATGGGTGCTATTTGTTAAGTCTGAGAGAGTTGTACTACACACGGGGCCAGAGCATGAACCTCGCCCATCATTTGCCCTGGGAGAGCTTAGACCCCAGCAGGAGAGAGGGCATCTGGGGAAATATTCCAACACAGGCTGTAGGTAACATAGGAGAAGAAATGCCATGCTCAGGTGAGTTGCCCAAAGCAGTAGCAACTTTTCTGGCTGCGCTTGTGTGATCCTGGAGAAGTCATCCCAAGCTGAGCCCCACTCTTCTTGTCTTTAAAATGTCATCGTTTTGCCCAGCTCTGCCAAAAGCACAAGGTCCCCTGAGAATGGCAATCCTTTTATATAGGCTGGAGCTTTACAATACCTCACAGCCCATCCCAGGAGAGGATGGGTTTAAAAAAACTGTAATATGACAAGTATACATAAGGAGATATTACCAATATTATTACTGCCACTGCTGCTACTATTTATATACTAATTACTCTTCCAGAGCTACCACCATGGCTTTTTCATGATGTCCTCACGGTGGAGCCAGGAATCTAAATCTCACTTCTCCCTGGCCCTGTTTTCAGTGTGATTTCTATGGTAGATGACACTGTTCTCACTCCTCTAGTGTAACCAAAATATTGGGAGAGAGTTGATCCAGTCAAGTCAGCAATGCAAGTTGGTCTTTGCCTGAAAGTCATGTAGATGTGTATGTCAGCCTTGGATTGAAGAGGTAGAAACAAAGCTTTCCTAGCATCTGCTGCTTATGGCAGATCTCTTCCACTGAGGTTCCTGCTAATTGATGAAAATTCATTTCAATGAAAGCCACGTGTGGCATCCTGCATGGCAGAGACAAGCTCTTAGTGTTGCCACAACCCTGCTGGATCACAGAGAGGATCCTGGAATTGCTAAGGGAACCAATAAGAACACTAGCAAAAGGGAACACATCCCCTATTGTTCTGTGATGTTTGGATTGACTGCCTTCCTTCCTATTCTCCACATTGATGAACAATTTTGAACTCTGTGGTCTTGATTCCTTGCAAGTCCTCTGAGGTGTCTTACTGAGGTATCAGAGATAATACTCCAGGATAAGGGCGCTGTGGTCTAATGCAGCTGCCTGAAGCAGGGTTCAGATGGGCCTTTTGGGAATTATGTGCCTGCAGCCACAAAAGTCTCCAGCCAGATCAGGAGGGCTGATGCCGATGTCGGCTAGTTACACATTGGCTGCAGCAGGCAGCCTTGCTTATAACAGTATATAAAATGCGTTTTGAGTTTCTTCTATGTATAATATTTCAAACTCCCTTCTTCCTGCTATTTGAAAAAAAATGTTTACTTATTTATTGAGAGAGAGAGACAGAGAGAATGAACATGAACAGGGGATGGGTAGAGAGAGAGAGAGAGAGAGAGAGAGAGAGAGAATATCCCAAGCAGGCTCCATGCTGTCAGTGCAGAGATTTACTCAGGGCTAAATCTCATGAACTGTGAGATTATGACCTGAGCTGAAATCAAGAATCAGATGCTTAACTGACTGAGCCACCCAGGCACCCCCTTCCTGCTTTTTTTTTTTGAGCTCTATTTCTTAGTATTCCCCATGGAATTTTTTTTTTCCCTGCTTGGTTTTGTAAGTACACCCTCTAGGTTTAGGCCTAGAGTTCTCTGTGTCACCACTGCATTCCTCTTGGTCCATTTGTCCAGAACTAGCTCACATTAGTCCCCTTTCGTAGGTTCCTAGATGAGGCCAGTATTAAATTCTGTCCTCATCATCTTTTGTCTAAACCAGCTCAATGGCTTCCCTTGTCAATTCAACCTCTCCTCACTTCCAGCTCTTTTTCTAAGCATCCATTGCCTCTCCTGACTCTCTACTTCCAGTCTATTGGCAACCCATTTTCCATTTCCCTATTTATTGTTTTCTGTTAGGATATTTATGCTCATATTACACTGGGCTTGTCAGATGCTGCCGACACAGCAGTGAACAGGACAATCTTGGCTCTGCCCCCCTGAAGCCATATACACAATAAGCCATTGCACAAACACATACTTAGACATTATGTTGAGTGCTATCAAAGAAAAGACCGGGTATAATAAACACAACAAGTGGAGACTAATTTAGATGTGTAGATGTGTAGAGAAAGCTCCTCAAAAGCAATGAGATCCAGTGGAAGGGACGGCATTTTCAAAGACTCTGAAGCAGAAGAGCACTTGACATGTGTTGACTCTCCACACATGGAGGAGAGAACACGTGAAGGTAGAGAATGATACCAAGGCCAGGTTGTATGAAGCCCTAAAATTCTTGGCGAAGATGGCAAGTTTGATTCAGAGTCAGTGGGAAGCCATTGTAGAGTTTCATGGAAGGAGTGACATATCCAGGAGCATGGTAGAAGAAGTATAATATGGTCTGGATTTTGTCAGACTGTCTGGGCTTCAATCACAGCTCTGCCCCTTAAAAGTACTTTGGGCAAGTTACTTAACTTTGGGCAAGTTACTTAACTTCTCTTTGCTTTCATTTCTTTATCTCTAAAAAGCATGATGATAATACTTCAAAGGTTGTAGTTCTTTAAGTTAATAGATAAAATGTTCTTCCTAAAATGTCTGTCCTAGAAAGTATTATATGAATGTTAAATGGCAATGATGACAGTGACAATGATGATGGGTATCACAATGAACTTTCAAAGATATTCTAGTGTTTGTTGTCTGGAGGTAAGGTTATAATGACAGGTTGGTCAGGGGAAGAGGGGAAGTAAATGGACTAAGGGGAAGTGCTTTTACTAGTGCAGGAGACAGATGATGTTGTCCTACATCAAGGTGACAGTAATGGGATGAAGAGAAGTGCATGGATTAGAAATATATTTGGGAGACAGAATCGGAAGATGATGGATTGGATGTGGAGTTGAGATTAAGGAAGGTGTCAGATGATTCCCAAGCTTCTGGCAACATAAACTGGGTGTACAGAAGTGCCATTTCCTAGAGGAAGAGTAGATTTCAGAGAAAAACAAGCAAGAGTTGGGTTTTGGAGCTGGTAAGTTAGAGATGCCTTTGAAATCTGTAAGTGGGGATGTGAAGGAGCTTGTTGGATGTATAATCAGAAGCACACAGAGATCTGGGTTGGAGAAACACATTTTGATTCTTAGAAAAGAGATTGGATTGGCTAAGTTCACTTAGGATAAAAGAATAATCAGAAGAGAAGAGGGCCCAGGGCTAGTTCTAAAGAACTTTAGCATTTCAGAGTTAAGCACAAGAGTGCAAAAGACAGGGATCTTCTTTGGTCAACTGTAAATAGGCACATAATAAAATATTATCAGGAACTATTTAAAGCTTGCACACTACTTTTGGTGTTCAAATCACTCTTAACATCAGCTGATCAGAATCTCACTGTGGACCTGTTGGTTAGATCAGTCAACATTATTCTCCCCATTTTACAGATGCGAAAACTAAATCAGAGTGTGTGGTTTGATCTCAGTAAAGACTTTGAATTATGTGTAGAAAGTATTCATAATGTACTTTTTGTTTACAGCAAAAGGAATTATAAAATTAATTTTGTATGTCTTTACATTAATGAGGTACATATTTTTGTGTCAGGAAAAGAAACATAGGTTCAGGGAAGTTGCTTACACTCATACAGTCAATAAATTTAAATATTTATGACTAACTCTGGAAAACAGTCTGGAGGTCCCTCAGAAGGTTAAAAATAGAACTACCCTACTATCCAGCAATCACACCACTAGGTGTTTACCTAAAGGATACAAAAATACTAATTCAAAGGGATACATGCACCCCAATGTTTATGGCAGCATTATCAACAGTAGCCAAATTATGTAGAGAGTCCAAGTGCTTATGAACTGATAAAAGATAAGGAAAATGTGCTATATTTTACACGCAATGAAATATTACTCAGTCATCAAAAAGAATGAAATCCTGCCATTTGCAACAACCTGAATAGAGCTACTTTAAGCTAGGCGAAATGTCAGAGAAAGACAAATACCATAGGATTTCACTCATGTGTGGAATTTAACAAACAAAACAAATGATCATAGGGGAAAAAAGAGAGAGGCAAACCAAGAAACAGACTCTTAACTATACAGCACAAGGTGATGGTTATCAGAGAGGAGGAGTATGGGGGGATGGGTGAAATAGGTGATAGGGATTAAGGAGGGAATTTGTGATGAGCACTAGATGTTGTGTGTAAGTGTTGAATCACTAAATTGTACACCTGAAACTAATATTGTCCTGTATGGTAACTAATTAGAATTTAAATGAAAACTTAAAAAAATGAATTTTTATACCTAATGCTCATGTTGAATTTGGATGCTATTTATGTCACAATGCACGCTAGAATAAGTACCCCTACTTACCAGAGAATGTTGGAGATTTCATTTAATCTAGATAGCTCATTCTTTTTAATGTTTATTTATTTTTGAGAGAGAGAGAGAACGAGCAGGGGAGGGGCAGAGAGAGAGGGAGACACATAATCTGAAGCAGGCTCCAGGCTCTGAGCTGTCAGCACAGAGCACGAAGTGGGGCTTGAATTCACAAACTGGGAGATAACGAAGTTAGATGCTTAATCGACTGAGTCACCCCGGCACCCCCCCCCCCATTTTAAAGTCTGGTCATCAGACCAGCAGCAGCCTCACCTGATAAGTTGGAGATGCTGATTCCTAGGCTTAGCACCAGATGTACTGAATAGAAGCTCTGGGTTGAGGCCCGAAGACCTGTGTTTAGGGAGGCTTCCAGGTGATGCTAATGCCCACATTGCAAGTTAGGCTAGTCTAGACTAGATGAACTTCCAGTCTGCCTGTTCCATGCTGTTTTCTCCCTTGACAGACTCACTCATCAACCTTCCTCCCTGACCATTACTCACTCACTCTGTGAAGAACACAGGATTGCAAGGCTTTCAAGTTTATCTGTGCAATTCCACGTGCTAGGAGCCATTTTTGAAGAATGATAAACAAGCAGTGTTTATATGTCAGAAGTGAAATATATTTAGTTCAGCAGACACTGCATGAGACCTACTCTATGCATGTCTGGTGACTGGATAAAGAAACTCCTACATCTCACAATGAAGTCCACAAATTATAGCAACCTAAATCAGTGTTGTAATAATTGTCTGCTCCCTGATGTAGCTTTCACACAATGATCTCAAAGTCCCTCTAAAATATTAATATTCCTGAGAGGCACAAAAGGTAAATGTTATTATCTTTCCCTTCCAGGTGGGTAAGAAAAGGTGAAGGGAATCATACTGGGAAATGCCAGATGTCAGAATCGGAGCTATTCATTTTCTTTGGAAGTGACAGCAGAATCACTTATTTTATTTGAGTTCTCCAAAAGATATCTATGGCCTTAATATCATTTTCCCATTTCTTTTCATTTTAGTGATTACCTTCGATTTGTACTATTGTGTGCAATTTTAAATTAATTATTACACTCTAATGCCTAATTTTGGTTAGCACTTTAATTATGAAGTCATTTGAGCTTTTAGATGAGTTACAGCTGAAGTTAATGAACAGTATTTACTTTCATTAATGACAATTTTCATTACTCTTCCCTTCCACGATCACCACATAGTGAAAGCTTTCAAAGCTAGAGGAAAAATCCAATAAAGGGAAAATTCTACAGGCCCCCTGTCTCTGAGGAGAGCAGATGGAGCTGAAATGGGCCACCTTGTGATATTGTGGGGGGATGGGGTATTTAATTGTGTTGAATATTGTTTACAGAGCTTGCTTTTCTTCCACTGTCCGTGTAAGCAGTGATTGCCATCCGAAACCCAGAGCTCCACAGACTTGGAAATCTGAGCATGAAGGCCTGTATTCGTACAACTCTAAACTCCTTGGATGGAATATTTTAAGTTTCTATTAACCCACTTTATGATTTGCTTATATGGCTAGAAACAACTGGTGATTTGGAAGGTTTAGATCTAAGGCACATGTCAGACTCCTCTGTGGAAATTCTCTACAAGGTGCACCTGCCTGCCTCCTGCTCCACAAACGGAGCCTAAATGCTGGGGATCTGGGGCAACACCCAGGCATGTGCTTCCAAAGCAGTGGTGTGGTTGTGCTGCTCAGAGTTGGTTATATAGAATGGTGAATAAACTTTTATTTTTATCCCTTAAAAATATCTTGTGTTCTGTAGATAATTTCGGTTGCTTGTTATATATTTAATAGGGGATATTGCATTGCATCTGGTTTTTGTTGTTATTGTCTCTCTTTAGATGGAAAAAATGTAAATCTGTTGCTTTTTATGGAAACATTAATGCAAAATTCCTTGTCCTATAGGCTTCTTTTCTTATTTCAAACCAGGACACACACTCTATGGATTTGAACCATGTCCACAGGGGTAAGAAGCAGGGATGCAGAGGGAGTTTGCTCTGGGAAGCCTGGGTCTGCCACTTGCTAGCTGCTGGCACTTAGCATGTGCTTGACCTCTCAGGTTCCTCCTGTGGTAAATAAAATAGCCCCTGTCTCATAGGGCTGCTCTGAGAAGTGAATTAATTCATATGTGTAAAGTGCTTTAATCATTTCTTGGCACACAGTGGATAAGAGTGGATCACGAGTTGCTGTGTGGTGGTCACCATTATGACTTTGGCATCAGTATTATTATTTTGAAAATGCTCTGTGGACTCAACTTCAGGGTTTTTTTTTTTTTTTTTGGCACAATATAAGGAGAAGCTATTTTCTAAACAAAACAATTAGGTGTAACCCACTTAAAAGAAAATAAACTTTTTAAAAATGTTTATTTTTTAGAGGAGCGGGGGGAGAGCAAGTGAGACAGAGAATCCAAAGCAGGTTTCCCACTGTCAGCACAAAGCCTAGCGTGGGACTCGAACCCAAGAACCATGAGATCATGACTTGAACTGAAGTCAGACGTTCAACTGACTGAGCCACCCAGGTGTCCCAGAAAATAAACTTTTAAAAGAAATTATCATTGTGGAAACAAAGACCAAACAAATGAGAACAAAGACTGTTTATTCGGAGCTTGCTGTGGTAAGGGAGTCAGCCACTATCACTTGTATTTTGTGGAAACTCAAAGCAGAAGAGGAGTGGGAAAGCTTTATAGAAGATAAAAGGGAAGGTGTCAGGGGTGCCCTGATGGGAGGCTATTGGCATGGGCAAGTGGTAAGCAGGCAAACTAGAAGCAGGGTGTCCCATATGACTGATTAGGGGGTGCATCCTTGGTTTTTTCTGCTTTGTCCAAAGTTGGAAGCAGGAACAAAAATTAGGGAAGCTGTCACTTATCAATGTTTTCATGGCTATTTAGGGCCAATTGTTAGAGGGGCCATTGTTTCGCTTCCTGGGTTGCTGGGAGAGATAACCAGCTGTCTTCCTGCAAATCTGATGTCTAGAATGCTGGATCCCTAGGCTGGTTACTATAGATACTAGGCTGGTTTCTTGGGCAAGTTTCTGTAGGCTGTGGGTCAGAAGTCTAGTTCGGTATATGTTCTGGACATTTGGTCTCCCACTCTATTCATTGTTTGAATGCAAATGATTTTGCTTCTCAGGCCTATCTGATCATTAAATCAGAGTGGCTAAAACTTCTATTTAGAAATTCTGTAAGTTAAAAATATCTACTTAAAAGTAATAAAGTTGTATTGATTTTTTTAGAAATATTCCCATAGCAGTTGCTAGATGAATAAGTATTTTGGATCGAATTGATTTCAGAGCTTATTTTAATGCATGATGGCCTTTCTCCCACTGGGCTTGGAGTAAAGTATTTCTTAGATTCACTTAGATTTTTAATAAATTTAGCTAACAATTCTATGATCCTAGAGTGGAGGAAGGATAGTAAGTTAGATCATCAAAAGGATATATTTCTAGGAAATAAATTACTAATACTTTTGAGGAGTATTATACTGTTAGTTTTCACCTGGAGTTTTTGCTTAGTATGTATTTACATTTTTGCTTAGGATAATTTCATGATTGAATTATATTTCTGGGGAACTCACTTTGGAAGATAACTCTAAACTGTGTTAGTTGATAGTGATTAACTAGTTTAGGAGTGAATATTGACAAGGAGCAAGCCACCCAGGGAAATCAACAGTCAATTGTTTTAATATGAGGATCCATTGTGAAATTGCTATGATATGATCTTTAAATTTGACCTCTTGTGTTATATTTCATTGCCTTTGGGTATTAGCCTGTGATGAATATGACTTCACTCTGGTAAGGCAGAAAGTTTGATACACTAAAGGGGTGAAGATATAGGTTCATGGAAACTTTATGACTCTTTGTTCATTATGAAGACAAACAAGGCTTAGAAAGCTGTTTTCATATTATATCTACTAGTCCCGGGATCCCCTAGTCTGACTCTTTTACTCTAACTTGCCTCATGTAAGAAGATGAGGGACTTTGACACATTTGGAAATGAAATATTGTAGAGAAAACTCTTCCAAAACTCTAGTTGAAGCTGAATAAACTTCATGTAGTATGTGTACACACACACACACACACACACATTAAACAATGAAATTATCCCCTTGACTCTTTGCTCCACCCTGCCTCTTGTTATAAAGAAAAGGAGAGAAGCATTTCCCCCCATTTTTATGTGAAAGAATCTTCAGGAGAAAGTGCTTTTATTCTTCTGAGAAGTCAGGGTGGTGGTTGACGAGCCATTTGATCTTTATAGCTCCTGAAACTAACAAGTAACAAAACCAAAACAACAAAAAGATGACAGTGGAGGAGCCAGAACCACCATCATCTCCTGTATAAGTGATGTCCTTCTTAGTATAATTAAATGCCTTTCCAGAATTACCATTTCTGTGGCCAAGGTTTCTCATTGCTGAGCCTGCAACAAACATCCATCCTGCAACAAAGAGAGGAAAGCTTGAACCTGTGAGAACTGCAGAAAAGCGGGCCCTCATTCACATAATCCATCTCCAGTGGTGAGCAGGCAGATGCCATGAGTGGGGCTGAAGGACTGGCCTGGGCACCGGCCTACCCAGCCGTCTCTATGGAAACCCAGTTGGCAAGAGTGAAAGATGCCTTCGCAAGGAGACACACCTGCAGCTCTTAAGTCTCAGCGAATTTACTTCCTCCCTCTCCCTTCATTCACATCTTTTCATTAAATGAGCTGATTTGTCACCACCGACTCTCTCAGACAGCAGCCCAAGGTTTTGATCTACTGAAAAAATAAAACTTTCATTTCAAAAATTTGCAGAGGTTTCGAGTAGTACAGGGCTGCTGTAGATAAAACTAAGGATGTGGCAGCCCTCTCTGGATTGAATGACTTAATTATTCTGGCTGTTCTTTCTCTGAAAAAAAATATATATATAGCAGAAACAGCAAGCTATCTTGACTATTTCTGTCACTGAAGTCACTGATAGAAGAAAACGTTGACCACTTTAGGTCTCTGGTCTCCTGGGTGTGTTAAATTTGTACTGAGGTCTGGTCTAAAAGTTTATTTAACCTAAAGATTATTTTCATGCTGGTTTCAAAAAAGTTTCCAAAATGCCCTCTCTTCTGTAAAGCCTTTCTATATATTATGTTCTGAAGAAATAACCACTGCTCTTGCCAAGACCTGAGTGTGAAGATCCCCTGGTTATTTTCTCTGTTCTTCTTGGGCACCATTGGGATGTTAACATCTAAAATAGCCCCAGCTAGGTGATAATTATTGATAAACTGTCTTAATTCATTTATGGGAAGGGATGTAACATAAATAAATGAATGAATGTAAAAACATATAAATTGGTAAAATTTAATCCTTTACAACATTTTCTTTTTAATAGCTAGTGTATGTAAGTTTCTCAGTGAGTATTTGCAAGCCCCCTAGTCAGGAATTTAGAGCATGTACACTAGGTTTATCCTTCCTTGTTTACTAGCTGAGAGAGTGTCATGTGCAATTAGCTAAATTATGAAGGGTTTCCAAAATTAGATAAATAAAACAGTCCATCCTCTCCTACACTTGTCAGCATGTGGTAAAAACCAAAATGGGGCCAAACACACATACACACATTCCCAACACCCCTCTGCTATGGGGATGTGGGCTGCTTACTGATTTCCATAAAAATCCTTACTTACAATCTGCTATCTCTCAGACCCATCCTGAGTCCATTTGAATCTGGAACCTAATGAATATGTGAGAGAGAGACCAGTGATTTTTTAATCCATATTTTTCCTGTCATCTACTTTTTTAAAATCCCACAGCATCAAGCACTGGTTGTCGTATTTTTTCAGAGATCAAGCTTGGAAAAGGGTGTGAAAGGGGCATTTAGGAAAAAAAAAAAAGAACAGAAAAAAGAAAAAAAAACTCTGAGAGAAAACAACCCACTATTAGTACACTAGGGTGAAAGCCCTTGAATGTCCCATCAAAAAGCTTCTGTACTTGGACTTCCTACTTCTGGCACCTGCTTATCCTACTTAAAACCCCCTGCATTCATTAGAGCCAGAAAATGCTTCTCAGAATCTTACACACAATGTGGGGCAGAGATCTTCACCACTAATTAATGTGGCAATCTCCAGCCAACAAATGGGCTCATGTCCACAGTACAGAAGGTCAGGAGAAGCACATGCCCCCCTTTGTTTACCAAGCTGCACAGTGTTTAAGGCCTGGTCATGCTTTTTGATGGGTGTCGTGATGACAGATTTGGATTTTAGAAGCATTTGGACTTCTCTTGGGAAACACGCACACACACAAACACACATTCTATTTTTCTCACATACCACATGATCTACACCAGAATCAAAGCAGCAGTTACTGAATATTAAATTAAACTACAAAAAAAAAAAAAAGGAGGGGGAGAAGAAGAAAGGAAAGTCGGTATGCATGAAAACAAGCTGGAAAGGTTAAGAGCAAAAGGAGAATTGTAGAACAGTTTCGGTCTGTTTGGAATGAATTAATCAGACCATTAAACAAATCTTTTAATCTAAAGTATCTCTTTCATTTCTGTACCCTGTAAAACAAAGTGATGGAGAGTTGATGGCAGAATCTGCCATTGCTCCTTATTTGTATTACACAGGCTGGAGTTCTGGCTTCATTAACATTCTACCGCAGTCAAAGACCACACATTCAGGCTGAAATCTGGACTAAAAAGTCTGGGGGGGGCCCTGAGGTCTCTTACCTTGATATAAACCACCAAGTGGTTTCTTCCTCTTATGCTATCTATCTATCTATCCATCATCTCCCATGACTTGGAGAATATGATACAATCTCTGAGGAGCTCCTCCTCCAAAAAAAAAAAAAAAGTATCTAAGGCTCTACATTCAAATTTTGAACACAATTTCAGAGATCCCCTGAAGACCATCCGTTGACTTTGAGGTTAAGGGTAAGAGGGAAAAAGGGTAAGAGGATATTATCTCAATATCCATACTAATATTATAGGGAATCTATCTTCAAATCCTTTCAATGGGACTTACATTGTGGCACATTTCAACTTATAGAAATACACAACTTAAATTCAAGTCACAGTGTTACTAACTGAATATCAGAATTAGATGAAAAAAAAAGATTCAATTAAAATTCATTTCTGTTTTTTCCAAAAGGTCCATGGATACCAAAACCATTAAGTGTGGGTAGGGAAACCCATATCTACTTCTACTTCTTCCAATAACAGGCTAGGATTATGGACAACTGATTTAATTTCTCAGGGTCTTGTTTTTCTTCTCTGCAAATGACTTGGTGCAACTGAGTGGCCTCAGAGGCCCACTTCAGTTTTTGATTCTACCTTATTTGCTGAGAGAATTACAGTGACAGTAAAAGGGGCAAATAAATAAAAGGAACAACAAAAAACATAATTACCAGAATGAGACAGTAAAAATCCTCAGAAAAAGAGGTAAAATGCATCTGAATTTTTCTTGCTGTAGGAATAATTTTCCCATCTATATAATAGTTGATGCTACTTCGTTACTTAAGTTCATGATTTGCATTTGATTCCTTTTTAAAAAAAAAATATTTTAATCACCTATGTCCCTTAGTATGGTACCTACTTATTGCCAAGAAGATGCTCAAGAAATATTTGTAGATGAGCAAATGGTTGTGTAGATTGAGAGGTGGGAAAAGGTTTGAGAGAACCCTGTGGCAGTGCAGGCAGCTGGGGGCCAGCACAGTGACTGGTGGAGGGCCAACTCAGCAGAGTTCTTGGAAACTGTAAGTTTTTTGGAGCTGTTTGATTAATGCAAACAGGGAGCATTTGGCAAGCCCAATGGAAAAGGACATTTTATGTAAAGCTATAATGACACAACAAGCATTCTCTCCCTGGTTTATCCAATCACATCTGCATTTCAATGCTGCTGCTGTCCTGTGAATCTCGTAAATTATTGTCGCTCAGTTTTCCAGGAGAATACAAACCTCATACAAACCTCACTCTTCTTTCAGGAAACAAAGAGAATGCTTGGCTTAGGTGTCTCCTGGAAGTTACTAAGGCTCATTCCTATCCAGAGGAGAGGAATGCCAGATGGAAAGATGAGAGCTTTCTGTCCCTTGAGTAAAAAGAAAAAGGAGAGAAAAGGTTTATCTCATTACTTGGGGATAAAAGAACTAAGCTAGCTTCAAAGTGGTATGCCTTTAAACACCCATCAGAAACCACAAGTGTGGGACCAGATGGAGTAAGAAAGCCCCTTTCCCCAATTAGCTTGCAACCTCTCCCTTTCCCTCTCCTTCCTGTCTCCACCATTCCCACTCTTTTCCTCTCCTTTCCTGAATCCAGCACGATTAAGTGGCTGACTTATCTCCTCAGTGAATTTTAAAGGTAACAGCTAACTGTGTGATCATATGATTAATATTTATACCCTGTCACTGAATGTTGACAGATTAATTATGCAACATAGTATAAAAATCAGCAGGCAGTGTGGGCCAGCAATTGCAAAGTTAGGAGCTCAACTAGGGGTCTGGCAGGTGCCCCAGGGGGACAGTAAGCTCCGGAGCCTCATGTCCCAGCCTCTCTCAGGTAAAAGGCTCACTGGCTTTTTCCGCTCCTTACAGCTCAGCGTGTCACCTTTGTGGGCATCAACGAGTAATGTTCATGGAGCCCTCCTTGGCTGCATTCTAGCTGAATCTCTCTGGGATTTGACCCCCTGAACCATACAGCCCTGATGCAGATGTCATAAATGGGGCACATAGTATTGAGCAGAACCAACTGAACTATAATGGTGGACACTTTCCGGACTGAATTCTCAGTCCAGAAGTCCTTTTCATGGAATATAAATAATCTGTGATTGATTTGGAAGGATTTTTTTGCATATACTGTTCCACTAGACAGAGAGTACAGCAAAGTAAAGTGGGTTCCAGTCCTTAGGGAGCCTTTAATTCAGTCTGGGAAGCAAGGCTTCAGTTCAGCAAGGAACACAGACAAGGGTAATGGGAGATGTCCTCCCAACTTTGCCACTAATTAGTGTTCTATCTGGCAGAAGATACTTTTCTCGCCAGGACCTGCAGTTCCTCTCTGGTGGTTGGGGCTTTACAGAGTTCAATTCTGCGGGACTCAGAAAAGGCAGCAGGGAGCAATGACATTGCTGCCACATGTCTGGGACCCAGGGCTGGCAGGTCACTTGGGCAAAATCTGGAGCCCCAGTTACTTTACTTGTTTGTGAGATGAAATGACAATGTTGTTTGTGAGATGAAATGACAATGCCACAGGGTTTATTACGTAGGTTTTATATATATATATATATATATATATATATATATATATATATAGTGCTTAACTGTGATGTTAATAGCTATGCCATACATTGTTAAATCACTGTGAGAGATGTTTCTGAAAGAAATGGGTTGCATTGAGGTCACCTGACAGCCTCAACTGTTTTAGATTTTGCTGCTTTGCACTTCTCTTCAACTTGGCCTGTGTGAACTTGTATACTTATGGAGTGGCATTGTGTGGTTAATTATGTGGCTGGCACCATTTCTGCCATGTGGTACTGCTGGCGTCTCATATTATATCTCTCTGTGGAAACATATACTGGCACTGGCCCTCTTTGAAAAAGCCCGGGCAGCTCTACTGTATTCCATGAGCCTCTGTAGGGCACACAGGGCCCAGCATCATGAGACATGTTAGTAAAGGCTGACTGAGTAGCAGAAACATGAACAATGACAGAAATCTTGGTGGTAGGATGCCCCTACACATGCTGGAGGAGATTCTTCAATGGCATTTGACTAGTAGCCTGTTCCAGAGAGTGGAAATGGTATCTCAGAGTGCCTGGGATGCTCGGGTGACTGATGTTATGTGTGTAGTTTGTCATTGTTCTTTTCAGTGAGTTTGTATGTGTGTGTTTGGTGGTTATTGAAGGCAGACGAATAGATAATTCTACAGAGAATTTCACTTGAACCAATCAGTTATCAGGTCACATAACAAAAAGCTGTTGCAATCACAACACATCAAATCAATTTTGGGAGCGATATACCTTATAATCACGCAATGCAAATAATCAAACCCAATAAGCAAGCAAACCTTCAATGTCATCAAGCAAAACTCCAACTACAAGTAGCTCTGATAGCCTTAAATCAGCTCTTTACCCCTTCTGCTCCAGGAAAGCACTCATTGATGTGCTTTCCAAGCCAAGCTGGATAATTTAGCATCCACAGAGATGATGCTCCAGTTAACAATTTATCTTTGCATAGCAAGTTGACTGATTAAATTAACTGTTTAGTAATACTCTAAGATCAGCTGTGAGTTAGAAGGAAAAAAAAATCCACTTGTATGTATAAAGGGAACTGTTCTAATATTCATTCTGACAATAATCTTTCCTGGGTGTTCACCTGTGCCAGAAACCACCTTAGTGGGTTTGGATTAGAAGAAACAAAATAAATACAAAATGTGGTTCTTTCCCTCTACAGTGAATTGGGATAAATGGCATGCCCAAAACAAATAAAAATACAGTGTGGTAAATGTGATCTATATATACTGATCAATGTCAGTTTGTTAAACACCTACTGTGTGTCAATCCCTGACAATTTGCACAGTTCCAGAGGGACAGAAAACAATCTGTGTCCTGAAGGAACTGGTAATCTACT
Source organism: Neofelis nebulosa (assembly GCF_028018385.1). Taxonomy (NCBI): domain Eukaryota; kingdom Metazoa; phylum Chordata; class Mammalia; order Carnivora; family Felidae; genus Neofelis; species Neofelis nebulosa. The sequence goes on along the minus strand of NC_080791.1, from coordinate 29,274,789 downwards.
GGAGAAATAGAACAGCGGAGAACATGGTGAGGCTATGAGGAGGGGAACATTAGGTGAAGTCTAGGAAAAAGGAAGCCAATTAATCCTGAATCCTGCAAATGCATCAGGAATTTTGTGCAACATGCATGTGTGGCAAATTTCCGTTGATAATCTTGTTAGCCCTTGGAGTTGTAGGTCGTCAAACTTAACTCTGTTTTGCAAGCAGAGTATGAGAATCACCAAAGGCCTATGCGTGGATACCCACAGTAAAAAAGGAGTTGCAGAGGGGACTAGGTTTCCAATTTCCCACAGACATTCCACAATTATTATGTTGTTCATTCTTATTGGTCAGAGCCTGTAAGATGAATAAGCCACCCTGTAGGTTGATGAAAGGTACTTGGGTAGATAATTTAGTACTTTAAAACCATTAGAATGTCATTTAGTGCATTAGTAATAAATTAATAGTTAACAAGAGTGGGCAATTATTTCAATGTGTGGACCAGAACAGCAGGGAAGAATAGACCAGGCTGCATATTTGGAACCTATCAGCACTGCATTTGTATGTGCCAGGTAACCTTCTAGAAGGTGCTTCTTTGTAAATGGGCCCTAGTGAAGCTTAACTTGTAGAGTGCAGTCTGTTCAAAATGACCCACACTATAGGTAAATTGGATGGCATGACACAAGATTTATCCAGACAGGCTGTGTTGTAGGACATGATTTCGGACCAGAAATCTTTGAAAGTCAAATCTTTACTATTCTACCATGACTACCGACTAGTGGGTGCTGAGAACAGAGCCTTTTCTCTCTTTCTCTTTACAAAGCTCAATTAAAATGTGCATGAGCAATAATCTCCCATTCAGAGCTCCCGTGGTGATTGATAGAGTGATTTCCAAGTGTGTTTAGGCTCAGTGGAATCTATCTCTTAACCCATTGTGGGGCCAGCACAGAGGAGAAAGAAAGGAAGGCAATACAAATTAAAAAGCCAGAGGAGGCAGATTACATTCAGAAGAAATGGAGTACAGAAAAGATGACCTACAACAATTAGAAAGGAAGGAGATGGGTCCTCTGAATTGTGCACTCCAGCCATTTTCAAAAGTAAAGAAACTTCTAGTAGCAGGGTAAGAAACAGTTTTTGATGCAAAGCTCACTGCATGTTTACCAACGTGAAGGTTAATTGTGAGGCAAGAAAATGCCACCACGAGGCTGAGGCTTTTCTATTGCTGCTTTTTGTAAGTATCTCCAGGAACCTGCAAACACAGAAGAGGTCCTTTGATAGCCACGTTGGCAGCCCACGTTGCTCACTGAGATCCGGCAGGTTAATGTAGCGCTGCCAACCCTCCAGACTGAGGCAATCAGAAGCACTGCTTGATAGAAATAAAATGAAATGTGGTGGGAGGAGGGAGGGAGCCTGTGGTTGGTATTTCAGCTACTGGCAAAGCCCTCCTCAAATCACACCCTCGGTGGAGGGCGGGTATTAGCGGAGTGGCTGAGGGGCACCTGCAATGCCGAGATTAATCCCCTTTTTGTTTTCTTTCGGGTCTATCTAGGCACTGCTGAGTGGGAGAATTTATGTTGGCCTCCTTCCTGGAAGGGAGCTGCAGGCTGAGAAAAGAGAATGTGTCATCATATGTCACTTCTCAGTGTGCCTCTGTCGCTGTCTGTCTGTCGCTCTGCCATGCTAGATCTCTGCCCCTCCCTGCCAATCCATTCTACCTTCCTTCTGCTTCTCTGTGATGTGTTTCTGTGCCTTGGATTATTATCTCCTATCAGAGCAAGACAACTACAGTCTCTGATGACAGAGCCCCAAAAGGTGGATTTCTTCTATCCTCCAGAGCCTGTCAGGTCACAAGTTCAGGGCAGGCATTAAAGTGACTAAGGGAGAAGTAAGCTGGCCTTTGATCACACTCCATCTTGGAGCCCAGAGACTCTGGCCAGGTTATGCAGATGTCGTTTGGAAATTAGCTAATGCTCTGAGAGATATCCCTGGGGGGGGGGGGGTCATTTTGAAATGCAGAAAAAACCCATCTCTCATAGCAGACTTCAATGCTTTTATTTAAGCAGAAGAGTAATTTTTTTTTTTGAAAATAAAATACCATTTATAACATCGATGTATAAAGCAGAAGTGGATGTGCTCTGACTATAAAGGGGTGAGAGGGTGTTTGGGGGAGCCTGGAATCAGCCCAGTGAGCCACTCCATTACCCAGAACCCTCAGAGCCATCACATCCATACCACTATGCAGATGGTATTATCAGCAAGCCCTGCTCCTGGGCCTCTGACTGTAACATCCCAGAAGAAGAGTTTCCTTGCTTACATTCCCACAAAGTTACCCCCTATGAGCTGGCAGAAGCTGTGCCTGATCTTTAAAATGCATATTATTACTTGCATGAGGACTCTCTCTGTCTCATGTTCTAAGGTAGGGTCACATTAGATTTTTACAAAGGAGCTGCTCTCTCTCCTGGTATATATCTATTAGTCACCATGGCAGGCGCCATTTTGTTGAGTATCTTACATGGGTTTCCAGACAGGTACAAGGGTACAATTTTAAATCTTATATCTTGGTAGCTACATTCTTCCTATTCCAGATAAGGACTTTGGCAAAATTAGTAGTTGCTAGATATTAACTATTCCTCTTCTTACTGTATCAGACAGAAGAGAAGGTGAGTTTATCTCAGTATCTTATCTTGCCCAGAATTCCATCCCTCATCAATGCGAATAATGGATGCATTTTTGATGTAAGAGTCAGTATTTTGGAAAATGGCATTTACCCTACAATGGCTATGCCCCAGGTAGAATTCTGGGCTTTGGGTTGCGTGGCTCAAATCCAGAGAACAGAGGGGGGACAGTTGCTGGCTCACGCATGAGCTGCTTCAACATCCTGCCTAACTGAGCACAGCTATGCTCCATTTACAAGAGGCAGTGTTAGCGCCTATCTCATGTGGTTTTAAATAGATGCGGGATGTAACCCTTCTTTTCTAACAGCACAAAACTCCTTCCCGAAAAGTCACCTTCAGGAGATACGGTTTTTTGTGAAGAATCACTGTCTGTATCGTTAAGTCCAAGGGCCATAAAACAGAACTCTGAGTTTATAGTCTGAGTGCTTTCATTGACTTATTCTGTGGCTTTTGGGAAAATTGCAGTTCCTCCTTGTTATTGTTAATTGGTGAAGTCTCAGAAACTTGGGAATACCACAGATATGGGAGGTGCTTTGTTTATGAAAGATGCCACATAGAGATATTGATGTGGTCACTGGGAATTTTCGTTGGGGGTCTTGGGAGTCTCAACATAAAATAATAATAATGATAATAATAATAATAATAATGACGTCACATTGCTCATCTTCCATTTCTCACTTATTCCTTTTTCTGCCTTCAGAGTCCATAGTAAGAACAACTGGTGTATTTAACTGTATTTCTTCTGCTGAATAATCGGCTAATTGATTTATTACAGGCATGGCCTTTCTGTTCTCTGTTCCTTAGCATCCTGCAGTGAAGTTTGTTACCTTCTCGGCCCTGTTTATTGCATCCCCATTGTGCAAGTAACCAGAAACTTGGCACTAAGCAGATGGGGAAAAATGCATTCTATAGATATCAAAGCTGAGTGGTTAAATGTTGATCTCTTTGGAGGTAGATGGCTCCCAAGACCCTGGTGCTTTTTGAAATATGTTCTAAATAACCTATTTTTCTATGTGAACACAGGGCTCAGTGAATGGAGATTATTTTCAAGTAGCCCTCAAGGTTAAAGTTGGTTGCTCTTCCAGATGGTTTCTATCTAATGCTTTGGATTATGATATTGAACCACCCTGTGATCAGAACTCCTAGTGCCAAGAATAACAAGAAGTGGAAGCCAGCCGCAGCAAGGGCTGCTGCTTTGAGGGCATGCCGAGATGTAAGGGTCAAGTCCAGACCATATGGTCTATCAAGGTCCTGCTGCAGTAACCCCAGGAAATACAAATCAACTTGCAGAACTGCTCATCATCTCTGTTTCGTATTGCGTCCGTCACTGTATCTTCTGAGTGCCCCCTTCCCTAAACCCTTCTTCTGCTAACTCTTTCCACAGGCTTCTTTCTGCAGTAGCTTGTTTTATTCCAGCTGCCACAGATTCTAACAGACTCCTCAGGAACTTGATCCAGGAGGGCCACGTGGTCTAACAGTATAATGAAGCAGAGGGGGCTCCTAGGTTGCAGATGCAAGAGTGAGACATTTTATTTAGCCTAACATTACAGCAGGTGATATGGACGCCAGGTCTCAGCTACCCTGCAAGAAAATCGTGTGTGAAATAGTTCCCCAATGAAAGGCTTACCATTTCTGGGTACTTGGACCCTACAATGTTAAGTTGAGGACAGGTCCCTTGAGAGAGTAGAGATGTATTTGAGTTTGTATTGCTTTTCCTTTTTTCCTTACTCTGAAAGCAGTTATTTCAGCACAAAGCTAAGTGACTTTAAATATTTGCTTCCTTTTCAACAAGACCATAATGAGGCTATATGCATGCAACTAAAATGCAAGTTCCATGAAGGCAGGAATTTGTATCTGTTTTGTACTGCACTATCTCCAGCATCTAAAATAGTTCTGGGAACACAGTAAATGTTCAATAAGTATCTGTTGACCTCTGATAATAAAAACTGAACCTTTTTCTTTCTCTAATACTCTTCAAAAATCAAGTCTTAAAAATCTTGCTTCAAAATCATTTCAAACTGCTGTCAGTTCCTTACCTTTCCCAGTGTCCCTCCCCAGTATCTGAACAGCACACCTGCCCAGGGTCGAGGCATTCATTCTATCTTTTCCCTGTTTCCCCAAAATTCGTCAGAACCACATCGAATGCTGCATTCACGTGGGCAGGGTTTCTTTTTTTTTTTTTTTTTTTAATTTTTTTTCAACGTTTTTTATTTATTTTTGGGACAGAGAGAGACAGAGCATGAACGGGGGAGGTGCAGAGAGAGAGGGAGACACAGAATCGGAAACAGGCTCCAGGCTCCGAGCCATCAGCCCAGAGCCTGACGTGGGGCTCGAACTCACGGACCGCGAGATCGTGACCTGGCTGAAGTTGGACGCTTAACCGACTGCGCCACCCAGGCGCCCCCTCACGTGGGCAGGGTTTCAACAGCTTGGAAAGGTTTAAGTTTCCATAACCCATATTCCACTTATTTTATTTCTGTAAAGATGGTGGGGAAATGGATTAAAGTTGTGTTTGCCCCTGGCTTAGGGACAAGATAAGAGAGGAGCCAGCACTTGGACCTTTAGTTATCAAAATCAGGTATGGATTATCTACGCTCAATTTCACATGTACGCATGCTTCATTCTGTTTTCCTCCCCTCCTCCCTTTTATATGTTGAGAATTTTTTTAAGATTTATTTATTTATTTATTTATTTATTTATTTATTTATTTAGAGGATCCCAAGCAGGTTCCATGCTATCAGCACAGAGCCAAATGTGGGATTTGAACCCATGAACCATGAGATCATGATCTGAGCTGAAATCAGGAGTTGGACACTCAACTGACTGAGCCACCAAGGGGCCCCTATGTTGATGATTTTTATTGCTTGGCCATGCTACTTAACTTTAGCATCCACAGGCAACATCTGTTTGAGGGAAGAGGGCACACAACAAAATAGGAATTCTGTCTCGTGATGGACAATGGACTAGTGCTAGGGGAGGGCACAACAGCCTGATGCTGAGGAGGGTGTTTTCTCTTGTTGAGAGGGTTCTAGCATTAAATTGCCACTCCTTGCCACTCCACTCACAGACTCTGGTTTGTGTAGATGTCTGGATGTTTTCCTTTATAGAAACCCCTTTGCATATTCATCCCCGAGTACCACAGTGGGCAGACCCGCTTCCCCCACACCCATTCCTATTCCCAGTAGCACAGCAGCCACCACAAACCCACTCAGCAGAACAGCCTTGTCCCCCGAGGGAGCACTTATGGAGCTGACCTTAAAGAGCAATTCCAGTCAGGAATAGAGAGGCTCAATTGTTCATAAACCTGACATTTATTACTTGGAGATTCTTTCTCTACAGAACAAGCTTCTCTTTACAATTTTATCAAAGAAAGTGCTCCTTTCCTTGGCACCCAGCTTTCTCCTCTGGGCTTCCTCCTACTTATCACCACTCCCACCCACCTGTGGGCTTTGCATAGGACAGCAAGGGAAACAGTGGGATTCATCACCCATGAAGCTTGTGGCTCTAAGGAGGGCCAGGCTGGCATGTGGAGCAGACGGTGAGCATCCTTTTCCCTCCTTTTACTTAGGCAGCAATTAGTGAGAGAGAAGAGAGATAATGATGCTTTTTCCACTTTGAAATGCATCAGCCTTTATGTGGTATTTTCTATGTTGCCAGGTCAGACCAACACTTAGAGTCAATTATTATAAGCATTCAGAGCCCCCAAATGCTTAACGAATGGAAGCAACACACATTGGTTGTTTCCTGTGTTGAAGAAGTAAAGGACTTAATGTAGATCCATGTGGTTATATTATTTTAATTAACAGATACTCCAATTGTAGAGATTCCTGATGCTCCCCATTTTGACTTAATTGGACTCACATTTTGGGGAATGGATAGGCCAGTGGTCTGAAGGCAAGAAGAGGAGTTAATGGATCACAACAAATCCTACTTGTATATTAGTCAATAGCATCATATGTAGACAGAGAGAATCAGAGGCAAGTCCTCCCCAGTTCTGAATCATAGACGGCCTTCATGTAATCCAAGTCTTCTGGGCAGAGAACTGGGATGGTCTAGTCCTTTTTAAATTTCAGATAGGAAGAACAGGTGCTTTTCTATTGGGAAAAAAACTATGTACAGTAGTGATTCATAAACAATGATATAGGAAAACTGTAAATTAACAAAGCATGTAAATGCACCTTCATTTGACTTCCAACAGAGTCAAAGCCTTTTCTCTGAAAATGATTTAGTTGACTGGAAATTGGTGTCTTCTTGCACAGACAATATTCAGAGGTCAACGACTATGATTTCTAGTTTGGCTTATTTAAAGTCAGGCATGAGGGTGATGGTTGTAGTGGTCTCTCTTCATACTCATATTGATCAGTTTATGAAGAATTTAGGTAAAGGATGTAATTATATGAAAAAAGTACATCTGGTAAGAACAGATTTGGGAAAAGACACAGCCGACTCTTGATAAGCATATAGCTCAACAAGTGAATGTGTTAGTGCTTGGGTAATCCAGAGGGAAGGACCGGCATAGCAGGGAAATTCAGTGTGCCGTGGACGTCAGTCAGAATGACTTGCAGGGAGGACAGAGGATGCCAGTGAACTCAGCATTCCAGTTAAGTGGAAGTTAAGCAGAAATTGGTTAAGAGAGCTTTTAGTGCCTGGTTAACTTAGATTCCAGGTTTCTTAATTCATGTGCTAATATTAGTTATTGACCTCAGACAAATTACATAACCTCTCTGAGCTTCAGCTTATTTATGCATATAATGAGGATATTGCTAACTAAACTGTGTGAATGTGTACCCACATACACACCACCACCACCACCACCACCACTACTGAGGGCTTTTTTAAAATTATGATTTTATTTGAGTATAAATAATAACACCAAGGGCCCTTTTGAGAAGATCAAATAAATGAATATTTATGGTTGTTCTGGTAACTGTAAATGCTCTACAAATTTAAACTTCTTTTTAGCTTTTTTTTTACTTTGAAATAATTTCAACTAGAGAAAAATCACAGGAATAGTGCAAAAACACTAACCTCTAAACAATTTGCCTACTGTTAACATTTTGTCACATTTGTTTTATCATCTTCTGTATGAACGGACAGATGGATGGATGGATGGACAGGAAGAGTACACATTTGTATATATTAACCTTTCTCTGACCATTTTAGTGCAGATTACAGACACCATGCCCCTTTGCCCCAGCACATCAGTGTGTATTTTCTAAGAAGAAAATAGACTCATATACTTACATAATTAGGATATTTAAACTTAGGATAATAACCTTGAATTATTATTATTAAAAACTTTCCAAAGTTCCCAGTAATGTCCCTTATAACATTTTTTTTTTCCCAATCTGGGATCCAGTACAGAATCACACAATGCATTTCATTACCATATCTCTTTAGTCTTGTTAGCCTATCTTTCTCTTTCAAGGCACTGACATTTTTGGAGAATGTCTCTCAATTAGAGCTTGCATGACAGATCCTCATGCCCAGATTCAGGTTATGTAACATTTGATAGGAATATCATCTATGTGATTGTCCTTCTCATGTTAGGAGGCACGTGATGTTGGTGTGCCTCATTATTGGTGATAATAGTAATCACTTTCTTAAGTTTTTCTCCCAGGATTTTCCACTCTAATATTTTTCTCATTGAAAATGGTAAGTTATTTCTGGCAACATATTTTGAAGCTATCTAAATAATTTGCCTGCATCAAATGTTTACCTACTGATTTTCACATCCATTGATAATTCCCACTTAATTGAATTGTTACTATATGATTGCAAAGTGTTGAATTTTTTTTATCCCATGATTCCTTATGCATTTATTAGTTAATATTCTACTGTAAAGAAGAACTTTCTCTTCCCCATTTCTTTAGTTGGTTTCTTGTTTATTATTAGTATGGAGTCATGAAATTTCATTTTATTTTATTCAGTGGATTATAACTAGTGTATTATTTTTTTTCATGTTTAAATTGGCCTCGATTTGGCCACTTTGTGTTCCATCAGGCTGGCTCCTCAGCCCTTTTTATGTGTCCTTACTGTTTTTTGCACACTTCCTTTCTTTCTGGCACAACACAATATTTTAGGCTCATCTTCTGCTTTCCCTTCTCCAGTCCTGAAGCCAGGCATGTCTCTAAGTTCTGTTGAGTGGGTTGTGGTATTTAGAAACCAAGATCAGGTTCCAGATGTGCTTGATGCTACCAGGGCATCATTGTTTCCAGAAATGAGGAAAAGGGAAATACAAGTAATTTCTAATAATATTTCTCTGGGATTTTTTTCTTCTTTGAGAGCATTGCCTTTGCACTGATATGCCTCCTTGATAAGAAAGATTGTTGTAAATTTGGACTCTTCTCCTATGTATCCTAGAAAGATATCCACATCACTATTCTGGTTCTTCTGATAACTAAGAAATAAAAACTTCCCAGGACTAAACTCAGGAGCATGCAGCATAAGGGGGTGCCCATGTCAGGAATTAAGAGGAACTAAGCAGGGAGTCTTGACAGATAGCATTAAAACCATAATCAATTCTCATACGTGTAGTCTATCTAGTATCCCAAGTTTAGAGATTCCACATTGATGTTCAAAATTTCCTAGGACGACTCCTCCCTTAGATGATATTTTGGATAATAAAAACATTATTATCAGATATTCCTAATTATGATGGCATTACAGGTTTTATTCAGTGATTACATTTAATTTGACTTATTACTCGTATCAGCCCTCCTCTTGAAGTCCTGTGACAATGAAGAACAGAAACAAGACTGTGGGTGTGGATCAAAGTACAGTCCCAGCTATATATCTGGAACCCAGGGCTCCTGGCCTACCATCTTGGAAGATGCATCTGAGGCCTTGTGACACCATATTGAGATCTGTGACCTTCTCAGGGAGAAGCTGGGCCAGTGAACCAATGATTAAACAGCCTCACTCCTATCTCTGAGTGGAGAGTTGTATCCTGCTTAATAACCTTAATATCCTGCTCAAATGCAGGGGAGAAAAAGAGAATGAAAGCAAAGGGGACTTTAGAACCACGTAGAAGGTAGGCCTTTGCCCCTGTCCTAGTGGCGCTGTTTGTGCAGAAGCCCCAGTGAAGGGGCTTGGGGAAGGTCTGCCTAGCTAGAATGTGGACTTGGTAGAGCAAGGGGACAATACCGGGCTACATTTGAGCTTAATTGCCCTTAAATGTGGACCGAGAAATGCCAAACTCTTACCAATCAGTGAAGTCACTCCTCCTTCATTAGAGAGGAATGAATGAGAGGTTTGAAAAAGCTAACAGATGTGTTTGTCCAATCCTACTTTCTTCTGCTAAATGGAATAGAGGTCTATGGAAACACAAGAGGGGTAGAATCAGAGAATAAGTATTTCCCCTAAATTCTTACTACGTGTCTAATTCTATAAGAGCTTTTCATACATTACTTGCTTTAATTCTCAAGAGAATAATAAAGTATAATCCTATAAATTAATATATCCATTTTACAGACAGAGAAACTGAGCCCCAGGGGTTTAGCCATATCCCATGCATGGCTCATACATGGAAAATGTCAAACCCAGGTCTTCTGCCTTCAAAGTCATGTGTTTTGCTCCTGATGTTACCAATTTTAGGGAAGATTACTTTTCCAGTAGGTAGGATGAGGCAAACCAGTGAGGAAAGGATCATAAGCTGAGCATGTATGTGTTGGGTTGGAGAATAAAGCCAGTGGGGCAGGGGGAGCTAAGAATGCCTCAAGATAAGAAGCATTAGGCACAGAATTTCACCCCCTTCTGGCTGGCCCTGAGTCACCTGCACACTAGTAACTACTCTTCATTCAGAGCTTACTACCAAAGCGAAGATGATAAGAGGTATTTCTTTCATTTCCTTATAATTTTCCCCTCCCTCTTTAGAACATCTCTGTGCTGGGAAATCAATGCCTCCTGCTAATCAGTTATCCAGCAGCTTAAAGAACATCTCAAAATACTCATTTTAATTTCCTTATAATAGCGACTGTCATCATCCCTTTGAGTCCTAGAGATTTGGAGCCTTGGTAGTCTCCAGCCAAAGCAAACCTTCTGAGATTGGGAGATTGTTGGCTTGATATTCACAGACTGGTTTCTTTAACATTGGATTTCTGTGTTTGTGAGTAAAATGAATTCTCTTTGTTGTAGTATGAGAGCTGGGAGAGAACAAAGGATGACTCCGCAGGAGCCAGGGAGACACCAGTTTATGGTCGCCATGTTCCTAGGGATGACAACCCATCTACTGAGCTAAGCACTGCTAATAACATGACCCAGTGACACTCTCCAAGGCTCTACCACACAGACACCTGGAACATTTAAGCAGCATGGTTTCTGTCTGCTTTTCTTCCCTTTCATTTGCTGTATTAATCAGACATTTACAACTCATGACATCAGATGTGGTCATTATATGTGACACTAGAACTATCTTCCTAGGGATACCCCCTCCTCCATCTAACTCCTTCTGGATATGTTACTGAAAAGAATATTTTCTTCATAAGGAGCTACAGAGCATGGTGGAAATAGCACCACTTTGCAAGTTAAGCAGATATGGGCATAATCCCAATTCTGTCATTTATTGAGCTGTGAGATTACAGGAATTATCCTAACTGCTCTGGATGTCAAAGTCCTCCTCCATAAAATGAGAATAACACTTTCTTTTCAGTGTTATTGGGTAGATTAAATAGGGTAATGGATGTGAAGACCTTGAATAGGGGCTGTTTCTTAGTAGCATACTCTGTAAATTATTTTAATTACCATAGAAATTATTTATGCAATTCTAATATCTCACTTGTCCCATTTCAGGGGTGTGGTTTTGATCTTCATAAGAGCCTTAAAAACATTCATCACTTTATTTCTCATGCTGCAAAGCACAATGCCACATGCATGATACACAATGGGCACAGGTGTTTAAAGTGAATGAGCTAATCTTGTAGGTATTCTCTTTAGCATGAAATTTTAAACAAGCTTGCATCTGGTGGTGATGACAGTGATGAGGATGGTGATGGTGATGATGATGGTCATGGTCATGGTACTGTCAACAATTTATTATAGAAGGAAGTGCAAGCCTGCAGAAGTATGTGCTCATTGTGTGTCTTTTTGTCCAGGCTGCCAAGAAACCCAGGCTAATGCAGCATTGAAAAACATGAACTCTTTCATTCCAGATTCCTCAGTTATTTCTCACCTTTTAATATTTTCTGCTCCTTCTCTGTCCTTATTATAATGATTCTGTTCAGAGGGTTTTATTATTGGGAGCATCTTTGATATCTGTTCTTTTCTTTTCCAAGAACTAGATGGGAAGGCACACCTCCACCCAATCACATACATGCAATTAGTACTATTAGGGCACTACACTCATTTACTTGATTCCTGCAATTGATTCTTGAGCCATAGGGCCCTCTCCACTCTAGTCATGGGGAAAACATGGTGACTTGTATTTGCACCACAGCATCTGACTGAAACCGAACATCCCAACAAAGGCTCGTAACAGCCCATTTATAGGATCCCAAAGGAGGGTTGCTTTCCCAACTGACTAGTTAGCCTGGGAATAAGATATTCCCTTATATTTGCTTGGCAGCCTGAAAGACTTCCTTCTGTATGCTATCTGCTACCCACTGTAGCACAGCTCTATCACAGCCAACTCACTCTAGTTGAAGAGTGGTACATTCCTTACCAGAAATACCTATGAATAAGAATAACCCTAATTTGATAGTACCTCATATATACATGGTTGTTTTGTTGTTGGTGGTTGTAGTTTTATTTTAACTGTGCAAAGGATTTATAAGATAGTGACACATTAATGACCAGTAGTTCAGTTTACCTAATTGAAAGAATGGGTAGATTTAGACTATGTTTAATTCTTATTTTACGAATGAATTCCTTAGTGATACAAATTATTCTGTCATTTAGACTATATCAAGATCCTTATTTTATAAATAAAATATAGTATCCAAAATCAACAGTTTATAAACTCCTTTTGCTTAAAGAATATAATAACTGAGTGCAATCTATAGTTCTTGAGAGGACCCAAGTTTGATTAAAGCAAGAGTGAAATATATGTTTTAGGCAACTGGAGATATTTGAATATCTGGACTGATTGTTACTTGATATGGACATTTGTTTATTGTGTTAAGTACAACTACATTGTGTTTATGTAGAAATATACCTATATTTTAGAGATGTGTACTGCATACTTATGGGAAAAATGCCATAAAGCTGGAATTTCTTTTAAAATATTTAAGGGAAAATAATGGAACAAATATGGTAAAATGTTAGCAATTGTTAAACCTACATGATGAGTATAGGACTGTTCACTATATTTAAAGTGAAGCCTATGAAATTACCTGTATTAGGCCATTTTGACCCCAAAATGACAATTTAATATGGTCCAACCTTTTACTGGTCTCTAAGTTTATGTGTATTTGAATTTGTTGTTGTTAAAACAACAATTAAAAGTTCCTATGTGTCTGTAAGTAGAATTCCAGATATGCTAGTTATTATGGTAGAAAAGACAGCTAGTGGCCTGGTCTCCAACATGGAGACTGTGAGCCCACTGTGAAGGAAGCTTTGGTCAAACCTCCTTATTTTGAAATGCTTGATTTTCCTAAGCAAGCTCAGTCTTTTCCTGTGCCTTTGCCTAAAGTGTTCCCTTTGCCTGGAACATCATACTTCCACTTACCATTCTGAAAGCTACTTACATCCCTAACTCAGCTCACGAGTCACACTAATTTTGAGTTTCTGATCTCATCTCTCCCATAGTTTCTTTCTCCTTGGCCTCCACTGCAATAGAATCTCTCGGTGCTCATTATGCATCATTGCAGGGATGTTTTTCAAAGCTTTTCCCCAGTAGACTAAGTTTCTCAAAGGCGAGCTTAACCCCTTACTAGTCTTTGTGTCTTCAGGAAAGGTCACTTACTGTCCACATTCAGGAGGCTAAAACCAGAGGGTTGTCTTTCCACCTGTTGTGTGCCCTGCAGCTGCACAACATCCTGCTGGCCTTCCCTCAGTAGAGCTGATGAGCTTAGCAACAGGCACAGGATCAGACCCTGATAGATGCCAGCTTGTTGAATGAATGTGCACATGTTGGGTTCTGACTCCAGTAGGTCTTCTGGCCACTCGTCACTTAACATGACTCTTTCTTCCTGATAGGAAATAAAGTTAAAATCAATGGTCACAATGTGGACAAAGCCCAGGAGGACAGAGAGGTAAATGTGTAATCAAAGGCACCTGGGAATTAGAGGCTTTTCTTGATCTGGTGAAGGTAACCTTGGTGGCTTGATAGTTAAATAAAAGATTCTTTGAATCATTCTTCAAGTTCTACTGCCTCCTTGAGAGTTTTTACCGATCACACCACCTACAATGACTTTATTTTCCTAGTGATGTGTGTATGCCAAGTACTCAATTTACAATTATGGTAAGCATTTGTATCTACATTTTATTTTACTTACCAGACTACAAGCCCCTTGAGGGCAGAAATGATAATTTACTAAATTGTATTCCTCATGGTACCTAGCAGTGTTTTTCTCTAGAATAATAATAATAGGGGCGCCTGGGTGGCGCAGTCGGTTAAGCGTCCGACTTCAGCCAGGTCACGATCTCGCGGTCCGTGAGTTCGAGCCCCGCGTCGGGCTCTGGGCCGATGGCTCGGAGCCTGGAGCCTGTTTCCGATTCTGTGTCTCCCTCTCTCTCTGCCCCTCCCCCGTTCATGCTCTGTCTCTCTCTGTCCCAAAAATAAATAAAAAATGTTGAAAAAAAAAAAAAATTTAAAAAAAAAAAAAAAAAAAAAAAAAAATAATAAAGTTACCAACAGCATTATATGGCATTTCTGTGTACCAGGTACCTTTGTTAATGTTTTACGTATATTACTTCATTCAGTCTTCATATCTCCCATGCATCAGATACTATTGTTAGTTACATGAGAATATATTGTACATGAGAATATTAAAAGGGAAAACAAGACTTTAGTAATTGGCCCCAAATTATTATTCAGTTAGAAAGTGATAGAGGCAGGATTAAATACCAGACAGCTTTATTAAATGTGTGTATATATAGCTGCACACAAATTGTATACAATGGATACTACATTTATATTGGACAAATAAGAAAATGCATGAAGACAATTATATTTTCAATAGCACTCTCCAGTATATTATTCTGCATCTTTCATAATATTCAGGAATACATTATGGAAATGAATGGGAATGAAGGAGATAGACTTTAAATTAAATGAATTAAAAATAATTATTTAATTGTGCACTCTGATAAGTGCTCAGAAATAGAAGTACCGAGTGCTGGCAGAGTGTATCAATCCAGTCCCTGCAATAGACTGGCAGCCAAGGAAAGAAGATGGCCTTGAGGTCAGCTGTAAAAAGACCTGAGAGTAAGGGGGAGTGGTGAGTCACAGGATGTGGAGACTTTTGAGGAAGGTGACCATGCAAGTTATCATACAAACTGGTCTCAGATCATATAAATGGAATTTGGGTGCTGTAAATTACTGCCCTGTATCCACAAGTCAATAGTGGATGCAGGGAGCCAGAGACAGTAAGGCAGCTATTACAATAGTCCCTGAAGGAGATGATTAGTAGCTATGATTACAGAGGTGGTGATGAGAAAAAGACAAGCAGACAAATTGGGTATATGTTAGAAGGTCAAGTCAACAAAGCACACCAAGAGACCTAAACAAAATTCTCAGGAACTTCTCAAGAAGTACATTATCTATCTATCTATCTATCTATCTATCATCTATCATCTATCTATCATCTTTGTCCCTGTGAAAGCCTCAGTTATGGCACAAATTTGTTAATATATGCCAATAAGAGGAGCAAAGTCCATCCAAACTTACACTGAAACTGATTCTTTTTTTTTAATGCGTTCAGTAAGTTGGGAGCTAAATTCTTTGTAAGAAATTAGATAGAATGCTAATAAATCTCTTACTCAAGGCTCTAGAGGATCAAGTTCTACAGATTCTTTATTTTCTCCGGATTTTAGTGGGGGATTTTTCCTACTATTCAGTTCTATGGCAGTGAATCACATTTCTCTCCAAGGCTCTTCAACAAACAATTTACAGTGTAAATATATTTGTTGGCATGCAAATCACTCTGCATTATGAGTCTTGATTAATATTATAATGTGTTGATGAAAGCCTGTAAGTGGTTCTTGGAACTAAGGTTTCAGACAAAGATGTGCTGTTTGGGTGCAGAATGTTTTTTGAATATTAGATTAGGTTTTTTTGTTTTGCTTCTCTTTCTTTCTCTCTTTCTCTGTCTTTTTATTTTAAGGAGATGCTTGGTGTGAAGTGGTAACAAACTTCAAAACACACAATTAATTAACACAACCCATCTATTGCCCAAACTGCATAAAAAACACTCCTCCCCCATGCACACATTATGTCTGATCACACCGAGGCTGCTTTTGAGTCTGTGGGACCTTTGGTTTAGTTGTTTAGCCTCTTACTCATTGCCAACATCCTGTCTCTTGAGGAGTATTGTTCTATAACATCTTGTGCCTTTTAAATAGTGTGCATGCATGTGGGTTGATTAGACCCTGTGCCCAATTCCCAATCTACCCACTGAAATGCAAAGATACTATTACTGGGCTTTGCTTTTGTGAAGACGGGTTTCTCCTCATTAATAGGTGTAAGCAGATATGCCCAGAAACAGAAATGGACCCTCCACCTCAAGCGATGCAAGTATTGACTGGCACTTTTCTTTCACACACATAGCTTGAATAAACAACAATTCAGTGGAAGGCACACAGACTCAGAAAATAATCTGTGATTAAGAGAATTGGGTTTCGAATATGGATAGAATTTGGTTTAATTCCAGGCCTGCACTTAATAGCTGCCTGACCTTGACCAAGTCATGTAGCCTCTCCAGGTTTATTTTGTCATTTTGAAAATGGGGTTAATAATTTCTATTTCTTGAATTTGGAGTGAAAGTTAAATGAGATCCTGGATTTAAAGTGCTTTCCTGGACACAAAAAAAATATATACCCAGTAAATGGAGGCTATTATTATTAGCAGATTCCCAGCCTCTGGCTCACTGATACCAAGACAATGAAGCTAGTATTTGACCTCTCCTCAAGGTTTGTGGATTTTCTTATATCCAATCATTTTTGAGCCCTCACAACCAAGAATTCCGACTCTCATCTACACTGCACCCCATTTTGCAGATGGATTTCTGGGGTTTTGTGTCAAAGTGCTTTGCAAAACATACTCCAGCAGCTCGGAAACAGAGTGCATATTGCTGCTACATGAGTGGGTACCCAGGTACATTCCCAGAAAGGGAATTCAAAACAGAACCAGAGGCCTTATGGAATAAAATAAGGAGACACAGAATGATATGAGGTCCACAAGTTGTGTTTGGTAAAGGAAAGCACAAACAGAAGTGGAATTTTGGCCCAAACTAGACACATAGGCATGCTCGGGTTTTGCCCTTGCCTTATGACCCATTGAAGAGATAGCATTTGAGAACATATGTGCTCCATCCTCTAAGCAACTGGTGAGTCACTAAAGCCTGTTGGCCGATTATTTGCCTCCTAAATGGATGTGAATATCCATCAGAAACATAGGATGTATGCTTTGTAAACAGCCCTGAGGCAGGCCTGGAATGACTTTGGTGGGAGGGCAGAGTAAGACTTTTCCATGCATAGAATGTTCTGTATTGCCAAGGTCGGCATCATTTATAGGTGAGGATTATTGTTTCCACAGGTTAATAGCTCTTGTTTTCCTTTTATCAATAAAATGTCATGCATGGATTGGTACGGAATATTCAGATTCATTACTAGACCAATAGGCATGTGTGCATAAGTGAAATTCAATAAGATGATCCTCAGATCTCGACTCTTTCTTGCGCCTCCCCATTCATGGCTTGTTGCTTTTGCGCTAAGAACATGGCTGCTGTCATAAGAGTGTGCACATACCCTTGCTACCAAATCTATTAACCCAGTACCTTGCCCGCCTTTCTTTGGGAATGGATGACCACCAAGTTTTATGTTTTGTTTTGTTTTGTTTGTTTTGTTTTAATCACAGGCTAAGCCCCTTATGCCCTGTCTCCTTCCTTTGTCCCTTCCTGCATCGCGAATGACCCTTCTCTATGGGATGGTTCCCATCAGCAGATGCATATGTGCTAATATTTCCCATCTTTGAAACCTTTCCTGACCTCAAAACTGCCTTCTTGGGAAGACTCACATGCAGGTGATGGCTGATTAACTTCCTGGAGAGAGCCCTCTCCCTGGCTGGTAGACAGCCCCCTCTCACGGCACTCTCACATGGCATAGAGAGACAGCATGTTCCCTCTGGGATGGGATAAGAGCAGTAATCTCATCCTGAGGCCCCACCCTCATGATCTCCTTTCCCAAGTAACTCCCAAAGATCCTCATTCTAAAATATTATCACATTGAGTGCTGGGTTTCAACATATGAATGTTGGGGGGGACACAGTCAGTTCATAATACATACCTCTCATTTTAGCAAAACTTCACTTGACAGTGACACTAATAACTTCTTACCAAATTCTATGGTTCAGTTATACACAACTTCCACTACTCGTTTTTTAAAACTATTTCTTTCTGTGGTCTCTGGGATACCAGCCACAAGCCCCTGCTATTCCTCCTACTGGCTTTTCTTTACTGAGTTCTCATTTCCCAGTCCCTCCATTCCTTTGTCTCTGCTAGCTGCCTTGGTGACTTCATCCAGGTTCATGGTTTTAAAAACCATCTGTATGCTGAGGACATCCACATTTGTATTTTTAGCCCTGAATGACCTCCTGAAATCCAAACTTGTATTCAACTGACTATGGCTTCTCTGTTTGAATGTCTAACAGGTTTTCCAAACCTAACTTGTCAAAAACTAACCTCTTGGGTGTCTAGATTGTTACACCTCCACCACCCACTCGAACACCCTGTCAACCTGCTTCACCTTTGGTCTTCCCTGTGTCCTTGGACATCAACACTATTATTCTGATTCCTCAGGCCCAAAAGCCTAGTTCTATCTTTGACTACTCTTTTATCTCTACTTCCAAAATATATCTAGAAAGTCTACACTTCTTAGCTCCTTCATCCCAGCTTCCCTGGTCCCCTGTAGTCCCTATCTCAGAGTATATGACAATCTTCCACCTGGTCCTCCAGCTTCTGCTCAGTGTATATCTTCCCAGCAGAGTAGGAGGGAAATCCTGTCAAAATATAGAGTAGCACATGTTCCTCCTTTTTGTTCAAGACCCTCCAGTGACTTTCCATATCCCTCAGAATAAAGGCCAAAGTCTTAGCAATGGGCAGCTACCCCTGCAGAATTCATCCCTCCTACCTCGCAGATTCATCTTCTATCACTTTCTCTGATGTTCACTCTCCTTCAGTCACACTGGTCTCTGCTTTTACCCAAGCACAGTACAAACCCAGGCACTTTGCATCACTTTCTATTTTATTTTTCTTCATAGCCCTATGAACATATTTTTATTTTATGTTTTTAAACTAAGTCTGCACTAGAAGAAAAGCTCCACAAAGCTCTGTTGAACTCATTATTGGCTCTCTAGCCCCTAGAACAGCACATCGCAGGTAGCAGGCACTTAAAAATATTTGTGAATGATTGAGGGCATAGAAAGAGAGGAAGATGTGGTGAAACAAATAGGATTCCATAAAGTCAGCTAGAAGCAGAAGTGATATGGCTAACTATTTATTTCAGAATGAACAGAATTCCAAAATCTTGTGTTAGTGTTTTGGCAATCCTCTAATGAATCATATGCATCCTGAAACCAATCTATTATGATAACACTTTTGGAAGAATGGGTGTTGAACAATCTCAGGTTCACTTTTGCCTTCAACCTCTTCCTTTTTTTTTTTCTTTCAAAAAAGGCAAGCAAGTTGAAGGGAGAAAAGAATAATAAGATGTCAAAAATAGAACCTATTGGAGTAAGGTAAGAGGTTGGTGTAGGATGACACAAACTCTTTTGAGCACTTGCTTGCTAATCCCATTAAAATATCACTAAGTCATGAAGACAGCATATTGTATCCTCTATTAACCTGTCTGAAATCTACTTCAGAAAATGAATTCTTCTTGACAGAGCTAATACTTCTTTATTATCCAAGTTGATCTAGTTATCTTTCTGTCACTTTATAATTTCCCCTCCCTTCTAGAGTTCTGTCTTCTGAGGTTCTGCTGGTCTTTCACCTGTGGCATTCAGTAAAAGATATCAGCAAACATAGAAGGCTTGAGGACTGAAAAATATGTTCTCTATCGATTACAAATGCTTCTCCCAGTGGGTCCACTTTGGTCCCATGGTTTACTATGACAGGAAGTTTGTCCCTCAGGTTACTAGAGGATCCTCTCTATTGGGATCTAGTTGACAAAAAAACAAAAACAAAAACAAAACCTACAGTAATTGGATCTGATTCAGGTAATGAGTGATAGCTTTAGGACCTTCTGTAACCAGAACCATCATCTCAAGAAAAGTTTTTCTCTTTCACTGTCCTACAAACTACTGTTCTGTCACACAACAGGCCTTCTTAAACCTACTTATTCCCAACTTCACATTTTTGCCCATGAGTTCCATAGCTGCCTGAAATACCTCTTGGTGGATTGTTTGTTTGCTTGCTTGCATCTAAAAACCCCAGCTCAAACTCAGTTCCTTGATGAATTTGTCCAGAACACCAACTCACATTCATCTCTCTTTCATTGATAGTTCTGCAAAATGACCCTCTTGTTTTCGAACTTAATCCTATTATATCTTGCCTTTCTGGTTCATTATTATCATTAAAAATACAATAAAATGAAATCAAAATAGTAACAGCTACCATTAATACCTAATGTATACTCTGCTTACATTATTTCATTTAGTCCTCACAGTAATTTGAGGAAGGCTTTAATGTTATTTCCACTTTACAAAACAAAACAAAACAAAACAAAACAAAACAGCAACAACAACGACAACAACAAACTAAAGCTCAGAGAACTTATCCAAGGTCACACAGCCAGCAAATGCCAGAGCAGATAAGCATTCCTGGCTCTGTAGATTCCCAAGGTTCTTGTTCTTACCACAGGGCGTGAACCACACTTGAATTTGAAGGACAGTACTCTATCTCATGCTTCCTTCTTATTTTTTGGAGTGTCAAGCATATGAGAAGTCCTCAGTACCTACTCCTAAATCAAAAAAATTTGAAAACTTACTTCTGTGACACTAAATTATTGAAATAATATCAGATTCTGTAGGATTCTTCTTTTCAGGTCAATGTCACTGAGATGGGTGGGTTACAAAAGGCTTATCCAAATCTATTTGTCATAAAAAATCTAGTCCCAACCACTGGTTGTCCTTGTCTCTTTGCCTTTGGTAGGTGATGCCACAGAGGCAGCAAGGCCTGATGGAAACAACATGACCTTTTTGGAGTTAGACCAACCTGTGTTTGAAAGCCAGCTCTGAGATACTGTTGGACCTTGGGCAAAAATCTTCACCTCTGAGAGTCAGGGGGTGGGTGGTTAGGATTAAAGGCAAATGCAAATAAAAATGGTATCTACCCACAGAGATGTGTGATTCCATGGGACTTGAGGGCACATGTGAAAATCCTTTAGCATGGTTCCTGACATACTGTTGGTGCCCATTATTTGCCCTTTCTTTCATGAAACTGGGTCTTTAACAAACAGTTCAAGAATGGTAAATCAACGCCTCAAGTCGTGACCTTTGTTAGCTACAGTTTTGTTCCTAATATGACAGAGAGTCCTGTAAAACATCCTATCTCTTCTTTATGTGCTTCCTGAGGCCAGGAATCTTAGGGTAGGTGAGATAGGGCTATCTTCTGTTAGTAGAAAACACTTTACCAAAAGCCTGGGAAGGCAGGGCAAACATGAAGGTGCTGGACTTCCACAGTTCCTCAAAATAGCCACTCTTGTTCAGTCTACGCAACTCTCCCCCAGGCAGAACATTCTCATCCTTCATCTCTCTGAGCTGACTCCCTTGGAGTGGCAGCTGACAGCCAGCATCACTGCCTTTTACACAAGTCTCTTCCACAGATGAGAGGTTCGAAGGCAGGACAGGAGCCTTACTGAAATCTTCTGTTGTTATATTTCTGCTTTGAGTACCGCTCTCCCCCAGTCTCAGGGCCTTTTAGCTGACCTTGAACGCCTAACCATCATCTCAAAGAAGTAGCTTCCACCTGGCCTGGCACCCACCTCCTAAATTACCCCACAGTTGCTCATTCAAGGGGAGCCGGCACTGAAGACTGCAAAACCTCCCAGAGCCACAAAAGTGGCTGGGAAGATGGAGAAAAACCCTAAAGAAAGAAAGAAAGCTTAAGACTATTGTCCTTTCTTTTTTTTTCTTTTCAAGACAGCAGTGCCTTTTGCAGCACTTTTAAATGGTTGCCAGGGAAACAGAGCAAGGGAGAGGAGAAAGGTTATATGGATACTGGATAAAACTAATGCACTTTTTAAAAACATGAACTAACAAGTGCTTAAGACTCTGGAGGTTCTAGTAACAACTCATTTTCGAAATTCCCCTTCAGAGCCTCAAGTTCCTTGATATCATCATTAACAATATCTTGATCATTTGTAAACTCTAATTCATCTCCATCAAAGACCTGTGCTGATGGATTGTATGGAGCATGGCCTTATGAGTCAACTGTTAGGGGGTACTTGGAATGAAGTGTCTGGCATGTTGGACCATGAGTCCACAGGCTTTGACTTAAGAGAGTTTGGCTCCAAATCTCCATCCCTTCTCCCTGAGCAAGTGGGCAATCCCTAAAATAAAGCAAACTGCCAGGAAGCCTCTATTAATTGGTTAGCCTTATGTATGGTCATGTGAATGTGATCATGGAAATGACTGGTAGAAATAGACAATATGTGTGTGTTCCCACTGGTCTGCTAGAGAACATTTATCCTGTGGGGTGATTGCTCAGGGACCCGCCTGCTCCTCCATGTACTGAATATTTATGAGAGCCTGTTCACTTCAGTGAGCATGCTCGTGAATTTTAGTTCACACTGAGTTTCGCCATTGTGACCTCCAGTGAGTATTTATAACACTTGCTCTCTGGAGTGTTGTCCCACTTTATATTTTCTCTGTCCCCTAAGCATTTATTTGCTCAATTTGTACTATATTAATTTGCACATGGTTATTTATTGTCTTGGGTTCTTAAGCCTCTGTATGTTTCCCAGTTGAGTCTTGTGTGGTTCTTCCCAGCAGTGCCTAACACAGCTTAAGTCTGAGTCAGTGAGCAACAGACATGGGATGTTCACTATATGGCATCTGTGCACCTCTGGTACTCATTGCTTCCTCAGTTGCAGGCAAGAAACTCTGCTTAACCAGTTGGCACTGGAGCTATCTACAATGCCATTGTGCCGGCACTCATGGAGGCCTGGCTGGCATCAGTCGTGGTTAGAAGGGAAACACAGACCAAATTCTTAGGAGAAGGCTAAATCCAAGTATTAGGAAGAACAAGTTGAAGACTCTGGCGATGGACAATGAAATGATATTCTAAGAGTTCAAAGCAGGGAGCCAAAAGCATTAAAACCAAAGTAATGTGAGGCATACTTAGCCACTGGTGGAAATGTCCAGCTATAATTCATGGATTGTCTTTATGGACAAGAAAGTGCATAAGAGATGGACCAGGAGCACTTTAGACCAGAACAGAGAGGTTAAGTTGGCTGGTCCAAAATCAGGAGAGAAAATGCAACACAGGTAGGCATTTTCTGTTATTAAATTATTTGCTTATGCTTTACTACTTTTATGAAAGCCATAATATATTTTCAAATCTAGTGGATATTAACCATGGACTGAATAGTCAAATGGGGCTTTGGTACCCAGACCACAGTAGATGTTAAACCACAGAGATCGTTTAGCATCAAGTGGTTAGGATGGGTGTACATAACACAAAACATTACACACAGGTACACATTATTGCAAGGACCTTCTGCCTAAGAAAACCATTTTCTCATCTAGTTTCTTAGAATATGAGCTGAGTTTGTGGCAAGGTAAAAATGACATAGTCCTCTTCTTATCCTTGGGGGATCCCTTCTGGGACCCTAGCGGATGCCTGAAACCAAAGATCATACTGAACCCTTTATATACTATGTTTTTTCCTCTACAAATGTATCTATGATAAACATGATAAAGTTTAATTTATAAAGTGGGCACAGTAAGAGATTAACAGCAACTAATAATAGAACAATGTACTGTAATAAAAAAGACTATGTGAATGTGATCTCTCTCAAGTTACTTTATTATACTGTACTCACCCTTCTTGTGATGATGTAAGATGGTAAAATGCCCATGTGCTGATATGAAGTGAGGGTGAATAGCTGAGGCCCTGACATAGCATTGGGCTACTATTGACCTTCTGACACTATGTCAGAGGGAGGTCATTTGCTTCCAGACCATGGTTGACCATGGGTAACTGAGACTGTAGAAAACAAAACCACAGATAAGGGGGAACTACTGTACAAACTCTTTTGTCCCTATGTGTTGTGTAGGTGCTGCTGTGGTATAATGGGAAATATTTAAGGTTGCTTTTAATATGAGCATGGAGGGACATCTCGGCGAAAAGCAGTTATGATCTAACCTTAAGAGGGCAAACCCCTATTGTGAGGAAAGTGGAATGAAATGTTAAACCAGCATGCTTGGTCCATTCATGTTGTATCCTGTCATCCAAAAGAGAAATTTGAGTTTTCCTTTTGATTCCAGAAGAAAAACTTATTTCATTCCGACCTCACCAAGGAGAAGGGAAGGGTAATTATTTCTTCTCCTCTCCCTCTTCTCCCCCTCCCCCTTTCCATTCCTTTCTTCTTCTGATACTTCTGCTTCTTCTTTTGCTTCCTTGCCCTTCTCTTCCTTCTTCTCCTTCCTCCTCTTCCTTCTTCTCCTTCCTCTTCTTCTTCATCTTCCTCCCTACTCCTTTTTCTCCCCCCTTCTCCTCCTCCTCCTTCTCCCCCTCCTCCTCATCCCCCTCCTTTTCTTCTTCTTCTTCTTCTTCTTCTTCTTCTTCTTCTTCTCCTCCTCCTCCTCCTTCTTCCTTAACCAAACAGAAGCTTAATAACATTTATACCTCTTGTGTACATTGGAGATACCCAAGAAAACTGAGTAACTCCCAAAATAGCTCAAACTATCAAGTTAAATAGCACCTTTAGCTAAAGACAAAAGAACGATTTGGGGTGTTGGGGAGGCCAGTTAAAAGAGGTTGTCAGGCAAAGTACAGCAAACAAAGGCAAGATTTTTATACAGATTTAAGTTTGGACTTTCTCCATTGATAAGAAAGATCAGATTTTGTCATCTTTCTGTCCCTGGCATATGTGCTGCCAAAGGAAGCATATCTTTCTGTTTCTGGTATGGAGAGGAAGACACCCTTATAAATGGAGATTTCCCTTATGAATGTAAATTTCCCTCACAAAAAGGCAATTTATTCTGTTTTCAGACATTCTCCTACACGAGCTCTTTTTTTAAGTTTTTATTTTAATTCCAGTTAGTTAACATTCAGTGCTATATTAGTTTTAGGTGTACAGTATAGTGATTCAACACTTCCATACAACATCCAGTGATTATCACAAGTGCCCTCCTTAATCCCCGTAACCTATTTAGCCCATTTAACCACACATCTCCCCTCTGTAACTTTCAGTTTGTTTTCTAGAATTAAGAGTATGTTTCTTTGTTTGATTCTCTCTCTTTTCTCCCTTTTGCTCATTTTTTTTTGTTTATTAAATTCCACATATGAGTGAAATCATATTTGTCTTTCTCTGACTAATTTCACTTATATTATTTTTATCCACCCATGTTGTTGCATATGGCAAGATTTCATTCTTTTTTATGGCTGAGTAATATTCCATTGTATGTATGCCACATCTTTATCCATTGGTGGACATTTGGGCTGTTTCCATATATTGGCTATTGTAATTAATGCTGTTATAAATATATGAGTGCATGTATCCCTTGAATTTGTATTTTCGTATTCTTTGGGAAAATACCCAGTGGTGCAATTGCTGAATCCTAGGGTAATTTTATTTTTAACTTTTTGAAGAACCTCTGTATTATTTTTCACTGTGGGCGTACTGGTTTGTATTCCCACCAACAGTGCAGGAGTGCTCTTTTTTCTTCATATCCTTACCAATGCCTGTTGTTTCTTTTGTTGCTGATTTTAGCCATTCTGAGAGGTGTGAAGTGATATCTCATTATAGTTTTGATTTGCATTTCCCTGGTGATCAGTGAGGTTGAACATCTTTTCATGTGCCTGTTGGCCATTTGTATGTTTTCTCTGGAGAAATATCTGTTCATGTCTTCTCATTTTTAATTGGATTGGGTTTTTGTTGTTGTTGTTGTTGTTGTTGTTGTTGTTGTTTGTTGTTGAGTTTTATATAAGTATATATATATTTTGGATACTAGCTCTTTATCAGATATGTCATTTGAATATGTCTTTTCCCATTCAGTAGACTGCCTTTTAGTTTTGTAATTCTTTCAGAGAATAGAAGCTTTTTTATTTTGATTTAGTCCCAATAGTTTATTTTTGCTTTTGTTTCCTTTGCCTCAGGAGACCTATCTAGAAAAAAACTTGTTATTGCAGATGTCAAAGAGGTTACTGCCTGTGTTGTCTTCTAGGATTTTTATGATTTCAGGTACCACATTCAGTTATTTAAACCACTTTGAATTCAGTTTTATTTATGATATAAGAAAGTGATCCAGTTTAATTCTTTTTCATGTAACTGTCCAGTTATCCCAATACCTTTTGTTGAAGAGACCATCTTTTTCCCATTGGATATTCTTTCCTGTTTTGTCAAAGATTAATTGACCATATAGTTGTAGGTTTATTTCTGGGTTTTCTATTCTGTTTTATATTGATCCAAATGTCTATTTTTGGGCTAATACCATACTGTTCTGGTTACTACAACTTTGTAATATAACTTGAAATCTGTAATTGTGTAGCCTCTCCAGCTTTGCTTTTCTTTTTTAGTATTGCTTTGGCTATTCAGGGTATTTTGTGGTTTCATATAGATTTTATAATTGTTCTAGTTATGTGAAAAATGCTGTTGGCATTTCAATATGGATTGCATTAAATGTGTAGATTGCTTTGGGTAGTATAGACATTTTAACAATAATTGTTCCTCCAACCCATGAGCATGGAATGTCTTTCCATTTCTCTGTATCATCTTCAGTTTCTTTCCTCAGTGTTTTACAGCTTTCAGAGTCCAAGTCTTTAAACTGTTCAGTTAGGTTTATTCCAGGGTATCTTATTTTTGATGCAGCTTTAAATGGGATTGTTTTCTTAATTTCTCTTTCTGCTGCTTCATTATTGGTGTACAGAAATACAACAGATTTGCACATGGATTTTGTATCCTGAAACTTTACTGAATTAATTTATCAGTTCTAGCAGTTTTTTGGTGTAGTCTTTAGAGTTTTCTAAAATAATATCTTGGTATCTGCAAATAAGTTAAAGTTTTACTTCTTCCCTACCTATTTGGATGCCTTTTATTTATTTTTGTTGTCTGATTGCTATGACTAGGACTTTCAGTACAGTGTTAAATAACAATGGTGAGAGTGGACATCCATGTTTTGTTCCTAATTTTAGGTGAAAAGCTGTCATTTTTTCCCTATTCAAGATGATGTTAGCTATGGGCTTTTCATATGTGGCCTACATTATGTTGAGTTATTCTTTTTTTTTCTTAGTCAGCCATAAATAATCCTTATGTCAAAGATGCATATTTTGGGGTAGCATATTCTGTTCCAATTCAAATGAATATAAGGGATAATTTCCTTTTTGAAATAAGTTTTCAGGAAAGAAAATTCCATGATCTCACTAATTATTTTTGTGTGATTGCTAAAAATATTTGCTGGTAGAAAGACCCAGCTATGATCTTAAATTGCAAACTGAGTAATGATCAGTCTCTTCCATATTTAGTGTAATAAGCTCTGGCTTCTTTTTTTTTTTAATATTTTTTTTTTCTTAATGTTTATTTATTATTGAGAGACAGAGAGAGACTGAGCGTGAGCAGGGGAGGAGCAGAGAGAGAGGGAGACACAGAATCTGAAGCAGGCTCCAGGCTCTAAGCTGTCAGCACAGAGCCCGACTTGGGGCTCGAACTCGCACACTGCGAGATCATGACCCGAGCCGAAGTCAGATGCTCAACCAACTGAGGCACCCAGGCGCTCCGGATCTGGCTTCTTATTAGAAGCTCAGCTTTGTTCTAGTTTTGCTATTTGAAAGGTCAAAACAACATTTCAGATGAAAAGTGATGTCATAAGTTATCACAGGCTAAGATGTGATGAACCTAGATATGCCCAATTCTGACCTTCATGTAATCTCTTCATGGAGGGCTTCTAAGGGAGATGTGAAAGGACTCATAGCGGGAGATGAGGTAGGATGTATCACTTTATTTTTGGATGTTCCAATTCCTAACGAATTCTAAGCAGATATCTGGTAGAATTAAGCTGGGGTGAGCATGTCCTTAATGGGGCCTCCTACCTCTTTTTGAACCTAAATCTTAAGTATTTGCCATTTGCCATATGGTTCAGCAACTGGAAGTAATAACCAGCATTATCAAGCAGAGAGAAAGGGAGCCCAAGAAAAAGGTCTTGGCTCAGCTTACCAATTCCTGAACATAAAGTGGAAGAAAGTCCCATCCAAGTGTATAACATTTTAATGATCCAGAACACTGTCTATTAGGAATATGGCCCCATCAGTGTTTTGTAATATGATCAATCACATTGATGACTCCATTTGTCTTGGGAGTTCATAAAGAGTTGAGAAAGAAGTGTAAGGGTAAGTGGGCAGAGGGCAAATTTAGAGAAAATTCTTACTGTGGCATGTCACTTCAGAATTTACCTGAAGTTGAGACCTAACTTGTTTTGGATTATTGATGAAAATAGGCATCTGAATATATAATATTCTTGCATTAAAGTACTTTACTTCAATGGTTTGAAAGAGTTCCTATTGTGTGTGTGTGTGTGTATATATACACACACACACACACATATATATACATATATATACACATATATATACATATATACACACACATGTATATACATATACACATATATACACACACATATATACATATATATACACATATATCTACACATATACACACACACACACACACACACACACACACACATATATATATATATGTATCTCATGTGAACATGTGACTGGCAATTGCACTACCAATGCGATCACCATCATGCTTCTGTGGTGATCTGTTAGGATCTGTACCTGTGGGCAGCACATTGGTGCTATCGCTGATCAGACATTCACAGCCCAGAGAATCACACCATTATCTTGCACCATTCAATAAAGCAAGTCATTTTTAATTACTATAATGGCATGATTTTTAAATGGATGATCATCTTAAAATACATTTAGAACAATGCCATTGTTTGCATACTTTTAGTGATTAGAGTCAAAATCATGGTATTATATTATTAATGGCTTACATTATTATATGAATGGAGCAAAGAACATTTATTGAATAACTTCAGTCTTTGGCACTGTTTGAAGAAGATTTTCATGTGTCCTCATATAATTTTTTTTAACAGTTCTAAGATGTTAGAATTAATTTTTTTATTATTTATTTATTTATTTTTTTTTTGTAGGAGAAATCTTGTCCTGTTGCTCACTATGCTCCAGCAACAGAGTTGGGATTTGAACCCGTATCTTTATGACTCCAAGGATTATGTTCTTTCTAATATCCTAAAGCATCAAACATGTTTCCAGATTTTTGACCTAGGTATGCTTGGAAGAAAGCAAGCATTTAGATAAGGAAGTGGGTTTATTGATGAAGATGTTTGACTTGGCTCTGAGGTGCCTGAGTGTGGGGCATGCAGAATGTCAGAAGCTAGAGATAGCAAACTGAAGGTTGACTAGGTCTGGTCATCTCAATTTCAGCCTCTGCCACAGAAGTGAATGCATAAGTCAGGGTAAGTTCTATAAGACTCAGGATATACTAGGCTGCTTATATCAGAGGCTTCCTTAAGTAGCATTAATTATCAAATATATAGACACCAGGAAAAAGTAAGAAATGTAGGATAATACACTCTAAAGAATCTGGGTTGATACCTAATGGGTGTTGGATTTGAAACTTTGGATCTTATATCATATTGTAGCCTCATCACACGATCCCTTACATACGCTCCTTTAGAACAAATACTAGGTGCTCCACGTTATTGTATCTCAAGTGTTTGGCATGATGTGTGACACAAAGTAAACACATAATAATTATTTGTTGAAAAAAACAAATAAGTGAATCAGTAATTGTTTTGGAATGAATGTAGATCCCTGGTTGCCAACTGCCCTGGAAATACTGTGGTTTAGAATTGCGTTCTTGGCTTTGTAATGTATTCCCTTCATGGACCATGTATATTTTTAAAAATTAAGTTGAATGAAAATTAATTTTATTTTCAGACTATTTAAAGACATTAAGGCCCCACAGAGATACTCTGGAATATTATGAAACAAACTTTGGGAAATCGCTGACCTAGATACAGTACCAAGGTGATAGGTGCTACATAAATATAATAAATTATACTGAGAGGGCTCCCTAGGCCTTTCTTTCCTACGAGTGCAGATGGTACAGAAATAGTCTGAAGAAACATTGAATAATGTCTCAGGGCAGAAAAACTTAACACCTTGTGCCACTTTTTCCACCTATATTCAAGTTATTTTATTTAATATCAAATTCACACATTCAACAAATGTATGCTGATGGAATGTGTATGCTTATGATGTGCCAGACAAGGGGCAAGGGTTTGAGAAGGTAATGGTGAACCTAACTAGTCTGTTCCTCCTTCTTCCACAGAGTCTATGGTCAAGGGGCAGGGGAGTAATGGACGTTAATTAAGTGAACACATAAATAGATACATAATAGATGTTACTACTCATTTTACTTCTTCAGTTAAAAAGCAGGTACTGCAAATAAATCTGTTCGACTCTTAGCATTTTCCCTTAATTGTCCTTTGACACACACTTTCTTTTCTTTTTCTAAAACATCTGACTCTTCTAAGCCCTATTAAAATGTAGAAGTAAAGGGTAGGTAACATTCAAATGTTGAGTTTGGCTTTAATTTTGTTTTTCTGAGGGGGTAGTAAATGAAAAGAAATAAGGTATCTTGTCTGCTTTATTTTCTATTTAATTTTTGTAATGTTTATTTATTTTTGAGAGAGACAGAGACAGAATGAGAGTGGGTTAGGGTCTGAGATAGAGGGAGACATAGAATCTGAAGCAGGCTACAGGCTCTGAGCTGTCAGCACAGAGCCCAACATGGGGCTCGAGCTCACGAGCTCTGAGATCATGACCTGAGCTGAAGTTGGACACTCAACCGACTGAGCTACCCAGGGGCCCCAGATATCATGTCTGATTAATAATTGTATTCCTATAGTAGAAGCTGAATCAGTATTTGTAGAAACAAGTTGAAGACACAAGACAGAGACCAAGTGACTGGGTTATACCATAAGTCAGTATCAAAATGGATAGGGTAGAGAGAAGCTTTGATATGGATTGTATCATGCAGCTTATAGAGACTTGTGGATACCATTGATGGTGGTGGTGAGAAGCTAGCTTTGGACTCTGGTACACTTGAGAGATAACATCATTTAAGAATTCAGAAGATGAGGGGCACTTGGGTGGCTCAGTCTGTTTCAGCATATGACTTCGGCTCAGGTCATAATCTCATGGTTCGTAGGTTCAAGCCCCGTATGTGACTCTGTGCTGACAACTCAGAGCTTGGAGCCTGCTTCAGATTCTGTGTCTCCCTCTCTTTCTGCCCCTCCCCTGCTCATGCTATGTCTCTCTCTGTCTCTCAACAATAAATAAATGTAAAAAAAAATAAAAAAAAAAGAATTCAGAAAATGAATCATGAGCACAAATTTTTACCCTCATCTTTCTTTTTTAATCTTGTTACCACACAACAATTTGCCCTGCCCCCAGTGTAAACAAATGCACAGCATCTTTGTCATCTGGCTACAAGTTGGTGGGTTTTTCCAGGAGACAGCTGTTAGGTTGATATTATGTCTCATCCATGGCATTTTCTGTATCCACAGAAGCTCTTTCCTTGGCTGTATAGCTGCTGGATTGGTGCCTCTGGGAAGTTCTTTTCCAGACCATCGCAGCTGTTTGTGAAGCTGATTCCAGAATACCAGTAACCCTTCTCACATTTTCACCTTCCTGAGAGTTTACAGTATAATGTTGAATGCACCACATGCTGCTAAAGTTGCTTTTTTTTTAAATTAATGTAAAATAGTTGATCCAAATACAAAATAATTAAAGGGCTTAAGAACAGACTACTTTCAATAAAAGACACATCTGGTATTTTGAACACACTGGAAGCAATGCGTAACTACAGTATGACAAACTAGTTGGTAATCTGTAGAAATCAAAGTGGGCTGCTTTCTTACATTGTCTGTAGCCGGAAGCATAGCACAAGTTGAAGGATCCTGAGGCTGGTGGGGGACAGGTTTTATGTTTCTTACCATGGGTCACACTTAAAGCTGCACACTTCTGAAGTTAAAGAGCACCCTTTGCAGAAATAACCATTCAAAGTACTCTTTGGGCATCTGAAATCTGAAGAACAGCATAGGAAGATTACCCTAGTGCAAGAGGGGTGCACTTGTGTGCCAGGGGAGAGAGAGTTTAAATTTCTTAGGCCAAGGACTAAGCTCTATACTTCATCAGGTAAGCCTGTAATTCTCTGACACTTGAGAATCTTCTGGTCCTTAAGTATGAGGTAGGAGATGCCACCATAGACTTACAATCACATTCACTAGAAAGATGGGAAAATCAATCCAACATTTAAAGATCTGATTTGCAAAAGAACTTTGACATAAAACTTTTTTTCTTTCTTAGTTTGGAAAGGAATCAACAAGTGATGTGTGGATTAGTTTTGATTATAAAACATTAAACCCCTGCTAACTTGATGTGCTGTGAAAAGAATGGACGTGCGTGTCGAGGTTTTGAGGTTCACTAGTTCTTCATTACTCAGACAGAGGCAATCTGCTCCACTTCCCAGCCTGTGCCTCTTTTCTAAAGTGAGAATAATTACATGTATCATTCTAGCACAATGCCTGCCAGATACTAAGTGCTCTCTTCTTAATTTTGTCCAGTAGAGCTATCTAGTATCTTCCAGGCTGTAGGCTAAGTGTCTGGTTAAAACTGACCAATCACATAATGGGTGTGGTGGAAGGGTGGGGACATTTTATAGAGGTGAAATGTAGGAAAGCTTCCCAGCTGCATTCTGGGCATAGAGATGCTAAAGGCTTTAGTCTGACAAACATCACACAATTTCTCCCTGTGATCTGTGGGATGGTCGTTAAGTAGGTAGTAATTTTCTGCTGCCCAGCTCTCTTTTTCTCCTTTTCCATTTTAGTTAATCCCCATAGCATCTTGGAGTTTATTCTAAGTCTAGACTAGAAGGAAAAAAAAAAAAAAAAACTTGTTTTGTTACTATTTTATATGGCCAAGGGCCTTTCACCAAGTAATTTCAGCCAAGAAAAAAATTTACATGAAGAAATAACTCAAAAGTAAGAGGAAGGTCTCTACACAGCATAATTTTTAATTGGGGGAAAATGTAAAAGTAAAAGTCAGCAATATGAGAAGGGCTACACAAACCATTCTATATTCATTGAAGGAATTCTTTTAAATTGAAATTATGAAGAAAATATAGTGTCTGTAAGTTATTATAGTGGAGTAATCACTTAAAAGGAAAATATTAATTTTACTTATACAGTAACTACATAATTTTTCACATAATCAAAAATATAAACATATGTAAAAGAGTCTGAAACATGTAAAAAAGGTAGGATTATATGAGTTTTCACACTTCTTGTCTTTATGATTTCTATTATATTTGTGAAACAACAAAAATTCAGGGGAATGAGTATTATGGGGCACTAAATTGAATCCTAGGAATTAATTATTCACCCTTGTGAAATAAAAATAGGGAGATATCCATCATTTTTGAATTTCACTTCACTATGCTTTCTATCATCATTTTTATAATCCTTGACTTCCTTGCAACCCACCAACCCATACTCATTGAGGAATTTGGAACCTAGGCAAGTGTATTCTGTTCCAGGTCATACCACCCAAGAAGCATCAGTGTCCACGTGGAAACAATTCAACACTCTAACTTTGAGACATTACCTTCAAATCCAAGGAACAAAATCCATCTTACTTTCAGCATTCATACTCCACATCCATAAGCTGAATATTTTATCACTTGGGAATTGTAATAATGATCTATTATTAGATAAAAATTACCATTAAAATTAACTTCCTAAAATAACGATAAACATTGATAATCTCAGTCAAATTCAGTGACTCAGGCACCCCAGCCTGGCTTACCTGGCTGGTTCTCACTCAGAGTCTCTCAAGCAGTTGCAGTGAAGATAGTGGCTGTCGGGGCGCCTGGGTAGCTCATTTGTTTAAGTGTCTGACTTTGGCTCTGGTCATGATCTCACAGTTTGTGGGTTTAAGCCTTGTGTCAGGCTCCGTGCTGGCAGCTCAGAGCCTGGAGCCTGCTTTGGATTCTTTGTCTCCCTCTCTCTCTTTCCCTCCCCCACTCATGCTCTGTCTCTCTCTCAAAAATAAATAAACATTGAAACAAAATAATAATAATAATAATAATAATAATAAGATAGTGGCTGGAACAGAAGCCATAAAGGCTCAACTAGGGCTGCAGGATTTTCTCGCTAGCATCCTGGCAAGTTGGTGTTGACTGTTGGCAGGAGTACTCATTGCCTTACCATGTCGACCTCTTCACAAGACTGTTTCATTGTCCTTACAACATGGCAGTAATCCAAGAGAGAGATCATGGGAGAAATTGCAATGTGTTTTATGACCTAGCTCTAGGAGTCACAGACTCTTGCTTCTGCTGTGTTCCATTAGACACAACAGACAGCCATAATTCAGTTTAGGAGAGTTCTATCTAATTATAAGGAGGCAAGGATGGTTGGGGGCCTTTCAGAGACTGGCTACCATAGTTCACCCTCTGGCCCTTAATGCTTTACATCCTTTCAAGTTTAATATACACTCACCCCCTCTCAAAGCACTGAAGTGTCACCCAATTATAGCATTAGTTTGAAGTTCAAACTTTCATCATCTACATCAGGCAGGATGTAGGTGAGGATGATGCTCCTCTGGTGTGTTTCCTAGACTATATCTCCTTGAGTACAATTTATCTCAATCCAAAGGCCTGTGAACTAAAGAGACAGTTATCTGTCTAAAGAGATAACTAAAGAGCCCCACCACCACAACACACACACATCCTCTCAAGTGCAGTTAACATGCAGTGGTGGGATAGGCATAATGTTATTGGTATAGAATGCTCCCTTCCAAAAAGGGAAAACAGGATGTATGTAGGACTTACTGGTTATAACAATTCTGAAATCCAGCAGAGGACTGCTGACGTTTCCTTGGTTTGGATTCATGGCCTGGGAATAATTCTCCATGGTTCTTGGTTTTTCCCACTAAGCTCTTCGTTTTACCTTATGAGTAATCCTAACTTTTTTCCATTAAAGGTGGCTTATGGCTGCGTCTGAGTTTTTTTTTTTTTTCTGCCTATTTCTAGTATGCAGAAGTTTAGGGATCCAAAGACCCCTTTTATTTTGCACTGTCTCTTTTTGATCCAACCTGTCAGAATTCTTGCCAATATGATTCTTTTAAAAACTTAG
The DNA here is from genome assembly GCF_028018385.1 of Neofelis nebulosa. Classification (NCBI taxonomy): domain Eukaryota; kingdom Metazoa; phylum Chordata; class Mammalia; order Carnivora; family Felidae; genus Neofelis; species Neofelis nebulosa. The sequence continues at coordinate 29,239,529 of NC_080791.1, read as the reverse complement.
GTTCCCTTTGTTAACATTATTTGGTTCATTATATTAGGCAAAAGCAATATTCGAAAATATCTTCTAGGTGAGTCTTCGCCTTCCCTGGGCTTTTGCTGAGGAACAAAACCTTTAAGCTTCTTAGAAACCTTATTGTTTCACTGAATGGTTCTCTGAGGCACCAACCTAGATGTATCTTGGAACTTAACAAAGGATTTTGTAGACACGCCTTCGGTTTCATTAATACCAACTTTTTCTGACAATTTCCCAGGCTTTTTTATTCCCAGAAGCTAACTTTTAAATTTTTTTTATGTATGTATGTATTTATGTTTAATGTTCATTTATTTTTGAGAGAGAGAGAGAGAGCGCAGGGGAGGGGCAGAGAGAGAGAGAGAGGGAGACACAGAATCCGAAGCAGGCTCCAGGCCCTGAGCTGTCATCACAGAGTCTGTTGTGGGGCCTGAACTCACAAACTCTGACCTGAGCCGAAGTTGGATGCTTAACAGGCACCCTTGTTTTTATTTCTTTTTGAGACAGAGACAGAGGAGAGAGAGAGAGAGAGAGCAGAGGAGGGGCAGAAAGAGAGGGAGACACCAGTCTGAAGCTGATTCCAGGCCTTGAGCTGACAGCATAGATCCTGATGGAGGACTCAAACCTACCAACCTTGAGATCGTGACCTGAGCTGAAGTTGGACACTTAATCGACTGAGCCACCCAGGCACCACACCCAGTAGCTATTTTTAAATTTTAACATCACCTGACATCTGGAGATTCTAGGAATTTTCACCAGTGAGGCTTGGCTCCTTTACCTTTCACAGTCCTTGCTTTGGGGTATCTCTGTTCTCTCTCATTTTACTATAGACATGAAAATCAAATGGCAGCTTCAACAGCCTTCCTTAAAGTCTTAACTAGATCATCTAGGTTATAAGGTACATTTTCTACTTTCTTTTTTTTTGGCAAACAGTGTTGCAAAACTTTTTTCCTTACATAAAAAAAATTCCATCTCTTTCCATTTACAATAACATTTTCCTCAACATTTCTTTAAAGTCTCATGATGACTTTCTCAGGGGTCATGGCTTGTGCTCCTCAGGCTCTCACTCACACCCATCTCAATATCCTTACAGTTTTTGCATTACCTGCATTTTTCTGTTTTTATTATTGATAACACCCCTTGTCTAGGTACCAAATTATGCATTAATTATTTGTTGCTATGCAGCAAATTACTACAAACACTTAGGGGATAAAAATAATAATAAACATTTATGATCTCACATAGTTTCCTTGGATCAGAAGTTCAAAAGTGACTTAGCTGAGTGCAGACTTGAGTTTCTAATGTAGTTGTAGTCATGATGTCTGTATCTGAAGGCATGACCTTGACTGCAGGATTTACTTCAGAGATGGTTCACTCATATGGCTGGGAAGTGGGTGCTGGCTGTGTGTGGGATCCCCCAGGTCCTCACCATGTGGACTTCTTGTGCTGCTTGAATGATCTCATGACATGGCTGTTGGCTTCCTCCAGAGTGAGTGAACCAAAAGAGTCCAAGATGGAAACCGTGGTGTCTTTTATGGCCTACCCTTGCAAGTCAGATGCCATCATTTTGGACATATTCCACTGGACACATACAGCAGCCATGATTTAGTGTGGATGGGTTAGGACTAAGGATGTGAGGATTATTGAGGGCATTTTGGAAGTTGGCATTAAGGAAGATTCTTTGCCTCAAAATCTGAAACTCCACTATGTGTGTGTATGTGTGTTTCCTGCCATTTACTGCATATTTACCATGTATCAAGAATTGCCATAAGTGCTTTAAATGTATTACTGTGTCTTCTCTTCACAGAAAACACTGAGATAAATGTTATCTTACAGATAATAAGACTGAGGCACAGAGATTTTAAATAATTTTCTCTGGGTCATATGTCTAGTAATGGAAAAACTGGAATTCAGTTTCAATTGTACCTAGTTCAAAATCCTGAGATTTTAACTTTGATTTGATACTTGTTTTTCTCACCAGCCACAATCTCCTTTACTTTTAACTGTTTCCCAGTACATGGTTTTCAATCTTAGAGATTCTATGTCCTTCTTTCTCCCCCGATCTATCAGCATTTCCTGGACTCATTTCATTCCTCACATAGCTCTTATCCAATGATTGATTACCTCAGCTATTTATCAACATGGCTCCCTCCATTTGTAGCCTTGTCCTCCTACCACACTTTCCATAGAGGTTCAATATGACAGTCAAATTCTTGGTTCTATATTCAGGTTACTGATCGCAGCTGAAGAAAATCTCCTAACACTGGATTTATGCCACTATAAATTTGTTGCCTCCATACTTAGCTGGGTCTTCAGGCCTGAGCAATTCTTTCTCTTGTCCTTGGCCAGACCTCTTTTTCATTCTTCAGATTACCATTCCAAACCTTCACCTCTCTCCTTGAAGCTCTAATCTTCACAAGTGGACTGATCTCCCAAGTCAACCACATACACATGCCAAGAAGTTTATCTGTACCCAAAATCTTTCCTCTGGTCTCTAAAAATGATGTTCATCTTACTATGCAAGATAACACTCCCACGTGTCTTTTTAATCTTCTCCCTGCTCATCGACTATGGGTCATTGCTCCATTAATTATCTCCTCTTTTATCTATCCCTCTCTTCACCTTTCACTCTGTTTTCTCCTTTCCCTCAGTCCTATGCCTCCTGTGACTTTAAAACTCTCTAAAACAGGTTCTACCAGAGGCCTCAATTTTCTTTCATAGTCATCCATCTGCATTATGTATGTGCTCAGAGAATCATTTTATCTGTGTGGTGATTTTTATCTTCATTTGTGCTTATCTTTATTTGCGTTTTTAATTATAAAATCAAACATATGGTTCAGATAATGTGGAAAGGAGTGAAAATTTATACAATGTGAAAGGCTTCTATTCCCCGCTTTCCTACTAGCCCATCTCATCTACCGGAGAAACTACCTTTTGTAATTTACTGTTTCTCCGTCTAGCCATGCTACATGCCATAATTTTATTTCTTGTACTTTCTGTGCCTCCTAAACCCATGCTGTTTGGTTCCTGTTCCTCATGTAAATTTCCCTGATGCTGCCCCTGCAGAGATCATCACTGCCTTCCAAATACTGAATCCAATGGACACATTTTAGTCCTTATCATTCAAGACTCATTTGCTTTATTTCATGCAGTTTAGTTTTTCCCTGTCTCCTTCTTTCTTACAAATCAACAGTGTCTCATGGTTTTCTGTCCACTTAGGACATTTATTTCTTCTGTGTCTTTTTCAGAGATGCAATTTCTAGAACTTCCCCACACACACTGGGGCTCCCCAGGGTTCACTTTTGCCTCCTTATTGTTCCCACTCAGTCTACCTCAGAATTCATATCTATTGGTATGGTGTTAATGGCAAGTTTGTGCTGATGACCCCTGTATCTCTGTCCTGAGATGTGTGTATGGAAATATCTGAGACAGGAACATCAAACTCATTATGTTCAAAACAAACTCATGAAGTGCCTCCCTGTTTGCTGCTGCACTTATAACCCCTATCTCTCCTAATGACACCACAATCCTACTCCATCACTTCTGCCGGAAACCTGGGATTTTTCCATGATTCTTCCTTTCATTTGTCCCCCACATCTATGTAGTCATTGAAGACAGACAGACTTGTGTTCTTATATGTTGTTTGAATCATTCACCTCATCTCTAAGTTCCCTACCAGACACTATCATCTCTAATCTGAACTTAAAATATATATATATATCTGAACTAGTATATCTGCCTATAAACATTCTCTCATCACCCCATGCCTTACTCCACCATACATCCCCATTTTCCCCACAAATAAAGATTCTATCATTTTCTGTGTACAAAGAGTGTGATCCATTTAACATAATAATTATAACACCACACATAGCTTTCCATGCTGCAGCAAATTAAAGTTCATTTTCATAGGATGTATGGTGCACTTAGTATGCATAGTGATTTTTCTTTCCTTACTTCTCCTTCTGATCCCACCACCTATACCCCTACTTAAGCATCCTGATACACGTAGTTGCTTGTCAATTCCTGCATGTGTTTGGCCATTTTACTCCTTTTTGCCATTGCTAAATTGTTTTCTCTCCTTAGAAGGTCCGTTGTTGTATCCCCAACCTCCTTAGCTGCCTACTCATCTTCAAGAATCAACTCAAGGGTCACATTTTCTGACAAATGTTTCCTTCATCCCTTATCACTGTTAGAAACCCTTTAGTGTACTACTACTGCACATTCTGATTACTTCAAACACAAAGACACATAACTTTATAATGGCCTCATCCTGTACCTTATACAGATTAGATCTATCAAATACATGTGCCGATTTTAGTGAATGGGTTCACAATATAAAGGTAGCTCAGCTGTCAATCATGGATGGACTTGTGTTATGTAGGATATAGGGCAATGCATTGTAGTTCACTTCTCTGCCTTGGTCTTATCTAAGAGAGTCAAGCCTTTTTGCTCTTTAGAGTGAGATGGACTGGGGTTGGCATCACTGTCAGATTTATTAGAACTGTTAGGTTCTTCTAGTAATTGCTTTTGTCTATTTGCTTTTGGTACATGCTCATCTTTAACCTCTAGTTGTCCTGAATTATTTGGATATTGTTTTGGTTCTTGAGCCTCTTGATTTATGCTCATGAGGTAGTCACTAGATATGGGTGACTATTTAAATTAAGTCAATTCAAATTTAAAATTCATTTCTTTAGACACACCATCCACATTTCAGGTAATCACCAGCACATGGTAGTTTCCTTATTGGACAGTACAGATTATAGAGCATTTCATTATCACAGACAGTACTAGTGGACAACACACCTGTAGATGTAAACAACAGCCAAACAAATGAAATGAAACAAAACAAAACAACCATAACTTTATCTTCCACCAAAAGTTCCTTCCCTATATTTCAGTTGTCCTAAACACATCCTCCAAATTCTTTCTTGACATGTTGAGTTTTCCCAACTCATATTCACCAGCTGATCCTCTCTTATTGCATATGTGGGCTCTATGTGATGCTGTAAGGCAGCTTTAGGTTTTTATCTTCCCAGAACTGGGTTGAATGGAGTCTTAGTGTCTAGTTCCTGAAACTCTCCTTTGTTGCTCAAACAGATTTTCAGACACTTTCTGTTCACACATAGTGCCTGTCTTAGAGTTTGTACTGAGGGACACTGTAATTTCCAATTTATTTTTGAAGTGGAAATAACATTCACTCTTGATCTCGTAAACATTCCACCTTCCCTTGGTCCAGTTTATCAGACCAACTCTCTTCCACAGATTCTCTTTGACAATTCATCACTCAGGTGCTTCTCCAGGGAATGATTTTCCTGAGTACCATCACCACATTTTTATACTATCAAAATTACATTTCACAGAGAAGAAAGTAATTGGCATAATATCTATCAAGGGAGAATCAAAGTCATTTTCCCATAGCTGCTATACTCCATTTGCTTTTAGAGCATTTTAACCCATATGTGCCATTTTATTAAGAAGACATTATTTGTTTTGGTTTTGTTGTTGTCTCTACTACTGTTGAGGTAATTACCATCAGAACATAGTCCTAAACTATGTCTCCTATATGGGTGCATTTGTGTTGTTTATTAGCATTCATTGAGTTAATCAATCAACTGCTATATGCCCAAATAGGCTGCATAAAAGTCATGATGGCAAATACAACATGCACACTCTTCTTCAAGAACTCACAGTTTGTTTGTCTTAATGGTGATGATTCAGGTTAGACTGTCTTGGGAAAGCATCCATTTAGCAACATAAGAGAGAAGGTCTACTTGCCTTCTGTAGGGGAATATCCACATTTTTTTCAACCCCTCTGTAGTATATCAGGAGTTGGGTTCTTCCTTTACTTGAATTCTGACCACTGCCCATACTCATCAACCAACAAAGGCAATCTTATGCTTTCTGACAAACCCCATGACTGTTACTCAGAAGGCAAACCATATGGACTAATTTCTTTTTTTTTTTTTTTTTTTTTTTAATTTTTTTTTTTTTTCAACATTTTTTATTTATTTTTGGGACAGAGAGAGACAGAGCATGAACGGGGGAGGGGCAGAGAGAGAGGGAGACACAGAATCGGAAACAGGCTCCAGGCTCCGAGCCATCGGCCCAGAGCCTGACGCGGGGCTCGAACTCACGGACCGCGAGATCGTGACCTGGCTGAAGTCGGACGCTTAACCGACTGCGCCACCCAGGCGCCCCATATGGACTAATTTCTAGAAGCATTAAGAACCAGCCTGATTCCTTTCTCATGCTGGACCCCTTTTCACTGATTCTATGTAATGGCTTCAAAGTATTTCTCCAATGGGAAACCATGATTAATCTGTGACTAATAAAATTTAGGAGAATAACATATCTGTCAGGGAGATAACATATCTGTCAGGGAGATAACATATCTGTCAGGGAGATAACATATTTAGGAGATAACATATCTGTCAGGGAGACCCAGAATATGTAGGAATAACAATTCAAATCTTTTGGCACTCTGATCCTGACCTTGGTTCAACCTTGGTTAAACCATGTAACATTTGTCAGACTTTGAGGAGGGTGGGTATGAGTGTGTGTATGCAAATGTGTGCATAATCTGTAAAATGGGAATGTTCCTTTTTGGCTTATCACAACTCCAAGATGTAAGGAGATATGACAGTAGAATGCACTATTGCTATTTTTAGATTTGTCAAATGTGAAGACATGAAGAATCTGCAAAGTCGTGCCTAGGTATGCACACAGTGTGGTTGTCTTCACTTGAGTTATATAAAGATGTTTATAAAATTTGTTAGGTGCAATGTGAAGTGACCAGGAGTTCAAATATGTTAGGTGCAATGTGAAGTGACCAGGAGTTCAAGAATGCAGAAAGCTCCCTGACCTTTGTTCATATTTCCCTGAGACTCGCCATGTCTCTGTCACCAACCATCTGAGAAGAGTGGCCACCCTCAATTCTCTCATCAGCAGTTCCTTCATATTGAACCTGTTCATTGTTATTCTGCTTCTTTTTTATCTCCTTTCTCCTTGCCCCTCATCCTCCTCCACCTCTTTTACCATTTTCTTCCTTTTTTTGTTATTTCATTGATCACAGCATTGAGATAATAGGAGTAACACAGTCTTGGTGGCTGAGAAAATGGAATTGGATTTTTTTAAGTATTCTTTTTTTAAAGTTTATTTATTTATTTATTGAGAGAGAGAGAGAGAGAGAGAAAGAGAGAGAAAGTATGCACATGCACATGAGAGATGGAGAGGACAGGGAGAGAGAATCCTAAGCAGGCTCTGCACTGTCAGTGCAGAGCCCTACATGGGGCTCGAGCTCACAAACCATGAGATTATGACCTGAGCAGAGAAGAAGAATCATGTGCTTCACCAACTGAGCCCCCAGGTACCCAGAATTAGAATCTTTACTCTGTTATATAGGCCCTGGATATTTGGGGGGGGGGTGGAATTTATGTAATTCATAGCCTGCTTCCTTGGCCCTAAATAACATTAGTTATGTCTACCTTTCAGGGTTATTATGAGGATTAAGTGAGTTAATGTGGGGTAAGCACATGGCATGCGAGTAGTATTTCATTTTAATTATTCAGCAAATATGTATTAGCATCTACACTGTGCCTGATACTGTTCTAGGCACTGGGGTTACAGCAAGAACCAGCCATGCCCTTTTAAAATGGAGGCTATGCCAGAGTGGGTAGAGAGGTCAAAAAACAAATAAATCTTACATTGTCAGCTGATGAAAAACACTAGTGAGAAACACAGTTAGCAGTCATAGTATTATTATTGCTGTTGTTATTGTCTTAGGTTATCTACTCGTTTACCCCTTTCTCCTCTTCCAAATTCAGCCTTTCATTTTCCCTTGCAGCTCTGCTCCCCCACACCATACCTTCGCGTTGATTCTAGGGCACAGGCTCCCCAGTGAGTTGACATTAGTTCCCTTGAAAGAGAGATTAAGTACAGAGAAGGAATGATTTATGAGACTTCTGTCACCCAGATAGGACATTCTCAGCATATTCTCAAATAATTCACAACTCATTTTCTGCCTAGGGCTAAAGGAGCCCAACCAAGGGAGCCAGACATTCCGGGTCACCCAGACAGGTTGGCTGCTACAGTATGGGCATTCTGAGGGAGCCCAGGGGGTTAAGGGAGGGTCATATGCTTTAGTTTTTCACCAGTTTTCCCTGTAAATCAAACTTTGATGTTGTTCTTGGAGATCCCAAGTGAGCCATGCGGCCAACATGTTTCTTACTCTTTCTTACGCCTGGCAAGAGCTGGGGACTGGGCTGCATGCAGATGAAGGCTGCCTCTGGGCTCTTCCTGAGCATCAGCAGATTCTGTACTTGCTCTCAGCCACAGCACTCCTGGATATTAACAGAATGACTATCTTTCTTTTTAAGGGGTGACATTTTTAAAAATAGGGAACTAATCTTCCTCAGGAAATATTTTAAGTGAGTGTAAATGATGTTTCATCCTGTGAAGTATTTTCCAGATTGGTTATGCTAGAGTACAGGTTTCAACTCTCAGGAGATTTAAAAAAAAAACCTAGTGTCCAAGACACACCCAGGCCTGATTATTTTTTTAAATGTTTTTATTTATTTTTGAGACAGAGAGAGACAGAGCATGAGCGGGGGAGGGGCAGAGAGAGAGGGAGACATAGAATCTGAAACAGGCTCCAGGCTCTGAGCCATCAGCACAGAGCCCGATGCGGGGCTCAAACTCACAGACTGTGAGATCGTGACCTGAGCCGAAGTCGGACACTTAACCAACTGAGCCACCCAGGCGTCCCACACCCAGGGCTGATTAAATCATGACTTCTGGATGTGTTTTTTTATAAAGGTTCCCAGGTGACTCCAGTGTGCAGTTGAGGCTGAGGACAACTGTTGTGCGCTCCAGGACCCCAGGTCAGCCCTGAGAGCAGCCTCAGGAGCAGCTTTGTAGCCAGGGGAACAGTTGGGGCTCTTGTCCATGAAGCACGTCCTAGGTCTTTCCTCCTGAGGAGAGGTTTCTGGCAGTTTGGAGTACGCAATACCTATTTGTTGAGGAAATGGACAGATAAACCCAGCAGCTCATAAGATTCTGGGAGAAACAGGGATGGGAACCCCTACTGTAACAAAGTGCTATGTGTGGGAGGGAGGTTGGCATGCATGGTGGTGAGTAGTGGCTCCACACTCAGACCGCCTGGGTATACAATCCACTAGCCCAGCTGTATGACCCTGGGAGAGCAACTCCACCTCAAAAGGTTGAGGAAATTAGTTGACTGATGTGTATATACAGTGCTTCTGACAGTGTCTGACACAAAGGAAGTCCCCCATAAATGCTAACGATCAGTGTAATGGTGAGTGCTGATGCATGTGCGCTAGGTTGGAGCTGCTTCAGGAGCACAGTGGGTATTAGGCTAGCTCTGCAAGGGGTCAGGAAGGTCCATGTGCAAGGGACATGAACCTTGGGTTAGATATAGGATTCTTTTATACTGACAAACCTGCCGGATGATCGGGCAGAAAGCGTCTATCTAGGGTTGGAAGGCATTCCAAGCATGTGGAACAATGGCCTGGAAGTTTGTTGAATGAGCTGTCACTTAAAGGAATAGAAGCAAGCAAAGCAGACTGGTCATTTTCTATCATGAAAGATTCTGGTGCCCGAGTCTCTGCTTCCACTTTCATGGACCTGAGTCTGGGCCACAACAATTACTTTGCCCTGGAGGAGACAGCAGTTTAGTGGCAGATCCTGGATCACACCCCAAACCTGTTTGGCTAAAAGTCTTGGACACTCTGCTATAATGACTCACCTCACCTACAGTGTGGAGTTATGCAAGAAACCAAATGAAAATTCTCAAAATATTGTTGAGAAGTTGGCAAGAATACATATTTTTGGTAAATAAATGCATATTTTAAATGTGCTAGGGTCATTCTTTACATAAAAGCATCCTGTGGTGAATTCCTTTGAAGTGCAAATAACCATTTCCTAATTATCTGGCTCTTTGTTCTGTTGGCTCAGTAGATTTTGTAGATCAGGTTGTGTTTAGAGAAGATGTATTGTCAGGGTCTCTTATTGGTCTAGAAGTTTCCATTCTCTGTAATCTAGTAGAGGCAGCTCCAGAACATCATCCCTGGAGGCACATTGATGTGATCCAACCAGCTTCCATTCCTTCTGGTTCTGTCCATGTATTTTCATTTAATTATAGGGTATGAAGAATATGCTGTGAAATTGGCATGGATACAAAGGTAACAAAATATAGGACATTTTAGTAACTACAGCAGGATAATGCTAAAGCTCTTCCCCTTTAGATGCGGGGCAACGCCTTGAAGGTCTGTCCTGGGGATTTGTCTCCCCTTCCTGCTCTTGCTCCAGCCTTCTGGAGGACTGAGAGCCACTTACAGGTCTCCGTCTTCCCACCAGATGCACAAGCAGGTGGCAAGATAAATAGCTGCCATAAAAGGCAAGTATATCAATTAAATATGATGATACAGTAAACTAGTGAGTTCTTGACTAGGAACTGTGTATTTCTCTAGTAGTCTGGACTGACCAACAACTGGCCATGTTTGTCTTTTACCAGCTTGGATGTCATTTCTGTGGTTCTCCCTACATTTAAGACACACAAGAACATGCTAGGAGATTGGAGTCATTTCTTGAAATACTTATGTTTTTATCTGTTAGGGTTTTTTTGTTTTTTTTTTTTTTGCAATACAAGAAGAAATAAAAACAGACATTTTAGATTAGCATGCTTTTTTAAAATTCAGGAAGTTTCTTCACCAGGATGTCCCCTCTCTGGAAAACAACTTTATAAAATGGATGTGATATGAGTTTAGATACTTGTTAGAAAGAAAGATGAAAGAGAAAATACATTCTCTTTGCTCCTGCACATAAATGTCTCCCAACTTAAAAAAAAAAAAAATCCCCATATAGCTTCAAACAGGTACCGTTTTCAGTCCCTGATCTCTCTCTCTCCTTCCCTTCACCTCCAAATGTCTTGAAAGCTGGGCTATTTTTGTTGCCTCCACTTCCTATTTTATTTCCTATTCAGTCTCCATTTACTGCCACCCAGACTCCCACCCACCCCCACTGCTCCTGGAAAACAGGCTTGCCAGGGCCTCCTCGCTGACATGTCAAAAGTGCGCTGTGCTGTTTCATTCCCCACATTTTACCTGGGCAGCTATCCACCTTCCTACCAGCACAGAAATCTTCCCCCAATACAAGTTGGAACATCATACTTACTGGCTGAAATTTCTGTCTGGAGTAGCTGGCACCCAGAGGTGCATTAGGAATTCTTCATTCTGCATTGCAGGTCTTTGCCCCTTCCTCCAAGGGCCCCCTATCCTGCGCACCCTGCCACACCATGCTGGCCCCCTTGTCAGTGGTAACTCCTTCAAGGCTTTGTTTGCCCTGCCTACTGATTCTGCATGCAATTCCCTTGCTTTCTTTGTTTGCTGATGCATTTAAGCCGCTTGAACTTTCGCCTCTTCTACAGTTTCTCAACTGCACTCACCACACATGACACACATGACTTGAACATGCATCTATTGTAACCTGCATCACATTGCACTAAGTGTCCTGCCAGTCGCACACACACACACACACACACACACACACACTCCCATCCACTACGGCCTCCTTGAGAGTTGGGACAGTATTCATTTCTCAGTTTTGTGTCTCCGGGGCTGAACAAAGTCGCTGGCTCATAATGTTAGATGAATGAATGGATGAATGAATGGATAAGCAAACTACATTTTAGATCCTAAAGTGTTAGTCTGTGTGGGATAACGTCAGAGAGCAGAAATCTGTATCATACATGAGGGATTTGGAATTTAAATTTAATTTTAAATGATTACTGGTTGAAATATAAAAGAAGATAATTTTAATTGATTTATTCAGAACCATGTGATCATTTTGCCTTATGTTTAAAAACTATACATAAAACTATTAGGAGAAAAATACCAGACATATATTGAATTATAGTTATGAAGGTAGTCCACATACACAAGGTAATGATATCATTGTGTGACATTTTATGAAGAATTTTATAAATAAGCCACCTCTGACTATGCTGTGTCTCCAGCTAATTTTCTTGCTAGTTATCTCAATAATTGGATCCTAGGTCAGTCTTTAGTCATATAAGAAGATTTGACAATAAAATGAACATTTGGAAATTGTATCTCCATAATTCCAGCCAGAATATATTCCCAGATAAATAGTGAGCCAATTAGGGAAATATATGTGTGCTGATGAGGTTTCGAAAGCCACACCAGTGAACTAGTGGGGACTTTTAAATGCCTGGATCCGTCAGCAACTTTGAATTGACAGCTCTTTTTGGCAAATCCAATTTTTAACTGCAAGTAGCTTCTTCTAGAGATTTTAAGAAGAATGTTTGGAGAAATTCTTTCAGCATTTAAAATGGTGATCGTTTATCTTTTCCTGGCTAAGTAAAAACTGAAAAACAAAGGCAGCCAGAATAAGGCTTGCTAGAGCTTTCAGGAAGACAGTCTGCAGTATCTTTTGGAGAATGGGCTGTGGCCAGAACCTGGCTAACAGGCTAGATCCCAGGATGCCGACCAGGATCATAAATTTTGACCATTGGCCTTGGTTCAGGCTCTGATCTTAAGCCCTATTGGGCTAACACCTGATTTTAACCATACACCCAGAGTGAATTGGTCTCTCTCATGTGGTCTAAATTCATAAAAGGGCTAATTCATCCATTTATCATGGGGTGTTTCTTTTTCCAGTGTGAGGACTCTAGTTTGCAGGCACCTTCAGCACAGAGTAAGTTTTGACCCCTGATGACATCTTTCTGTGCTATGCTTGGTCCTTGGAGGATGCCCACATAATTCCAATCAGTTCCAACCAGTTTGCCACATCAGACATCTGTGGGAGACTACCCTAAGCCTTCTGAGAACTGCATGTGTGAGAAAGGACCATTCAAGGCCAAAACTTACCCCAGGAAATGGGGCTTCTTTGTATAGCAGGTGGTAGAACCCTGATCCTGCCTATTCTGGCCCATGTAGTAAAGTTTAATAAGCATCTCCTCAGACTTTTTATTAGAAAAAGGTACTCATTTTTATGACTTTTTAATTTCAATATTAAAGGATTTCTCAAAGAACACCACTTCTTGCATCTTTCTTATCCCCTCTTTACCTCTCCCCCTGGAAGAAGAGGCTTTTCTGATAGGTAAACTTGTGAGAAGGAATCTTTCTTTGTGAAAATCAACCACTCCTGGGTTCTCCTTTGCAACATCCTGGCCACATCATACTGACATTCAGGTCTGCTCTCTGTTATACCACAAGAGACTGGTTTCTGAATGAATATATGATGCAGACATTATTTCAGGTCTGGGGTAAAGTAAGAGGAGGCCCCTTGTACCTACACCCACAATACCTCCTCTTACATCAGCAATACAGTTGACACATTTGTCCCTGGCCTCTCTGTCAATCTCTCAACTCCAAACACAGAAGATGAAGATGATACACTGACCAAAACCAAAGAAACAAAGCATTTACCCTGTAGGATATACCCTCACTGCATATAGAGTATGACCTATTTCTCTGTCTTATCAAAAATGTAGGGGAAAATGCTTTCCCTCTGCCTATGCAGAAGGTATGCATGATAGAGGGTCCACCAAAGCCCCAGAACAACATGCCCATGGCAGCAAGCTGGTAACTATCAGTCACCGACCCGTTGCCTGGCTAATCTGGGGTCCTGTGCCTATAGGGAAGCCCTCCCCTGCTACAGTGCATGTTCTGCACTCTGCTCTGGGAGGTGAGGAGACTCAGTGCTCTATGTGGAATCACCGTCTTGTGCTGCAGGCAAAGCCTCATTACCCTCTCATTCCAGTCAGAATGGATCAGGTTAGGGGAAGCTGCATGAGGAAAATGGAGATTGGTTTAGTAAACACACCGATCTGTGGCTGTTACAGACTTCTGTGCACAGTGAGGTCATGGCTATCCTGCAAAGGGCTGAGCCCCTGGAGTTCTTCTCCCCGCATCCACAGTGTGGCCCATCCAGGTGACACATGAATGTCTCACCCAGTGCCTCCTGCTAAAGGTGTGCAGGGTTGTAGGAGAAACAAGCCAGACTGGAAGATTCATGCAGTCTTAGAGGGTAAATTAACAAGTGAAGGATTCCATTCTCACTGATGTCTAGTCAAAATGGGGTTTTTCTTCCTGTTGGGAATATACACGATGTAGCACATGCATTTATAAACATACCCTACAATGGTTTAAACTGTATAACATACTGTGGTTTATTCTATCCTTCTCAATACTCATTTTGTACTCAATTTAGGACTCATAATCTTCCATTTTCTTCATTGGAAAGAACTCTCCCCGATTTTAAACATTTCAGATATCACAAAATACAATTAACAACCTCATGTGCTCTACTCCTTGAGATAAAGGAGAATCTACTGAGATATCAGAGAGATTCAGCACCAAGTAATATTCAGGGACAGAGGAGGAAGCAGGGATAGAGAATATGTCACCAAATTACAGTGAAGCCTCTCAGCCCTTAAAGTCTGTGGACTTCAAATGATCTTTGTGTCTCATTTTCTTTGTCTCACCCGTTAGGCTGGGAAAATGAGATTTGCTATCACTCCACCTTGTGGAAAATATGAAAAGGAAGATTTTTTTCCATGCAGTTCTCAGTTCTCTCTCCATGCATCTCCACAGGATGCAAAAGTCTGTGTGATTAGGCATCATTGGTGACTGCAGGGCCATCCATCTGTCCTTTGTAAACTTGACCCCTTAAAGATTCTCAGCCTGTACCCCTCCTTGTTCCTCACATAGCACAGCTCCTAGACTGTGGCTTTTATTATGTTTTGAAAGTTCCAAACTTTAAAAATTTAAACCTTTTTTTTTTTTTTTCCCTTCACACAGAAGGAAGCAAACATTGGGTGGGAAGAATCCATTTGGTGGAACTATCTCTTTCAAACAGTTATATTATCTGAGTCCTCTTGGTTTCTATTTATTTTCTGAGTTTGTTAATCTGCTTAGGATGAGGGAGGATTTATATAACTTTCAATTGTTTCTCTTATTGTAATATAATACATGTTAACTTTAGAGAATTTGGAAACTATGGAAAGTATGAAGAAGAAAAAAAATTCAATAATTCTACGTCAGAGATAGCTAACTATTACAATTTCGATATATATCCTGCCCGTATTGTTTTAGGCATGTTTATTTCTCTTGTATAGTGTGAATAATATTTGTGTACTATTTTATATCATGTTTTTTTATTCCTAATTCTGTGAACATTTCTCAAGTCATAAGATACTTTTTTAACACTAATTTGTAGTGGCTGTGTAATATTCCATAATACTGATGTAATTTCTTTAGTCGGTGCCTATTGTTGAAGAGGGGATTGTTTCTTTTTTTTTAACCATTAGAAATTATACTCTGATATGATACTTGAATATAAATTTTTACTCTCATCTTTGATTATTTCCTTGTAATAGATTCCAAAATGTTAGATCATTGGTACAAAAGCATCCAATAAGGTTTACAATGTGTTCATCATCCATGAATGCTGGTGCCAGTTCCACTGGACTCTTCTCAATATTGTGCACTATTATTATTTTTTATTTGACTTAAAAAGTCTTATTATTTGTACATTATTTTTATAACATGAGAAATGTCTAAAGTATCTTAATGTTTTAATTTCAGTTATTAGCTCAAGAGTAAGGCCGAACACTTTTAGGTGTGTTTATTTACTAAATCCTTCTTCTTGTCAAGTTTTTCATGCCATTTATCCATTTTTTACTGGGGTAGTTTAAAAAATATATATCTGTAAGAGATAACTTGTCTTATCTCATATCTTGGGGACATTTTAAATGTTGTTTATGTTAGGGACTCACTTTGCAATTCCCAATGTCAAGCCTATACTAGGTACTTAATAAATGATTATTCGATTTTAGATTTACCTGAAAAATTAATTTAAATTGTGGAATTAAACTGCAGACTGCTGGTTTTTTTTTTTTAATAGAAATTACATCTACCTCTGTGTTGTAAAAACTAGGTATTAAATGTCAAATAGGAAGGGTGCATGTTTTGTAGGGAAGTTCTATTAAATTGGATTTCCTAGAGAAGTGATTTAAATTAAAATTTCCTGATAAAGTTTTTATCCCTATACAACCCTTCATAGGGCTCATTTTTCCTGGGTCACTGAGAGCTGTTATTATTAAGACCATTATGGATGGATGGATGGATAGATAAATGTCATAGGTAGGTGATAGATAACAAATATCGTAGATTGATAGACAAGTAGATAAATGACAGATGATGGACAGATAGGTAGATAGATACACAGATGATAGGGAGACAGATGATAGATATCACAGATAGGCAGCGAGATGATAGATGATAGATATCAGAGAGGGAGTTTCTGTGTCTCCACTCTTCCAGCATGAAGCACCCTTCCTGCAGCATATATTATTTAAACCTGTAGTCTACTTCCTGGACAGGGTTTATGAGCCTCAGGGATTCTCAGATTAGTGGCCCTGGGGGTCCAGGATGTGGTCACAGGTCCTACGCCACTGCCATTACCCACCTGGACTTGAAGGTGTGGGCTAGAGTGTGCAGACCTTCAACTAGCCCCAGGAGCAGCTTTCTCACCTGCCCTTTGTTTCCATAGGTAGATACATTTGGTGTTATAAGCTACACCTGTGCTGACTGCCCTAGGGGATGGATAACTGAAATTAATTGGCACTGACTTTTCTTCTAAGAAACATAAACTTGTTTGGGAAGTCAGGCCTGTCATTTAAAAAAAAAATGCCTTCTGCTGAGCATTAACCATCAACCATGTCTCATCATGCACCTTACATATATTTACCTCTATTTTCATTATCCCAATTTTACAGATGAGGAAATGGGAGGTTAATTGTTCAAGTTCACTGAGCTATCAGTGGCAGAGCCTGGAATGAAATCCCAGTCTCCCTAGGTCTCAAAGTCTATGTCTTGAAACCCCAGCATACTGTCACGTTGTGAATAGCTCATGGGCAGAAATTATGTATTATCCCTCTGCTTGTCTGCAACATTTAATATGGTGCTTGGCACATAGTGGATGCACAAGAATTAGGTATTGAATAAATGAGTGAGTGGGTGAGTAAGTTAAACTATCTTCTAGGAAAAGCCACTGTTGAGCTACTTTCTGTCTGGTTTGAGATCAGGAGAGGAAGGGGAGGGGTCAGTAAGAGAGGAGAGGAACAGTGGGAGTAAAAGTTCCTTCTTGGGATTTGGTGATGTGTTGTGTCTGCAAGCTTCTGGCCCCTCCCTCCCCATGGGCAGGGAGTTGGCAAGGATGCATTAGGTGTCACTAGGACCTAGCAGCCCCTCCCACTTTGTCTCCAGGGAGCCCTCCTTTCCTTTGTAGTGTGAGCTGTTTTCTGCTCCATTTCCTCTCCAAGCCCTCAGCTCACCCTCAGAGCTCTCTGCTATCTTCCATATCATCCTAGCTGGAATAAAATATAACTGTGTCTGAAAAGTACAGAAATCAAAACTCCCCTTGGGGATTTTTTCCCCGTATCACCTGTCGAATTGAAAACCGGTGTGTCCTTGAAAAGTTATGTATTTCAGGCCGCAGGGGTGCTAATTTGCAAGGCCCATTACTCAAATAAAACATTAAAACAGTCTTCGATAAGCCAGTGCTCTTGGCCTGTTTCCACTCCAGCACCAACATCACCGACTATAGGCTTCCTGTCAAGCTTCAGAGCCCAGAGTCAAGATTTATCAATTGATATTTTGACTTTAACTTTTACGCTTTCATTATGTCACTGCATTGCGAACTCAGCCACAGTTCTCTCTAGCTTTTGCCATTTTCTTTCTCCTGTCCTTGAAGCTAATGTAGAAGATGGAGTTTTGAAGCATCTTCCTAGGTCTTCTGTGTGAAAACTGCTGAGCAGCTAGTAGATGATTTACTTTAGACTTATTCACAGGGAGATAGTATTTCATGCAGATGCAGTGTCCACTAGTATTCAGTATGTCCAACATTGTGGATAGCCTTGCAATGCTTTTTACTCAGACTTGTTAAACCAAAAATGGAAATAGCTTCATTAGACATGTCTTCATGTCTTCAAAAGAGAACAGAAAAAAAAAAACATAAGAAAATAGAGAAGTTGTTATTAACCATACCAACTGGAGAGAGGTAAGGAAATGTGTTGCTGGATATTCTTTCAGTCTTATATTGCTTTATAGGTTCTGAATTATACTGTTTTTATGCTTTTATGCTATAACTTAAATTTTCACATATAATTCAAAATTTTGTAAGCATTTTCTAAAATCTATATAATCATCTGTCCTTAGTACATAGCGTAAGTTAACTAACCAGTCTCCTATTACTGTTTCCTTGCTATGACTCACACTTTAATGACATTTTTTTTTTTCTATAAGACAGTTGCAGGGGAGATCAGAGAGAGGGTCATTTCATAGGAAATTTCCCCTGCTGTACAATTCCTGGGTCAATAATTAGTATTGTTCTGATGCTGTTACTAAACAGCTTTCCACAGGTGGAGGACATAACAAAATGACACCTGGACAAATCTCGTTTCCTGCCTGACATTCATATTGGTAGCTTAGGGCCCAGCTGTTGACCCTGAATGCTGTAAGAAATGAGATGGAACACCAATTCTCTGACCAATTCCAGATTTCTAGCTGAGCCCATCTTGGATCTGGGGTCTGAATATATCAAACAACATGGCTTTGCCTTAGGATAGGAGATTTGGGGCAATTGTTCCCCTGTGTGTTTTAAGTCATCCATAATGATATGAGATGATTTTTTTATAATTTTAAATATTTTTCAAAGGAAATGCTGCACATTAGGGCCCAGGAAAGCAATTTCTATGTGTAATGATAAGGCATGTTTATTTTGTAAAGTTCTTAGATTTTCCTACTGCATATTGGTTAAGGGAGTGTAAAGATATTCACCTTAATGATAAATGAGATGATTCTTTACCAAAACCTTCCTGGAAATTGGAAAAGGTAATTGTAATTTAGAGCAATTACCATAAAGTATTGCACCTGTAGAATTAGAGGCCATTATCCCGGAATCTTGGATGGATTCATTAATGAATCAGCAAATAAAGCACATGATGAATTACAAAGCACAGTGTCATTATAATTTTATGATAAAGAGTCTTGTTCTGGGTGACAGTACATTTTCAGAATGAAATAATGACTGGCTCTCTCAAAGTCTTGAAGGAACTCCCAAGCTTTTTCAGATAACAAAGGGAATAGGAACGTAGAAAAGGAGGAGGAAAAAGCAGATGTCTTTTTAAATGAGTATATGCTGAGGTGTGAAAAGCATATCCAGAGCCTGGCCCCAGGAAGCAGAAATGAACTTTGTTTAAATGCCACACTTTTAGAGAGAGACAAGCCTCTTCTATGCCAGTAATGAAGAGAGATGTGCTTTAAGCTGATTCAGGACAGTAGGATTTATAATTTTATTTTATAACTTATTATTATTATTATTGTAAATCACATGTTATTTCCCCTCTCATTCCCAGACCACCAGGTTGCCCAGGGCCAGAGCCCCACATCAAAACTGGAAAGCCTGCAAGAAGCAGGACCGAAATTGCTTTTTGGTGGGCCCGATTTCATGCTGAGCGGGAAGCGGCAGCTCAGAGATGAATTGGAAGGCCACGCTTGTCAGCGAATGAAATGTGATGAACCTCACATTTTATTGACATGCGGCGGCGGAGCTGTGGCAAAGCAGCTGGCACAGCGTCTTCTTAATCCTGTGTTCTTGGGGTGGGAGTTTGACCCAGTACTTGCGGTTAGAAGTGATACATATTTATTAGACTATACTGCTTAAAAGAGAGAGAAGAGTGTGCCCAGTGTCAGACACTATTGCAACCAAACCTTTCTTTTATTAAAATAAATACAATTTCACTATGACAGTTCTTCCACCAAAGGGGAGCTTTATTAAGTGGTGACCTTCATTCTCTCCACGGAGACAGGCACGATTGTGCCAGACCACTTGTTGGGAAGGAGGGATGTGGGGGGAGGTTGGGGGCACCTGTGGAACATTTTATGGGTTTTGAGAAAACCAGCCTGAAGTCCTGAGTAGCCTGCAGCTCCATTAATTACATTCATTCTCCCATTCGCCTCTACAAAACCAATTGCAAACAACATCCAATCTCATTTTCCATGGTACATTTCTGCAAGATATAGCTGTACAACCAACTCTTTCCTCCTCTCTAGGAACAGCTACCTGCCACCACCTTATAGCACAGGAGTTTTCAGATTGAGGGAATATGAAGGATAGACACATAATAATATTAAATCCTCCAGATTTTTCATATAGGCTAGCCAATTATAAGTGCTAGAGCTTATGTACTTAAGGAACACTGTTGTGATTTTGGTTGAATATTCACTCCTTAAGCTATCCCTTGTGTGTATCATTATTGATGTTAATTTTGTTATTTTAAGGGAGAGATGGTGAAACAGGAGTAGAGAAGAGTAGGGAGGATCTCTTTGCTTATGAACATGTATGGTACATAACCATAGGTACAGTATACATGTTTATATATATATATATATATATATATATACACACACACACACACATACACACACTACACACACACACAGCATGGGGCTGCTTGCTGTGACGTCAAAAGACCTCAATCTGCCAATCGTTAGCTCTGTTTTCTTGGATGGGTCAATAACATTCTCTGAGCCTAAATGCCTCTAAGTTAAATAGACATAATCCCCAATTCAAGGGTCTAGTGTGAAAAATCCAAATCAGGTAATTAATTTTAAATTGAGAAATTTGTGTCAAGTTCAAGAACCTTTCTAATATTCATATGCAGGAACCAACCCCCTTATGTTCTGGACAGTCCTATCTCTCCTTTAAGTGTGCTTATTGTATTTGTCCTATTTGAATGTTATTCTCTTGGGTTCTTTCCATTTTTTGTATTTGTCAAATTTTACATCAGTTCATTGTCAATATTGAGTGTCTTGGTCTTCAGAGAAACATTTGGGGTATTTTGACAAATAAAAATAGTAAAAGATGGATTGTTTTTTACCTTCAAACAAACAAACAAACAAACAAACAAAACTGTCATTAGGCTATCCTTTTGATGCTCTCTTGTTTTATCCACATCAAGTTCGGATGCATTATCTAGCTTTCAGTGTCCTCCCCAGCAGATCTCATTCATCTACCCACCTCTCTGTCCCGGTGGTGATTATGCCTTGAATACTTTCTCAGGCTCTTCCTTCCCCCACTTCTCCTCCTCCCACATTAAAGGTCCATCTTCCCTCCCCCCCTTCTCCTCCTCCCACATTAAAGGTCCATCTTTAATCCAGCCTCTTTACAAAGCCTCTCCTGATTTTCTAGGCCCTCCCTCTCTCTTTTCTTGATTCTTCAATGACTTTTAAAGTCAGTCCTAACATTGACCATACAACAACTATTAAACAGTTAATGAACTAATCATTTTATCTTTCCAAGCAGGCTGTGAGCAACTCTGGGCAGAGCCAAGTCTTACATATCTTTGTAATATCCTTTATAATGTGTGCCATCATGCTGACCATGGCAAAGGTATTTTACTTAATGATTATTTGAGTGGTGGGACAGCTCTTACCTTCAGGAAGTTTGTATCCAAATAAATATCATAAACTCTATAATATACATAGTATACCAGTTTATACTCTGTCATTGGTTACTGTTTTAACTGAAAGAAAACAAAGACTCTTCCTAATAGACAACTGTCACTCTTTTGGTTTACATCAGATTCTAGTCCACTTAAATATATTCTACATTAAATACATATTCAGCAAAAATATTTAAGGCCCATGGGGCACCTGGGTGGCTCAGTCAGTTAAGTGTCCAACTTCTGCTCAGGTCATGATCTCATGGTTCTGAGTTCGAGCCCTGCGTCAGGCTCCGTGCTGACAGCTCAGAGCCTGGAGCCTGCTTCGGATTCTGTGTCTCCCTCTCTCTCTCTCTCTGCCCCTACCCCTGCTCATGCTCTGTCTCTCAAAAATAAATAAATGTTAAACAATTTTTTTTTTAATATTTAGGCCCCAGGTCTCTGCATTTTTAACAAGCTCTATATATGACACCAATGTACACCGAAGTTGGAGAACGATAACAAGGTGTTCATTGTATCCCAGCTTACAAGTGTGGAAGGTTATTAGATTACTGGCTATTTTATGGACACTCAGTAAACACTAAACATTTGTTTCTTACTAGAGATAATATTATATGGTAATTTATTTAAAACATGTTTATGTAACACATTAAAGTAAACTTGTGTTGAAAATAATGCCTGCTCGGGGTGCCTGGGTGGCTCAGTTGGCTGAGTGTCTGACTTCGCCTCAGGTCATGATCTCCCAGATTGTAAATTCAAGCCCCATGCTGGGCTCTGTGCAGACAGCTCAGAGCCTGGAGCCTGCTTCATATTCTGTGTCTCCCTCTCTGCCCCTCACCCACTTGCGTTCTGTCTTTCTCTCAAAAGAAATAAGAATTAAAAAAAATGTAAAAAAAAAAGAAAGAAAGAAAATAATGCCTGCTCAAGACAAGATGGACTGAGGAGAGTTCAAATTAGTGGGCCAAACTTTAAGGAGAAATAGGATATTTGCATAACTTCAATGTATGTTTCCCCAATGAATGTTATTCATTGTGTTTGTTTTAACAAATCACTTTTTTTTTTTTTTTTTTTTTTTTTTTTTTGCTATTCTTCTTTCCAAGAAGTAGAGCTTAATCCTCTTCCCTTTCACTGTGGGCTGAATTTAGTGACTATCTTCCAAAGAATGGAGTGCACTTGGGGAAAAATTTTAAATTTACGATGGAGAAACCTGACAGATGCCATTTTCCCAAGTGACCAAAATTGCCATCACGAGTAATGTCATGTGGATTTCATGTTTTCCCAGTATCATGCAGTAAGAAGGAACATAAACTCTGTGGTATCCTTACTCAGTTTAATCATGAGAAAATATCAAACAAACCCAAATTCAGGGACATTCTACTCTATACCTGTCACTACTATTTAAAATCAAAGTCATGGGGCGCCTGGGTGGCGCAGTCGGTTAAGCGGCCGACTTCAGCCAGGTCACGATCTCGCGGTCCGTGAGTTCGAGCCCCGCGTCGGGCTCTGTGCTGACAGCTCGGAGCCTGGAGCCTGTTTCGGATTCTGTGTCTCCCTCTCTCTCTGCCCCTCCCCCGTTCATGCTTTGTCTCTCTCTGTCCCAAAAATAAATAAAAAACGTTGAAAAAAAAAAATTTAAAAAAAATAAAATCAAAGTCATAAAAGAAAAGGGAAGACCAAGGTACTGTCACAGATTAAAGCCGACCTAAAAGACAGGCCAACTGGGTGCAGTATGGATTGATGGATACAGTCCTGGATATCAGTAAGAAAACCGGGAAATGTGAATACAATCTGTAGTTTAGTTAATAGTACTGTACCAATGTTAATGTCTTAGTTTTGATTATTGTACCATGGTTATATAAGATGTTAAGAGAGTGTTTACAAGAGCTCTATTATTTTTGCAATTTCTCTATAAATCTAAAAGTATTTCAGAATAAAAACTTCGGTGTTGTTGTTGTTATTAAGAACCTGAAAAAAGGCAATGCCTGCTTGAAAAGCTTTACCTTTTATCACAAACCATACTGGATGCTGACCTGTTTCCATCGTACAAGTAAAAGGGGCCCCACTGATGTAGGTGGAGACACTGGGTTATCCACTGTGCATTATTGATGAATATCACTGCAGGGGGTTAGAGCTTGTCAGAGAATTCCAGAGAAGGGAAGTGACAAAATGGCAAGGTTCTCTTTCTGTTTCTTAAATACCTGCCTCTCTTACTTGAAGGAAAGTGAAGCAATGTGTCCTATGAGGCTAAGAATAAGAAACTCACATCAGGAGACAAATGACCATTGCATTTAAATATGCTCAATATCAAATGAAAGAAATTCAGAAAATAAGACCTATTAACATGTTAAGTCTTCTCACTTTATATCGTGAGGTATTGATGGCCGTATTGTATGTGTAAAGGAAAGGTGTTATTTTTGTGTGTGGCTGATTTTTACAGCTCTCTGGAACTGCTTTATTCTGATTCATTGAGAAAATTTCCAGCTTCATCCACCTCTCAATTAATGAACTTTAAATGTTTCCTGAGGAGCAAAAAATATATTAATCTTCTCTGACCTTTTCTTTTGACGGAGTCTGAGTAAATCACTTGTACTCCAATAACACCAATAAAGTAAGGGGGATCCAGGTGAGTTTTAGCTCTGTTACCTACTATGTCTGATTTTCAATTCTTTCATTAATAGTAAATTTTGCCCTTTGGTCATAGCTGAGTAGAAGGAAATAACAACGATTCTTTTAGCATCTCAAATTACACCCCAGATAGAGAGATCTGCACATATGGAAGTGATAATTGACTTTTGAAAGGTTTTTTTTTCTTATTTTTCATGACACTTCTGTGCAAATAAGATACTCTAACTCTATTTGAGGGATCTTGGACTACAAAGGGAAGAAAGATAATGTGATTGGGAAAACAGAAAATGCTAATTCCTGTAAGTTAAGTCATTAGGTTTGAGATTTTGAGGGTCAATAGTCATAGAATTATAACTGAAGAGTAAGAAGGAACTAGAGAAGTTCCTCAGTCTACCCATTCAGCGCAAAAATCTGTTTTCCAATATTTCTTGCACAAATGCTTATTTAGCACCCACTTTAAATATTCATTGTGACAGACACACACTATAAATAATAATGCCTCAAAATAGGAGGCACATTCTATCATGCCACGTCTCGATAGTTAAATTTTGGCTGAATATAAATTTGCCATTTCTATCATCCTGGAAGCTCTGCCTATTGGTTTCACTCATTTCTTCTGAATAATTCTCTCTCTTTTACATGACAGACCTTCCTCTAACTGTCACACCTGCCCCACGTTGAAGTTCAGGCTCAATATCTCCAGTTCCATCAGGAGTCCTTCTATGACATTGTTTCTAGACACATGAGTATTTATTACTGTTCCTCTTTGAAAGTGCTACCCAGACCTGAATACAATCTGAATCATCACCAGGTAGTGTGCAATATGTTTGTACATGTCAGAATTGAAATGTTCATACACACTCATAGCATGGATGAAGAAGAGGCCTATAAAGCATGCTATGGATGGTTATATTAGGGCATTTGATCTCACTCCATTAAATAAGCCTACAGATTGATGGAAACAATCACCCCTTGAGCCATTTCTCAGGCATATTCCTAAATAATGTAATAATACATCTATACAAAAAGTCCTCATT
The DNA here is from genome assembly GCF_028018385.1 of Neofelis nebulosa. Lineage (NCBI taxonomy): Eukaryota > Metazoa > Chordata > Mammalia > Carnivora > Felidae > Neofelis > Neofelis nebulosa. The sequence continues at coordinate 29,214,308 of NC_080791.1, read as the reverse complement.
AGTATGCCTGATTTTTGTTCTCATCAGCTTGCAGTGACTAGAGAGATATCATTTGGTATATTCACGTAAAACTAAGATATGTTAAATTAGATCCTGTACCTAAAGTGCCTAGCAAAATGCTGGCAGATCCTAGGTATTAAATAACAATTAGTTCCTCTCCCCCTCCTCAATCTCTCTGTTTTGAGCGATAATATCATTTATTCCTTAGTCTCTCACAGTCTGCTGGAGCTAACAAAAGGCTGGGGCATATGTGTCTGTTGCTGTCTGTTTTGGGCATTCCAATGGGCCTTGGCTCTGAAGCCCATGGATGCAGTTCCACATATTGCTATGCCGAACTTCTCTTTCATACAATGCATCATCTGGTTCATTAGCTCTGTCAACTTTCCAGTCAACTCTCCCTCAACCCCCCCCTCCCCCCTTGATCCTTTTACCTGTGGAAACAGTATCTGACTATTTTATCATCTGGCTATTTCAATTGAATTACATTAAAAAAGCATACAGTAAGGTTAAAAATGATCACTATATCACTCCAACTTTCTTCCATCCCCAGAAGGTTAATTGAAAGGCGGCCATCTTGGCGACGTTTAGACAAATGAGGATAATTATGTGTTCTCCAGCTCTTTGAGAGGTTAATTGCTTAGATGTACGAAGCCTTGAAGAACAAAGAAGGAATAAATCAGAAGCAGTACTATGATCTGATAATGTAATTTGGTATATTCATGTATAACTCAAACAAATAAACTCCTAATTAGATGAACTCATTCAGTTGCATGGACACACTGCCAGTTTACCAGGGTCAGGCACCCCAAATCTATGCACTTTATTGAGAGGCCTCTGAGAAGGAGGAAGGTGCTAAGAGGAAGCAGGGTTCAAGTGGGGGCTCCCAGGGTGTGGTACAAGGGGCCTGAATGATGGAATTTTACTATACTATATGAACCTCTAAGTAGATTTTCATTTTTTACTTCTTGATGAGAAGGTTGACTTCTGCTGGCCTCCTCAGATACAACATCTATTTTTCTGAAGGCATCATTTTGAACATCCAGGGAGAAGCAAGGAAATAGCATGAAAAATTGCTCTGAAAGCAGGAACAGGCACCTATGTCTGGTCGGGAGGGCCAAGACTTTTCCATCACTTTTGTTCTCAGTGACAGAGTCTTAGAGTCCCAATAGGGGTCAAGTGATTGACTCTAACAAGTATGTACAATGTGTTCAACTATTTTATTTCATTTTAGCAAAGTAATACATCCAGTATCTGGATCTGCACTCCAACTTTTCAATGACATCTGTTTACTCACCACTTATAAGATGGAGCTCTGAGGCTGGACAAGTCCATTTAACATCCTTCACTCCTTGCATCTCTAGGCCTCGGTCAGTGAACATTAACCCTCTGTTTGTAACCATATTTCACTTCATGTATTTTGTCTCTAAGTTGATCCTAAAGATTTAAAGAGCCATTGAATTATAGTTTTATAAATGGTGCTTTTTTGTAGGTTGACTTTCCTTCTCAATGGCTTAGTGGGACAGTCTCTAGACCATTTGACTTGAAATGGCCTTACTCCCAAGGTCAAATGCATTGTTTTTCATTTGGAAAACAATGGAATCCATTTCTTCTTTTTTTTTTTTTAATTTTTAAAAACATTTTTAACATTTATTTATTTTTGAGAGACAGAGAGACAGCACGAGTTGGGGAGGGGCACAGAGAGAGGGAGACACAGAATCCAAAGCAGGCTCCAGACTCTGTCAGCACAGAGCCCGATATGGGGCTCGAACTCATGGACTGCAAGATCATGACCTGAGCTGAAGTCGGCCACTTAACCAACTGAGCCACCCAGACACCCCGTTAAAATTTTTTTTTAATGTGTATTTATTTTTTAGAGAGAGAGAGAGAGAGAGAGAGAGAGAGAAAAGCATGAGTGGGGGAGGGGCAGAGAGAGAAGGAGACACAGAAACTGAAGCAGTATCCAGGCTCTGAGCTGTAAGCACAGAGCCTGACACGGGGCTCAAACTCTTGAACCATGAGATCATGACCTGAGCTGAAGTTGGACGCTTAATGGACTGATCCACCCACGTACCCCAACCCATTCATTCTTCTTAAAGGTATTTTTGAGTACCCACTGGCTTCTGGTTCTTATTTGGATGGCTTGCTTTCTAGGCCTGTCATTCTGCTCTTAATTTAGGTTTTACTTCCATTAGTTCCTAGTTTAATCCTATGTCTTTTATCCCACATCATCCTCTGTCTTCGTTTTCATCCTTAGGCTTTAGTACATAGTCAAATAACCTCCTCAAAAAATTATGTGGGAGTTAAGCTTTCTGGGTTTTTTAATATACATTTGATATTTTCCTAGAGGCAATTATAGAACTTAGTTTTAAAAATTGTTTTGCTGGGGGACCTGGGTGGCTCTGTCAGTTAAGCATCTGACTCTTGGTCTTGGCTCAGGTCATGATCTCACACTGGGTGGCTTCAAGCCCTGTTTTGGGCTCTGCACCAGCAGCATGGGACCTGCTTGAATTCTCTCTCTCTCTCTCTCTCTCTCCCTTTCCCTATGTCCCTCCCTTGCTTGCTCTCTCTCTCTCTCTCTCTCTCTCAATAAAGAAATAAATAAATTTAAAACATTGTTTTGTCACATTTACCTTTGTTCATCCAGGGTTCAGAATAAGAAAATTGTTTCCAGCCCAGGTAATTGATCCTTTATAGATTTCCAATACCTGTAAGCAGACAAATATATCTATTTTTCTCTAGAAGCCATCAGGATGTTTCTTTATTCTTAAGTGTTTTGAACTTTCATGTACATGATGAATTTATTGAGTCATTTTTTTATTCATCCTGCTTGGTAGTCATCCCAATTGATTTTTTTTTGAAAAATTTTCTTCTATTATTTCTTCAATAATAATTTTCTCTTCTGTACTTTCTCCATTTTTAATTCTGCAACTTTTATGGGTCAGTGTTGGGCTTCTTGGGTTGAATCTGTGTGTGTGTGTGTGTGTGTGTGTGTGTGTGTGTGTGTGTAAGTTTTATAGTATTTACTATCTGACAGGAGCTACTCTAACCAAACCACTTACATAAACTCATTCATCTTTATGACAATCCTAACAGGTAGGCATTACATCCTAACTCAAAGATAAGAAAATCGAAACACAAGGATAAGGAGAAAATTCTAGGTCCCAGCTATTAAGTGATGGGCAGATTTCTACCTGGTAGTCTGGCTCCCCAGGCTGTTCTCCTGACCATGTCAGTTTTTGCTCCCTCATACATATTTTCTGTCTTTGTCTTCTTTTTGCCTCTATGTTCTGGGAGATTCCCTGTATTTGATCTCATACACTGTTAATGTTATTTTAATACAATAATATTTTTAATCCCTATGGGTTTGCTATTTGTTCCTGATTATTACTTTTTAGTATCTTGTTTTTATTTTATTGGTACAGTAGCTCAAATTTTAAATCTCTGAGAATTTAAATTAGAGACACTTTGAAAAATACTTTCTCTTCAGTTTCCTGTTTCTTCTGAGGCCAGTTCTTTTTGTTTATCTTGGCTTTTTTTTTTAAGTGGTTTTCATTTTATAATTGTCTTATATATTTAACCAGATACACATCTTTATGAGAAAGTGGACTGATATTCTAGGATAACCAGTGTGGGTTTTCTCTTCTCTTGGAAATGTAGAACTTTTTTTTTTTTTTTACATTAGATTTCTGCCATGAAATCCAAAGTTGCTGGATGTGATCAAGCTTATTTACTGGCAGGTCACACATTTGTTAATATAGATATGGAAATGACCTTTAGTCTTAGATATTCCCAAATGCCAGAATGCAACAACCTTCTTGGCAGCTTGTTTAATTTTTAAAAGAGAAGCCATGTGGCCTATTTGCCTGGGATAATATGGGGCTGCCTCCATTCTGTATGTGCAGGGAGGTAAAGAAAAGACTTAGGAAAGACATTAGTAACATTGCTTTGTGGATGAGCAATTTCTTCCTTTGTTTTCAACCGTGCTCCTCATTTCTGCCCCCCATACCTCTGCCTTCAGTCCAAAGCCCCTCTGAAATTCTGTTTGAGGGACTAAAAGCACCTTCCTGAGGTGTGACTGCTTCTACTCTCGTGTTCCTCTCTTTCTATGCAGCCAGGGATTGATTGAAATTCCTGGTCTTCTGATGAGCCCTCTCCTATTCTCTTTGATGTGATATGGCTATTTTTTCCCCTTTACTATCATTTTAATGTGGTGTCAGGAAGGGAAGGTAACCAATGCATGTGCTTAGTAAGATCAGCTAGAGGTAGTGGCTCCTAATTCGGGTTCTCCTACCTTGTCCAAGAAACAGATTCCTCTCATTTCACTGTGTTATTGAATAAATATACTGAGTGCTCAGATCTGACAAGTTTCTCTGATGCATCAACTAAGCCTAGATTTGACTAGTGGAGTTATTCAGCCCCATCATGAAAACCATTTGTCATCTCACTAGCTCCTTCAAAATAAAGCCTGTGCTTCTTACTGTGTTGTACAAGCTCTTAGCACTTTGCCCCCACTTACCTCCTTTCCCCCAGCCTCATTCTCCTTATCCCTTTGAATTGCATGGTTTTATAAGACTCATGCCCCCATGTCTTTGATTATGCTCTCTTTGTCTTTGGCCACACCTTATCTTAACTCCCTTCTTTACCCAACCAACAATATTCATCTTTCATGGGTCACACAGCATATTATGTTTCAGGAAGATTTGCTTGACAATAACACCCAGAAAGGACAGGCAAAGTGCCAAAGTACAGTGCTTCCAAAGAACAGTCTGTCTTTCTGGCTGTCTCTTTATCTTTCTTGATCCTTCTTAATCTTTCTTTTTTTCTAGATCTTTCCTAACATTCACAACATTTTACTGTAACTGATTTGTGCATGGATCTGCAACCCCCTAAGAACGTCAGGACATGGACATATTGCATCAGTTGAAGTTGTATTTGGCTGCAAGTAAGAAAATCTGAACCAAATAGGAGTTGATTTTTCTCAACAAAAGATTCTGAAGCTATGCTTTATGGAGCTAGGCAGAGACTTCTTTTGTGTCATTAATGTCCCAGATACTGTTTTGTTTTGTTTTGTTTTGTTTTGTTTTGTTTTGTTTCCCTCTATGTCACCTTGAGTCTATGGTTTTTATTTTAACTCTTGTCACCTCCTGGTCTCAGGATGCCTGCTCCAAATCCAAATTTTTATCTTCATTATACCAGAATGGAAATAAGGAAAAAAGGGGGAAAATAGCAGCATCCATATCTGGAAATTTAAAATTCATATAAAATTCAGATATATTCAGTAAAAATGCCAAAATTCCTTGCCCAACTTTTGTCTACTTCTCATTGGACAGAATTGAATCACATGGTCAGCTTTGGCTACAGAATAGTCTAGGGAGATAAGTGTTTTAGTTAGGCACATTGCCACTTGGGGCAGCACTGGGATTCTCTTAGTAAGGAAGAAAGGAAGACAGGATATTAGGAAGCTATTTGCAGTAACTTGCACACAGTGGTTGCTTATTTTAGTATCTTCTTTAGTTAGCACAGTATCTGGCACATAGCAGGCACTCATTACATATTTATAGAAGAAGATGTTGATTTAAGGACATAGAAAGACTCATTCTCTACCAAAGGGAAGTTGAACTCCAAAGAGTTTAAATGACCTCACCAAGATCCATCGCTACATGTGGCAGAGCCATGAGAAATTCTAGGAACAAAATCAAACCTGAGCCTCTAGCAAACTTCCTGCAGTGAGTTTACTTTGCATTCTAATTTATGGAACTAATCTGATATGATAAACCAGAATAATGAATCCTGTGGGTTTTTGTAGTTTAAGATTCTTATTATTGGTTCACAACAATCTCCATCCAGACCCACATGACTCCTATTTTCATGCTGAAACCAAATCACTCAGAGACTACTCTTTAGATGTGTCTGACTTCCTCCCCTGCTGGCCCTTGATTATTTCTAACCCAATAAAAGAGAATGGAATTTCAATTTCTAAAGGAAAATAAAAACACATTATAGTAAACCTTAACAAGAAGGAGAAGGTGGTGGCCTGTCACAACTCCACTTCCTCAAATGGGTTATTTGATTTTGCTTAATTGTTGGTGAAATTTTCTCAAATTGGCAATTATAATCTGGAGCTGATTGCTTACCCAGGTAATTTACAGATTTCTCATTTGGCAAGAATGCTTCATAACACTTCCCATGAAGTATGACTTCATCATCTTTCAGCTGAATTTTCCTTTTTGTATATATTCTTTGTTTGGAGGAAGTTATTACTTTTGCCCACAGGAATTTTAGGTGTTAATTCTGTTACCTGCATGTTTCTGATGAAATCAAGTCATTGTTTTTTGTGGGTTTTTTTTGTTTGTTTGTTTGTTTTTTTTTTACAATTTGTTTCAAATCATTTAGGGCACCAGTGGAATTGATTAGGGGTTTCCCAAAGCATACTAAATAATTAGGTTCAGATAGAAATTTATCAAAATTAGTTGCAAAATATTAATAATAAGTTATTCTTTTGGTCTCAATGAGGGATTTTATGAGGTAACTACTATGCTGTCTCCCTGTGCTTTCTATTTTTAACAGTCTCTCCACTCACTCTCCTTGTCAGCCTAGTCTGAAATCAAAGTTTAATTATCCTTATTTGCTCTTGTACTGTGCATTAAGATAGAGTTTATCCAGTAGTCCAGCTGTTTTGAAGATAATTAGTCAAGAATTCAACCTGCTGTAAAATAATCCTTCTGGGCAAAGAACTGGGGACTGAGGGCATATTCTCCAGGGATACCAAATTCTCCCATTACTTGTAAGAGTCACATATTATCTATCTCCAGTCAAGTACTGTGAATTGTACTTTCATGTTAAGGGTTTGAATTACAGAGCACAGTTTCCATTGTTAATAAGTGTCTGCTTTAGGATAATTACATTATTTCCATTTTGGGGAGGGGGCATTTAAAGTCAATGGTAAAAGTTGATGTATTGTGAATTTCAATGCAATAGTCAATGGACACTTTTAAATTATTATTGCATGAACTTGAGTGGTAGAAGGCATCTTTGCATGTGGTGCCTGGTTGGCTCAGTTCGTTGAGTGTCCAACTTCAGCTCAGGTCATGATCTCGTGGTTCACTAGGTCAGGCCCCGCGTTGGGTTTATGCTGACAGCTCAGAGCCTGGAGCCTGCTTTGGATTCTGTGTCTCCCTCTCTCTCTGCCCCTCCCCCACTCATGCTCTGTCTCTCTGTCTCTCTCAAAAATAAATAAAAACATTAAAAAAAGAAGGCATCTTTGCACATAAAAATTGGTGTTGTCTGATTTAATTATTCATTCAGCAAACATTCATGGAGCACCTGTTATTAGCCAGAAGCCATTCTAATTATCTAGGATGAAGTTGTGGGTAAGACTTACTAGTCCCTGCCTTCAGGAAGCTTAAGATGTAGGAGGGATGATGTTTCTGTGTTTTTTTTCTTGTAGCACTGAAAGTGTCTCCCTTGGGTGATTTGTTAATTTTCGAGAAAACAGGCCAGCTTCTTGGTCTGAGCCTGCATAGAGGGCAATGTCACCGGACCCCTTTTAACACAACCTACTGGTCTCATCTGTCCTATGTATTCAATTCTGTAGCTTGGAGGGAAACCAGCCAAGCTCCAAAATATGACTGAGCCTATAGATGCAAGAGCTGGATGGGAAGGAATGCTAATTACCAGTACCTAATTTCTGTACTCATTTTATAAATGTAGCACTGGACATGCCCAACCTTCTCCCACTTTCTATGCGAACAGTAGCTCACCCTTTCTGTAGCATTCCAACAAGAGGAAGAGGAGCAAAAGGCGAACCTGATCTTCCTATTGAACTTCAAGTTCTTGAATTTTCAGGTCTGCTAACATTGCTTGCAATAAATGATGCTTTTCTTCTGCTGCTTTTGATTGAAGAACACTAGAAATCAGTCAGGAGCAGGTGCTGCATTGTGTTAGATTAACGATGATTGAATTCTTACACAGCCAGCTGATTGAAGCACGTGTTCTGCAAGCTTATGATTCTGCAAACACTAGGTTGCAACCAGGAGGGTATTTTGCCATATCATGTCCCTTAATCAACACCCTCAAATCTGTCAATACTGTCAACTAGAGTTTAGATTCCTCCACCCACTCTGTGAAATAGCACCTTAAGCTGGTCACAAGCACAAAAATGGATCTCTGGGAGAAAGAATAGAGTTGGTTTCAAATTCTGTTTCCTTTTCAGGCTGAGTTAGATGAACATTTAAAGCATGAAAATAATCAGATGTTCATCAGACTTGGTAATGATACTGTTTGGACATGGGCCTTTATTCTCCATTTCAAAGCATCCAATTTGTTAACAGGATGAAAACACTATAAGTTATTAGCACAAAATCCTTGCAACCCCCCAACCCCACCCTGGAGTGCGTCAGGTGCTGTCGCTGGGACAGCACGGCCAGCACCGGATGTATAGGAGCTGCTCAATAACCATTATCCCACATTTTAAAAATGTGGCTTATGTAAGCTCTGGGACACTTTAGAGGCCATTCTGCTGGGAAAGGAAATGGAGTTAGTTGCTAGGAGAAATAATGCAGAAGTAGATGCAGTTGAAACGAGGGCTTGGATAATCCTGTGAAAATCAACAGACCATTTTCTTCAGGGACTTTGATCTACTCTTAAATTGTCCCAGAGGGTCCCCAGCAAGCTTGCTATAGTTCTGGCTGGGGAGTGGAAGACCACAAGGTATTATCAATGAGCAAATACCTTCTCACACTCAAAGCATGCTAGTCCATCATTCATTCATTAATATTTCACATATTCAAATGTTCTTCATCACACATACAATGTATAACATATAAAATGATCTTAACAGTAAAGCAAAAAAAAATATTTGTTCCTCCATTCTTTAAATTTTAAATGGGGGTTCTGATAGCACCTTACCTCATAGGATTGTTGTGAAGTTAAATTGACTAATGTCTGTAGATTAGTGTCTGCCATTTAGTAAGGCTTTCATAAATGTTGGATCTAGGGTGCCTGGGTGGCTTAGTCGGTTAAGCTTCCAACCTCAGATCAGGTCATGATCTCCTGTTCATGAGTTTGAGCCCTGCATTGGGCTCTGTGCTGACAGCTCGGAGCCTGGAGTCCACTTCGGATTCTGGATCTCCCTTTCTCTCTACCCCTCCGCAACTTGCTGTCTGTCTCTGCCTCTCTCTCAAAAATAAATAAACAAAAAAAAATGTTGGATCTTATTAGTGCTTAGAAAAGAGAATGAATCAACCATGAAGTTTCTGTAATTCCTATTTCCCATATTGTCTTTATACAAATGAATTGTTCTTCATGGAAGTCTCATAATTTCTTATGACATTTCCCATTAAACTAATAGTTGTTTTCCAGTTGTAAATCATAGTTCAAAATCCTGTTTCTAAGTCTAGAGGTGAAGCAAGACTACCATCACCCCTGTTCCAAAACCCTTGTCTCTCTTCTAAGCTATAACCAGAATCTAGCACTATGCCTGGTATGTGCACACACATGGGCACGCATGCACACAATCAAGCATGCCATGCACACATAGTATTTAAATATATGATTGAATAGATAAATGCATTAGCAGTGGAATTATAAAAAAATGACTTGCTACACTACCCACGCCATTTCTCTTCCTCTGCGTTAAGCCCTGGTTGGTATTCAGAGAGAAAGAAGTAAGCCAATCATTCCACACAATAAGCTCTCTCTTAACTTTCCTTTGTCACATTCCCTTGGTCCTATTATTACACTAATAGGCACTGGAAGATTTCATTGAATTGTCTAAACCATTGGCCTCAAAGTGTGCTCATCATAAGAGCAGCATTAGCTTGACCTGGGAACTTGTTAGAAATGCCAGCTCTCTGGCCCCACTCTGGCTCTACTGATCCCCAAAATCCAGAAATGGGCCCCAGAAATCTTGGTTTAACAGGCCCTCCAGACTATTCTGATGTATGATGAAGTTTGAGAACCACCACCTTAAGTGATATCTAACCCCACATTTTGCTTGATGTTTTGAGCCTAGACAAGTGTGGCCCAGTACTTTTGGATATAAAGTCCATGAAATTTGCTTAGAATGCTACTTTTGTTGATTTGCCTACCACATTTCACAGAACAAGTCACTTTCTCTCAGTATGAGATGTGAACACTCCCGTAACTTTGTTCTCTACAGACATTATCTGAAGGTACTGTGCAAATTTTAATTCCTTCTCAACTTCTTGATAAAGTTGGCTTGGCAAAAAGAAAATATACCATTTCATTGATACATTTTACGTAGCTTATCTCATGTGATAAAATGTGTTTTAAGGTTCAGCAACTTGCACAAGTTCTCGCAGCTAAGTAAATGGCCAAGTTGGGTTTGAATGCAGATGTTCTGATTTTGTAGACCTATGTATTCCTGAATTCTATATAATTCTGTTTTTCATGGCTCATGACATCTCCTTGCTGCCCTTCAGAATCTGGTTGTTAAATATCATTTTATTAAATTGAACCACCTCAGTCAAAATACAGTTTCTCAAATTTTCTTCTGAATCATCCCTGATTCTGAGACTACTTTTGAGCCAACAAATAAGGAAAGTTGTATATATATTTCTCTTCCAATACCCCTTGGGATTGGTTTGGTTTCTAGAATCACAATTTTCTCAATACACAGTCTTTGCCCTACTCTTCAGAAAAAAAAAAAAAAAACATTTCTGTTAACTGCCAAATTTGGACTGTCAGACATCCAAACAATCATTGCTCTTCATAAGCTCGTCAGCCCAAATCAATGAGAAAACAAAGAGGGGTCTTATTCTAAGTAAGGAAACTTCACTGCATAATCCAGTGAAAATCCCAATGTAATAGGCAAATTACCCTTCACAATTTAAATGGCTTTATTGAGCATTTTCTGTGTATATTTTGAAAATAGGCCTAGAAGTGTATTTAAAAAATAATTATGAAGACTGACATTGTGGATTGAGACAGTCTCAGGATTCATAACATGTTGTGTATAATCAGTGGGACATCTCAGGAGCTAAAAAACAAAAAACCGTCAACTCATTTTATTAAAACTTTCTCAAATTTCTCAAATACACAAAAAGGAGCTCTTTTTTTGTTTGTTTCAGTTCTATTAGGCAGTATGCGCTCTTGCTGAAGTTGTACCCTGGTTCTACTTAATGTAACGTTATTCAGTACTAAGTCCATCAAAAATAGTAATACCATCATTATTTTTAGGCTGTGTTAAATAGAATATTCTTCCTTAAAAGAGGTTAAAGAGACAAAGTTTAAATTATAGCTTACAATTCAGAAGGTCTAGGAGATCATTGCATCTAACATCCTGGTATTCCGGATTGGATAACTGAGGCTTAGCAGCTCTGTTTGTTTTCTCAGGGCCATACATCTGGTTTGAGGCAAATTCAGGACTGAATATGGCCATCAGTTTAGTGGCCTTTTTCTCATTTCATTTAATACCTGGTCAGAGAGGATGACTAATGACAAATATGTTACCCATTCAGTATTCCCCTCCCTCCCCCCATGGAAAGAACTTCAGGCTGTAGCTTTATAATCCTAGAGGGGGTTTAAAATTTAGTTTTTTTACAAGAATCATTAAAAAGAAATTACATGATTCCTCAATTTAAAAAAGCAATAAAAGTAATTATTATATATGTTCTCCATCCAAAAAAGGGCAACATTTGTTAATATTTTTTTTAGAAATTGCACAAACTTCTTTTCTACTGAAGAAATAGGTGGTAGGATCATCTTAGGAAAAGAGAAAACCAGAATGGTTAAGTGACTTTATGTGAATGGCACAGCAAGCTTTCTCTTAGCATGCATTACACATGAAATCACAGAGAGTTCAATTTGCAAAGCAAATTAGTAGAATATCTGTTTTATATCAAACATTGAACTTAAAAAAGTCTAGCCCTCTGCTTTTCAGAGTGAATGGAAGCAGTTGTCTGCAAAAGAAAGTGACTGATGTAAATTAGACTGGAGACATTACAAGAACCAAATCACTTTCTAAATACTTGGTACTTAGTACTTCAATTTGAAAGTTGATTTTGTGACAAACAGGAGAGATGCTTTCAGATGGAAAACACCATGATAAGACATAAAATGGTGAGATTAAGATTGGAAAAGCTGATTTAAATATGAGTTTGCTTTTTAATTCCCTAAGTATTTGAGAGATTAAAAGGCAAAAAAAAAATAGGAAAGAAAGAAAGAAAAAAAATAGTTTTCTATGCTGAAGAAAGGTTGTGTTTCAAGTTTTGCAGAAGAACATAGGATTTATGTCAGGGATCTCAAATTGCAAATCAATACGGCAGTATTTCTTGCTATCTAGATGAAAAAAATATATCTATATATGTAGCTTAAGGGAGAGTGGTTTGTAAGAATGACATAGATTGAGAAGTAGAAGTCCAACCCTTTAGCAGAGCATTCAAATCAACAAAATATTTAGTACAATAAAACTGGCCTTAATGGGGTAAAGCTAAATCAAGGAAATTTGGTCTTATAGTGAGGGGGGAAATTTCTTTATTATATATGAGACATATAATACATGTGATACATATGGGACAGTAAAGTAATTTCCTAAGGGGATTGCCATTCTTTGTATTGCTCAGTTTATTAAGTTCCTACAACATTTACAAATCCTATTTAGAATAAAATTACAGTCAACCCTTGAACAATATGAGTTTGAACTATGTGGGTCCACTTATATGTTAATTTTCTTTCAAAAATACAGTACAGCACTGAAATATATTTTTTCTTCCTTATGATTTTCTTAGTAACATTTTCTTTTCTCTAGTTTACTTTATTGTAAGAATACATTATATGATACATATAACATGCAAAGTGAGTGTTAATCAGCTGTTTATGTTACCAGTAGGGCATTCAGTCAATAGTAGGCTATTCGTAGTCAAGTTTTAGGGGAGTCAAAACTTTGTGGGAATTATTGAATGCAAAGGGAATTGGAACCCCTGACCCTTGTGTTGTTCAAGGGTCTGCTATGATTACAGTCTTTGCCCCACGAACTCATAATATTTGTGTGGCTGATGAAACTGAAGTAGGCTCCAAGCTAGCTAGAAATTTCTTGAGGGACAACTGAGTAGTATTGAAAAATACTCCTGATATCCAGAATGGATATCCATTTTCAGCAGAGCAGAAGCCCTATTTTTCAGCAGAGCAGAAAGGGATCCCTTATTTTTTAAGCAAATCTGTTTATAGGACTGATTTTATGCACCACAGCCTTTTATCTATGATCTCCTTCGAGGAATGTTTCCCTCTGAAAATGGGGTTTGAGCAGGAGGGTCATATCCATGATAGACTTTTGGGTGATATGTCCAGACTAGGGCATTCTAGACTTCCATATAAGAGAACGTAATGACACACACATAAACTTTTAACTGTCTTAGAAATTCAAGGAAATTTCTTGAAACACTGGATAATAAAAACAGAAAATGTTCCCACTGAAGGGTTTGGCGTACCAAAGGAATTAGAATAGTAAGAGGTATCTACACGTTTGATCTAGAGAATTCACGTGCTGACTATAAACCAAAACTGTTTGCATAAAGAGTTCTGGAACAACTTCACTTTTGGAGTAGGGGTTTAGGAGGGAAGAAGTATTTGTTCAATGAAGTCCATCAGATTCCATCATTTGCAAGTTAATGTGGAGTCAGTTTTGATAGACCACAGTATGTTTTCTCAGTAGCTCTTTTGGTGAAGACAGATCAAACTTTCATTGATTCAGCTAGTCTTAGCTTTCGGCTGAAAGCCTAGAAGATCATCCATTTTCCAATGCAAGGCATTGCAATTTCTGTCTTCATTTTCAGTGTTATTGTATTTGGAATTGTCATGTTCCCCAAAGGCAAGTTGCACAGTCTGAGTTAGAATTGATGATCTGCACACATCTGCTTCAGGGAACCTGGGGCCAGCACCTGAAGGACAGCCTGATGCTGATCAACCGGAAATAGACCAGAAGGTTTGGAGAGAGATCACAGATGGACGAGAATCAAGGAATGGACAACTCTCTAGGTTAAGTAGACAATAAAATGGCAATAGGCAGGAATGGGCATCAAGTGAACATGCCCCGTGCCCATGACTCAAGATAAATACCAACAAAAACAATGAGAGAGGTCCAAAGGAAGTTGCTTTTCCTTTTGGGATCCCTTGTTTAAAACCCAGAGTTACACCCTGCAGATGCCATTGAACCCCAGGCTAATTTAATGATTTACATTATTGAGAAAGGATTAGTGAAACTTCTCATTTCAATGGTCTGTTCCTAATTTGCATCTTTAACGAGGTGGGATGCAAGCCAGGTTCTGTTCCTTTGTGTTTATTTTGCAGGAACCGTGTTTATTTCTGATAATTACAAATGAATCTTTCTTCCTTTTCTCAATTGACTGAATAAAAGATGTTGGGAGTATGTTAAATTCATAGCTAGAATAACTATCAAGAAAATAAGAAGTAAAAATCCAATTATAACTCCTTCAAAAATGTAATTAATGTTTTCTTCCCAAAGAGGATGGTTGCTACATTTCATTTTAAAACATTTGTCTTCTTCTTTGTAGTTTCTTGCAGCTTGTCTAAGAAAAACTTACTCCACAGGGAACAGTGACTCCAAACCAGGATGTCATGACCGGGTGTGTCATGAAAAATGATAGAACCAGGGAAAATGTAGGTTAGAAAGAACTAGAGAAAAACCTAGACTTTAAATTTGATAAAGAAGTTTTCTGATTCATCTTCAAAGAACTCAGAAAACCAAAGCATATCTCTCAAAGTTGACTAATTTTAAAGGTCTGTCACACAAGCAAGGGGGAAATGTCATATGTACTTCTGAATTCAGCTAAGACTTACACCATTCAGAAGTATTTAAGAGGCATTTCAATGACCACAGAAACTGAAAGGGAAAATCTGGTTCTCATCTACTGAAATGGACTTGGTTTGGGGTGGTGGGGAAAGATGAAACCTCATTATGAGTGTTTCTTGGACCAAATCTAATCCCAAAATTCTCACTTAAAAGTTCCATGGACAACAGGTAATTTAATCAGGTTTAGGGCATTAAACCTGACATAAAATTAAAAAAAAAAATCAGCCCTATATAAACACGACTATCACTAAGGTAATTCCATTATCTTTTACAAGGCAAAGATGGATTAATTAAGAGAAATATTAGTGACAATTGCAAAGACTGTGACTTTTACATATCTAATAGTTGTGCTAGTCTTGAGCTGTTATTTATTTTTTCTATAGCTTTAAGACAAATGAGAAATTTAAGAGAAGAAAATCAAGCTGGGGGAGACATTCATCATCCTATAAGTGTCACCACAGAGTTATTTATTTTCTGACTGTTGTTTTTTGAGAAATACATATCAACAGCCAAACTCTGTATGAGAAGACTTTTGCCCTTTTTTCATTGCTCGTTCTCTGTGTATAGATGTTGTTCAGCACATTGTAGGCACTCAAGAAATATTTGTTGAATTAAAGAATCCATTAAGTTTATAGTCTTTATTTTCATAACAAAAGTAGGGTCTTTTCTTTTCTTCTATGGAGGTAGAAAAATATAAAGTTCATAGAAGCCAATCATGAAATTTAATCTAGATTTAATATCTTTGTCCCCTATGAAAATGGCTTTATGCTCTGTGTGTCTATATATTCTGCCTTATGTTAAAGTCATGGGATGTAACATGAATTAGATTTAAAGCATGAATTTTATACTCATACTGGCTCCACCACTTAGTAATTGTATGACCAAAGGCAACATCTCTGACCTTTGTGAGACTCAGTTTACTAATATGTAAAATAGGAGTAATTCACCTGTCTCATAGTTCTTGAAAGTATGCTTGTCAAGGATCTGCACACATACACACTAAGCACTTAAATACTGACAGTAGCTAACTTGGTTTTTATTATCATCAATATTAAGTTGCTGGTTTCCTTGACTAGGTTATATAATTCATTAGGGACAAGTATGTTAAGTTCTTTATTTTTCCCCTCTCAGTTGGTTGTTTCTCTGCATTCTATAGCTGCTTGAACATGTATTTATTTACAAAAGTGATTTTTGAAAAATAGAGTTGAACAGCATTGTATTATTGGCTATGTAATGCAGGCTGATGGAAATAGAATAGCAGGATATTCAAAAGGGTTAATACTAGTATACAGTTAAAGACAGGCATTCAGAAAGAGACAACTCAGAGAGACAGAATAAGAAATAGCTGTGAATAGAACTCAGAATCACAATCTATTAAAGCTGACAGAGATGTTTGATACAATGTAACACAACCTATCCTTTTTCACACAGTGACCCGCCCAAGGCCCCTTAGGGACCTGCTTTGCATTTTCCCGGGGAAAGCTAACTGAGCCAATCCTTGATTTGGCACACATGTGTTTAATATCACTCAGAGATGAGGTGCTCTACTTCCTAAAGATGTAGAGGAGGCACAATGGCAGGAACATCAGGCCATGGTAATTAGCCAATTGGGTTCATGAGTTCTGACTCACAAACTTATGTTATTGTGGCTAAAGATGGGATCACTACGGTTTTAAAGATGTGGAAGTTGAGGTTGGGGAAAGTTATTTAACTTACACAAGGTCTTATGGCTGGTAAGTAGCAGGTCCTGTACTTGATACCTGACTCGAAATGGCCCACTTTTTCCAGAATGGGAGCCATATTTTTTGGAGTTACAGAATCATCTTAAGTTTTAAAAAATAAACCAACAGACTTCATTTTCTAAGAAAATTTCATGCCTATCAAATTTTACTTTTTTTTTCTTTTTCATACCATTCTATTCAATACCTCCATTAAAGCCTAGCATAATGTATGTTAAAGCTTCTTCAACTAACGTATCTAAGTTGGTTGTTAAATTGACAGAAATATCCTGTCAAGGATCAGAATCAATGAGTGTGAGGCTTAATTCTTTTGAGTGACCTTGAAGACATCATTGTGCCTCTATTCCCAGTCAGTGTGATGGGGAATCTTTGCAAGAATGGTGTGTGTCAGTGAAAGTAGAAGAGGTAAATGGCACCTTCGGGACACAAAGTGAAAGAGGTCCACTCATTGTAAGGGCCTTGAGAACTGAAATTAGTATCTGACATTTGCTCTGTTGATAATGAGAAGAAAGTCTTCTTGGGAAGAGATCTTTTACTTTTATTTATGGCTGATTTAGGTTCCTTACATAGGTCCTGGCCCAGAAAATTCCCTTCTCCTCTTGGATGCTCTCTCGAGGAAAGGTTAATTACCTCCTTAGCACCTCTTTATAGCTCTGTGAGCACAACTGCATAGGCAGACCTTGGCTCTGAATGCATTTTCTCAATATGCAGGCGCCTAATTAGTATCCCAAAGTTGATTGCTTTCTCTTAACTCAGTTTCTATTCCCCTTAGCAAATGTTTTAAAGAGGAGGCCTTTTTACCTTACAAATGTTAAAAAAAAAAAAAAAACAGGAAAAGATTTAAAAAAAACTGATATGTTATAAACTGTAAACAAGATGTGGAGTTCTTCTCATGGCTTTCCTCTGAGTAACATGAGTTCCCTTGGTCTTTGCTGTCTCGTTTGTTAGTGACTGTCAGCTTAGGTAGATACACCAACAGAAAATGAGATTTTTGGGGCAGTTATTCAGCATCAAAACATGATGGACATTTTTTTTTTTTTTTTTTTTTTTTTTTTTTTTTTGCCTCACTGTCTTCTGGTCACCTTGTCCTTCAGTCTTGGAAAGGAACGCCAGTTCCAAGCATTCCTGGCTGATGAAATCCTGGTGGTTTGGGAGATTACTTGACAACTTCAATGATGCTCTACCTTCACTCATGCTGGGCTGGCTCATTGCTTGCCTGAGAGCAGAGGCCACTGAGCACATACAGGGAGGAAGCCGAGCACATACATGGGAGGGGAAGCAGACAGCCTCTGCTGCTGAATCTTCCTTGTCACAGGCAGCTTGTCAATATCATTAATGAAGGCCAGCACACACTGCCAGAGTGATTCAAATGGGGGCCTGGCTAATAGGCCTCCAGAGTGGCCACTGACCAGTTTCTCTACTGGAATATAAAGAGCTTATCAACAGTGTTATCTGTATTGTTGACACTAAGTAAAATAATTCCTTGGAAAACTTCAAAATTAGTATTTAAGAATGAAGAATTGTTACAATTACAGCAGCGATAGAACCACCACTGCTGGCCCCAGCTCTCTACACCATGCATCTTCTCACTTGACTGCGCTCAGAGCCCGGCCCTTGTCTCTTTAAGGTTCCTGAACCTGAAATTTTTATTCTCCTACTCTGAGGAAGATGTATCAGGTCTGTCTTTATGTGGGCAAAGGGAGCAACTGCCTACATGGTAGGCTTACATCTTAGAAACTCGCAAAGGACTGATTTCCCCTCCTGTTTGGGAGGAAATCTTGCCCATTACTATCATTTCTTTTCACCAGGTAATTCTGATAATTGCCCAAAGAAGATCATTACTAAGTTACTTGGATATGGATTAATGAGAGAGACCCACACTAAGGTTGGCATTAGCCTGGATTAGGGCCATTGTACTATTTGGAGCCCAGCCCTAAGAGGATGGGTGAGAGGTGGGTCAACCCAATGGCTTGAGCATGGCCATACAGCTCCCCAGATAAACAGAGATGTTCACAGCACTCCAAATGTATCACAGTTACATGTAATCTTCCAGCCCGTAGACCTGAACACATTCTTAAAAAATGAATGGGTTTATAAAAGTATTTTAAATCCACAAAGGAAAAGAAACATTGAAAGAAGAGGAAATTGAGATCAAGTTTTCCCTACTGTTGAGTCTGCAAAAAAAATATGTATTTGTGGATGCACATCACCTCCCCTGCTTCCCCAAACATTTTCTTGGGATAAACATCTAATAAAACTCACACATTCACAATCGTAGCATGAATTTTGATTAAATAAAGACCAAATTAAAAAAGCAATGAGAAAATCTCTTTCAATAATATCATCCTTCATGGTTTAAGCATGTTCTCCCTTTTTAATAATGACTTTATTGAAATACAGTTTATACACCATACAAGTCATTCATTTGAAGTGTGCATTTCAATGCTTTTTAGTATGTTCACAGAATTTAGTATGTTCACAGCAACTATCTGCACAATCCAGTCTGGAACATTTTTATCACCCCCAAATACATGCCATATCTATTACCAGTCACTCTCCAGTTTTACCTACCTTCCCTCCCAACCCGGGGCAGCCAATAAGTCATTTTCTGCCTCTGTGGATTTGCCCATTCTAGATATTTCATATCAATGAAGTAATACAATAGGTGGTCTTTTGAGACTGGCTTCTTTCACTTGGCATAATGTTTTCAGGGTTCATCCATATTAGAACATATGTTAGTCTTCCACTCATATTTACGGCAGAATAACATTATGTTGTATTATATTTCATGGACATTTAGATTGTTTCTGCTTTTTCTCCAAGATAAATAATGCTACATGAATACTCATATACAAGCTTTCTGTGGACAAATGTTTTCATTTATTTTGGGTATATACCTAGCAGAATTACTGGCTCATATGGTAACTCATGTTTAACTTTCTGAGGAACTGCCACATGGTGTTCCAAGAAGCCCCTTCATTTTACATTCCCACCAGTGGTGTTTAAGTGTTCAAATTTCCTCACATTCTCACCAACACTTACAATTTTCCTTGTTTCTCTTTCTCTTTCTATTTTCTTCTTTCTTTCTTTCTTTCATTATACTCACTTTAGTGGGCATGAAGTGACATTTCAGTACAATTTTCATTTAGATTTATCTTATAACTAATGATATCTACCTTATTTTTATGTGCCTATTGGCTGATAGTATATCTTCTTTGGAGAAATATCTATTCAGATCATTTTTTTTAAATGTTTATTTATTTATTTATTTAGCATGCATGCATGCATGCATGTGGAAGCAGGGGAGGAGCAGAAAGAGAGAGGGAGAGACAATCCCAAGCAGGTTGTCCACACAGAGCCCATCATGGGCTCACAGTTCCTGAGATCATGACCTGAGCTGAAATTAAGAGGGAGACACTTAACCAACTATTCAGATATTTTTTTAAAAAGATAGATTTATTTATTTATTTATTTATTTATTTATTTATTTATTGGGAGAAGCAAGTGGGGGAGGGGCAGAGAGTGGGGGGACTGGAGGATCCTAAGTGGGCTCTGCACTGACATGCTGACAGCAGCAAGCCTGATGTGAGGCTTGAAATCATGAACTACCAGGCTGGGACTCACTAACCACAAGATCATGACCTGAGCCCAAGTCAGATGCTCAACCAACTGAGCCACCCAGGCGCCCCTATTCACATCATTTTTAAAATAGTTTACTTGTTGTTGTTTGTGGTGGTGTTGAGTTGTAAGAGTTCTTGATATACTCCAGAAATAAGCCATATTTATTGTTTGCAAATATTTTCTCATATTATGGAGTTTCTTTGACTTTCTTTATTGAGTTCTTTGATGCACAAAACTTTTTTTAATTTTAATGAACTCCAGCTTACTAATCTTTCATCTGTGTTTGTACTTTTGGTGTCATGTTAAAAAAATGACTAATTCAAAGTCTTACACAATCTTTCTTCTAAGAGTTTTAAAAATTATTTTTTAATAACAGTACAGTTAACATACATGGTTGTATTAGTTTCAGATGTACAATATAGTGATTCAGCACTTCCATACAACACCCAGTACTGATCACAATAGGTGTACTCTTAAGCCCCGTCACCTATTTCACCCATCCCCCACCCACCTCCTTTCTGGCAACCATCAGTTGTGCAGTTAGTTAAGAGTCTGTTTTTCTGGCTTGTCTACTTTTCTTTCTTTATTTTGTATCTTAAATTCCACATATAAGTGAAATCGTATGGTATCTGTCTTTTTTGACTGACTTACTTCACTTAGCATTATAGCCTGTAGACACATTCATGTAGTTACAAATGGCAAGATTTCATACTTTTTAATGGCTAAGCACTATTTCATTGAATATATCATATCTTCTTTATTCAATTCATCTATCAGTGGACACTTGGGATGTTTCCATATCTTGGCTATTGTAAACAATGCTGCAATAAATATAGGAATGATTAGATCTTTCTGAATTAGTGTTGTTTTTTTGTTTTCTTTGCATGAATAGCCAAGAGTAGAATTACTGAATCATATGTAAATTCTATTTTCATTTTTTTTGAGGAAATTCCATATTGTTTTCCACAATGGCTGCACCAGTTTGCATTCCCACCAACAGTGTACAAGTGTTCCTTTTTCTCCACATCCTCTCCAATGCTTGTTGCTTCTTGTGTTTTTGATTGGAGCCATTCTGACACATGTGAAGTGATATCTCATTGTGGTTTTGATTTGCATTTCCCTGATGATGATGATGTTGCACATCTTTTCATGGGTCTATGGGCCATCTATCTGTATGTCTTCTTTGGAGAAATGTCTGTTCATGTTTTCTCCCCATTTTTAAATTGGATTATTTGGGGTTTTTTTTGTGTTAAGCTGTATAAGAGCTTTATATATTTTGAATACTAACCCTTTATCAGATATGTCATTTGCAAATATCTTCTCCCATTCAGTAGGCTGCCCTTCAGTTTTGCTGATTGTTTCCTTTGCTGTGCAGAAGCTTTTTATTTTGACACAGTCCTAATAGTTTATTTTTTGTTTTTGTTTCCCTTGCCTCAGGAGACCTATCTAGAAAAATGTTGCTACAGCCAATGTCAAAGAGGTTACTGCCTGTGTTCCCTTCCAGGATTTTTATGATTTCCTGTCTCACATTTAGCTCTTTCATCCATTTTGAATTTATTTTTGTGCATGGTGTAAGAAAGTAGTCCATTGTCATTCTTTTACATTTACTGTCCAGTTTTCTGAATACCATTTATTGAAGAGACTGTCTTTCTCCTATTGGATATTTTTCTTGCTTTGTTGAATATTAATTGACCACATAATTATGGGTTTATTTACACATTTTCTATTCTGTTCTATTGACCTATGTGTCTATTTTGTGCTAGTAATATACTGTCTTGATCACTACAGCTTTGTAATATAATTTGAAGTCTGGAGTTATGATGCTCTAGCTTCCTTACTTTTTTTTTTCTTTTTCAAGATTTATTTGGCTATTTGGGGTCTTCTGTGTTTCATATAAATTTTAGGATTGTTTGTTCTAGTTCTGTGAAAAATGTTGTTAGTATTTTGGTATGAATTGCATTAAATGTATAGATTTTTTTGGGTAGTACACACATTTCAACAGTATTGTTCTTACAATCAATGAGGGTGGGATATCTTCCTATTCCTTTGTGTCATCTTCAATGTCTTTCATCAGTGATTTATAGTTTTTAGAGTGCAGGTCTTTCACCTCTTTGGTTAGGTTTATTCCTCTTTTGGTTAGGTTTATGGGTTTTGGTGCAATTGTAAATGGTGTTGATTTCTTGAATTATCTTCTGCTGCCTTATAAAATGCAATAGATTTCTGTATATTGGTTTTCTATCCTATGACCTTACTGAATTCTTTGATTCATCCTAGCAGGTTTCTTTTTTTGTTTTGTTTTATTTGTTTTTTTATTTGTTTTTTCTTTGTTTTGTTTTTGGTAGAGTCTTATGGTTTTATGTATAGAGTATCATGTCATCTGCAAATAGTAAATGTTTTATTTCTTCCTTTCCAATTTGGGTGGCTTTTATTCCTGAATCTTCTTTCTCTTTTTTTTTTTTTTTATATGAGACTGGCTAAAGATTTATCAGTTTAATTGAGCTTTTCAAAGAAGTAGCTTTGAGTTTCACTGATCTGTTTTATTGTTTTATTAGTTTCTATTTCATTGGTTTCTGCTCCATACTTTTTTATTTCCTTCCTTCTACAGGTTTTGGGCTTTGTTTGTTCTTCTTTTTCTAGCTCCTTTAGGTGTACAGTTAGGTTTTTTATTGGAGATTTATCTCACTTCCTAAAGTTGGCCTGTATTGCTGTAAGTTCCCTCAAAGAACAGACTTCCCTGCATCCCAAAGGTTGTGAACTGTTGTGTTTTCATTTCCATTTTTCTCCATGTATTCTTTTTTTGTTTCCACTTTGATTTCTTACTTGAGCCATTCATTGTTTGGTAGCATGCTGTTATTTTTTTAATATGAAATTTATTGTCAAATCGGTTTCCATACAACTCCCAGTCCTCATCCCAACGTGTGCCCTCCTCAGTGCCATCACCCACCCTGCCCTCCCTCCCACCCCCCATCAACCCTCAGTTTATCCTCAGTTTTTAAGAGTCTCTTATGCTTTGGTTCTCTCCCTCTCTATTTTTTTTCCTTCCCCTCCCCCATGGTCTTCTGTTAATTTCTCAGGATCCACATCAGAGTGAAAACATATGGTATCTGTCTGTCTCTGTATGCCTTATTTCACTTAGCATAACACTGTCCAGTTCTGTCCACGTTGCTACAGAAGGCCATATTTCATTCTTTCTCATTGCCACGTAGTATTCCATTGTGTATAAAAACCACAATTTCTTTATCCATTCATCAGTTGATGGACATTTAGGCTCTTTCCATAATTTGGCTATTGTTGAAAGTGCTGCTATAAACATTGGGGTACAAGTGCCCCTATGCATCAGAACTCCTGTATCCCTTGGGTAAATTCCTAGCAGTGCTACTGCTTGGACATAGGGTAGATCTATTTTTAGTTTTTTGAGGAACCTCCACACTGCTTTCCAGAGTGGCTGCACCAGTTTGCATTCCCACCAGCAGTGTAAGAGGGTTCCCGTTTCTCCACATCCTCTCCAACATCTACAGTCTCCTGATTTGTTCATTTTAGCCACTCTGACTGGCATGAGGTGATATCTCAGTGTGATTTTGATTTGTATTTCCCTGATGAGGAGTGATGTTGAGCATCTTTTCATGTGCCTGTTGGCCATTTGGATGTTGTCTTTAGAGAAGTGTCTATTCATGTTTTCTGCCCATTTCTTCACTGGATTATTTGTTTTTCGGGTGTGGAGTTTGGTGAGCTCTTTATAGATTTTGCATACTAGCCCTTTGCCTGATATGTCGTTTGCAAATATCTTTTCCCATTCTGTTGGTTGCCTTTTAGTTTTGTTGATTGTTTCCTTTGCAGTGCAGAAGGTTTTTATCTTCGTGAGGTCCCAATAGTTCATTTTTGCTTTTAATTCCCTTGCCTTTGGAGATGTGTCAAGTAAGAAATTGCTGCGGCTGAGGCCTGAGGTCAGAGAGGTTTTTTCCTGCTTTCTCCTCTAGGGTTTGGATGGTTTCCTATCTCACATTCAGGTCCTTTATCCATTTGAGTTTATTTTTGTGAATGGTGTAAGAAAGTGGTCTAGTTTCATCCTTGTGCATGTTGCTGTCCAGTTCTCCCAGCACCATTTGTTAAAGAGACTGTCTTTTTTCCATTGGATATTCTTTCCCATTTTGTCAAAGATGAGTTGGCCATACTTTTTTGGTCCAATTCTGGAGTCTCTATTCTATTCCATTGGTCTATGTGTCTGTTTTTGTGCCAATAACATGCTGTCTTGATGATGACAGCTTTGTAGTAGAGGCTAAAGTCTGGGATGGTGATGCCTCCCACTTTGGTCTTCTTTTTCAATATTATTTTGGCTATTCGGGGTCTTTTGTGGTTCCATACAAATTTTAGGATTGCTTATTCTAGCTTTGTGAAGAATGCTGGTGAAATTTTGATTGGGATTGCATTGACTGTGTAGATAGTTTTGGGTAGTATTGATATTTTAACAATATTTATTCTTCCAATCCATGAGCATGGAATGTTTTTCCATTTCTTTGTATCTTTTTTCAATTTCCTTCATAAGCTTTCTATAGTTTTCAGCATACAGATCTTTTACATCTTTGGTTAGGTTTATTCCTAGGTATTTTATGGTTCTTGGTGCAATTGTGAAGGGGATCAGTTTCTTTATATGCCTTTCTGTTGCTTCATTATTTTTTTTTTAAATTTTTTTTTTTCAACGTTTTTAATTTATTTTTGGGACAGAGAGAGACAGAGCATGAACGGGGAAGGGGCAGAGAGAGAGGGAGACACACAGAATTGGAAACAGGCTCCAGGCTCCGAGCCATCAGCCCAGAGCCTGACGCGGGGCTCGAACTCACAGACCGCGAGATCGTGACCTGGCTGAAGTCGGACGCTTAACCGACTGCGCCACCCAGGCGCCCCTCTGTTGCTTCATTATTAGTGTATAAGAGTGCAACTGATTTCTGTACATTAGTTTTGTATCCTGTGACTTTGCTGAATTCACGTATCAGTTTTAGCAGACTTTTGGTGGAGTCTATCAGGTTTTCCATGTATAATATCATGTCATCTGCAAAAAGCGAAAGCTTGACTTCATCTTTGCCAATTTTGATGCCTTTGATTTCCTTTTGTTGCCTGATTGCTGATGCTTAGAACTTCCAACACTATGTTAAACAACAGGGGTGAGAGTGGACATCCCTGTCGTGTTCCTGATCTCAGGGGGATAGCTCTCAGTTTTTCCCCATGGAGGATAATATTAGCTGTGGGCTTTTTATACATGGCTTTTATGATGTGTAAGTATGTTATTTCTATCAGTAGCATGCTGTTTAACCTTCATGTATTTGTGATTTTTCTAGATTTTTTCTTTTGGTTTACTTCTAGTTTCATAACATTATGGTTAGAAAAGATATATGGCATGACTTCAATCTTTTTGAATTTTTTGAGACTTGTTTTGTGACCTACTAATGTTATCCTTTCTGGAGAATGTTCCATGTGCATTGAATGAATGTGTATTCTTCTCTTTTAGGATAGAATGTTCTGAATATATTTGTTAGATGCATCTGGTAGTCTGTGTTATTCAATGCCAGTTTCCTTGTTGAATTTCTGCCTGGGTGATCTATCCATTGATGTATTCGGGATCTCCCTACTATTATTATATTACTATCAAATATTTCTTTATGTTTGTATTTGCTGCTTTATGTATTTGGGTGCTTCCATTTTAGGTGCATAGATATTTACAATATTATACTTTCTTATTGGATTTTCCCTTTATGACTGTATAGTGTCCTTCTTTGTCTCTTGTTGAAGTCTGTTTGAAGTCTATTTTGTCTGATATAAGTACTGTTACCCAGACTTCTTTTCTGTTCCATTTGCATGATAAATACTTTTCCACTCTTTCACTTTGAATCTGCATGTGCCTCTAGGTCTGAAATGAGTCTCTTGTAGGCAGGATATAGACATCCTTTTTTTAATCCATTTGTCACTTGCATCCTTTGAGTGGAGTGTTTAGTACATTTCTACTCAAAGTAATAGGTATGTACTTACTCTCATTTTTTTTTTACTTGTTTTGTTTTTGTTTTGTAATTATCTGTTTCTTTCTTCTCTTTATTTTTTTTCATTTTTTAAATGTTTATTTATTTTTGAGAGAGAGAGAGAGAAAGAGAGAAAGTGTGAGTGGGGAAGGCAGAAAGAAAGCGAGACACAGAATTCAAAGCAGGCTCCAGGTTCCATGCTGTCAGCATATACCCTGAGGTGGGGCTCAAACTCAAGAACCATGAGATCATGACCTGAGCCAAAGTCAGATGCTTAACCGGCTGTGCCACCCAGGCGCCCCCCTTTCTTCTCTTGCTCTCTTCTCTCGCAATTTGCTAGCTTTCATTACTGCTATATTTGGATTTCTTTTTTCTTTATTTTTTTCATATCTCTTACCAGTTTTTGATCTGTGGGTGCCATTATGTTTCTATATAACAGCTTATGCAGATAACTATCTATATTCAGGTGATTGTTGCTTAAATTTGAGCCCATTTTTATTCCTTTCTTCCCCCATGTTTTAGGTTTATGTTGTCATATTCCATATTCTTTTATTTTGTGAATCCCTTCCCTTGACTGATATATATATATATATATATATACTTATTTTTACTGCTTTTGTCCTTCCTAGTTTTCTTACTCCTAATTGTGCTCTTTCCTTTACATTCAAAGAGTCCCCTTTAATAATTCTTATAGTGTGGGGTTAGTGGCCATGAATACTTTTAACTTTTGTTTGTCTGGAAAACTATCTCTCCTTCTATTATGAATGACAGCCTTGCTGGATAGAGCATTCTTGACTTCAGGGTTTTTCCTTTCAGCACTTTGAATATATCATGTCTCTCCCCTCTGGCCTGCAATGTTTCTGCTGAAAAATGAGCTAATAGTAATGGGGTTCCCCTTGTATATATTTTCTTTTTCTTTCTTTCTTTCTTTCTTTCTTTCTTTCTTTCTTTCTTTCCTTCTGCTTTTAAAGTTCTCTATTTACCGCTAGTTTTTCCATTTTAATTACTATGTGTCTTGGTGTGGACCTCCTTGGTTGATTTTGCTGGGACTCTCTGTGCCTCCTAGATCTGGATTTCTGTTTCCTTCCTCTAGTTAGGGAAGTTTTCAACTATTATATATTCAGGTAAATTTTTTGTGCCCCTTCTCTTCTCCTTCTGGGACCCCTATAATGCAAATATTATTACACTTGATGGTGTTGTGTGTCCCTTAAGTCCATTTTCATTTTTATTATTATTTTTTCTCTCTCCTCTTCAGCCTTCTCAGTATTCATTACTCTGTCCTCCAGCTCACTGATCCATTTTTTTCTTTTTTCTAGTTTGCTATTCATTCCATCAGGTGTATTTTTATTTTCAGCGATTGAGTTCTTCATCTCTGATTGGTTCTTTTTATGTTTTCTACCTCTTTGTTAAGGGTTTCACTGAGGTTGTCCACTCTTTTTTCAAGTTATATGATTATCTTTATGGTCATTACATTCTCTGTCAGGTATATTACTTACCTCTGTTTCATTTAGCTCTCTTGCTGTGATTTTGTCCTCTTCTTTCATTAAGGACATATGTCTCTGTCTCCTAATTTTGTTTAAATTTTGGTGTCTGTTCCCATGTGTTAGGAGAATGAGCTATGTCTGTGTCTCCTGCTCTTGTCTAGTGGCCCTCTGAAAAAAAAGGTCCTGTAGTGCCCTGCAGTGCAGTGTCCACTATTCACTAGAACCTGGCAGTTCAGGTGTCTCCTATGTGTGTTGTGTGTCTTATCCTGTTGTGGCTGAACTGCTTTTGCCTTCAGTCCAGTCTTCTGTGATGGCTCTTTTTACTTATTGTGAGAAGAATTTGGTCTCTGTGTTGTTAATGGGCCAGTCTGGGGCTGCTTTGAGCTTGAGTTGAATCAGACCAGGCATTTGCCAGAGATTTGCAGGGCATTTTGCCTGTGCTGTCCCTTGAGAAGCTTTCATTGGTAGGTGAGGCCTGTAGTCAGACCAGATGTCTGCTCCCAGTCCACTGCTGAGGCTGCAGTTGTACCCATGTGTATGGTTACCTTCCCTTCTCATTGGAGCAGTAGTCACACTGGAATGGTGCTGGTCCCTGTCACCACTGCTTGCACACTATGAGGCTTGTGGCACTCCAATGGATGGGCTCAGACCCAGGGTGAACTGGAAGGGACAGGTCCACAGAAGACTGTGGGGGTAGGGTGTATGGTGTTAGCAAGGCATCTGCAGGTGTGCTGTGGAAGGGGAACTGGAGCAAAGGTCTGACTAGAGGGGTCCTGTCCAGAAGAATGTGGGGACATGGCACATTGTTAGCAAGTTAGGTAGCAAGTGTTAGCACTGCACTGGTGCCTGCAGGTGTCTAGATGGGGGGGGGGGGTAGGAAGGAAAATGGCACTCACCAATTCTTTTGTTCCTGGAGAAGTCTCTGTCATGGTTATTATAGTTTTGTAGTGGTTTTGAAATCTTGAAGTGTGATTCCTCCAACTATTTTTTCTTTTTTTCCCCAAGATTGTTTTGGGTCCCTTGAATTTCCATATGAATTTAAGGATCAGCTCATCAATTTTTGCAAAGGAGACAGCTGGAATTTTGAAAGGGATTTAATTGAATTTGTAGGTCAATTTGGGAAACATTGCCATTTTAACGATATTAAATCTTCTGATCCATGAACATTAGATTTTTTATGTATTTACATCTTTAATTTATTTCATCAACATTTTAGTGTTTGGAGTACAAGTTTTACACTTTTGATGTTAAACTTAGTTAAAATATTTGTTTTGTGTGGCGCCTGGGTGTCTCAGTCGATTGAACATCTGGCTCTTGATTTCAGTGCAGGTCATGCTCTTGTGGTTTGTGAGTTCAAGCCCTGTGTCAGGCTCTGCTCTGGCAGTGCACTCTGCTTGGAATTTTCTTTGTCTCCCTCTCTCTCTGCCCTTCTCCTGCTCACTTTCTCTCCGTCTCTCTTTCTCAAAACAAATAAATAAGATTTAAAATATATATATTTTTTGGAATTAATGTAAATAGAATTATTTTATAATTTTATATTCAAATATTTTATTCCTGGTACATATAAATACAATTAATTTTTCTATATTGATGTTGTATTTTGAAATGTGGCTGAACTTGTTTATTTATTTTAATAGTTTTTAGTACATTCCTTAGAATTGTCTATATAGAAGATCATGTCATCTGCATAAAGATAGCTTTAATTCTTTCTTTCCAATCTGGATGATTTTGGTATCATTTTCTTGCATAATTTTCCTGGATACTACCTTCCATACAATGTTGAAGACAAGTGCTTAAGCATCTGTTAATCCAAAATAAACTTAACTACACAACTAAACATCACATTGGAGGGTGAGAGTGCTATTAATGTTATGCATTACTATAACATGCAGTGTATGTGTGTATAGAGCATTGGCATAAAGTGCATGTATGTGCTGTCATAACTCTAAGTGCCACAAATTAAATCACTAAATATATTTTCTAGTTGCTTCCTAATGTGACTCATCTTTCATGTCTGGTCTTGCTTCTTGGAGAGTATTGTTTTAGCCACACACACAGGAACTGACATATGAGTAGTACCTTATTTTAAAATCTAAATAGAAAAAGTTTAACCTCAAAATTAAATAACTTAGAATGGATAACATAATTTCTTTCATCTTCATGAAGGATTACCATAGGGAAGAAGCACTGGATGTATTTGCGTTAGAAGGGACAGAGCTAGAACCAGTGGGTAGGCATTAGAGAGGTAGATAGCAACTCAGTGCAAGGTCTTGCAAAACTCAGCTAGTCTACATTGGAATGAGATCTTTGTTTAGTTAATAAACTCCTTTTCATAAGCTTCCAGAGCCATCCATATAAAGTGACAAATTTTACTCAGAAGTATTATGATCTTAAGAATATAATAAACTTTAATAAAAAGCAGCCACTATTACCCCTCAAAGTTATTTTTTGAAATTAATTTAATTTTATAAAACAAAGCGTTTTTGAAATTAATTTAATTTTATAAGACAAAGGCCACCCCACTTTGGTCCTCCTGGAGTATAACCATGGTTTTGGGGCAAATTTTCATCTTTATCATGAGATCAGCAACTTAAACTGGCCTATTTTCCATTTAAAAAATACAAAACAAAATAACTCTGATTATTCACTGGGGCTATCCCCTTGCCAAAAAAGTTCAGCCTTGAATGATGATGCCAGGTTTCCTCCAGGCCATCTGTTGGGTCTGGCTTAGCTTCCTGCAAATTTAAATGTTTTAGATGCTTTTGAATTTCCGTTCCCTAGGTGGCCCTTCCACCCACAGCAAAATTACAAGCTTCTCTCCTATCTCTTCTTCTGCTCTCCCTCTTTGCTCTGACACGAAGGTTTCTCTTTTGGATTTACAACAGTAAAATTTCTTCAGAGGTGAATGGGATGCCTTGAGGAGAATGATAATGTACGTTTGCCTTTGTTGTTAATTAGATTCCTTCAAGGGAAAACCTCCTGGCCTGGTTTATTATCTAGCTTTGTCAGAGCTTGTCTGCTTTATCTAAACACTTTGAAAAAGTCTCTTTTTACCGATATACCGTCTGTATGCTTACAATATAGATTTTCATAATACTGGTCAATTGGAAAAGTGTAGAAGTAAGTAGCACTGATAAAGGAATGCCTTAGGATAAATTGCTAATAGTTGAGAGGGAGGGAGGAAGATAGAAGGAGAGAAAGATGAAGAGAAGGAGGAGGGGAAAGAGAGGGAGAGAGAGAGAGAAGAAGGGAGAGAGAAGAGGGTAAGGAAGGAACAAAATCAAAGGAACAAAGGGAGGGAGGAAGGGAGGAATAGGGTTAAGCTTTACAGAATTACAGAGAGTATTTACCTTTTAGATTCCTACTGTGTAGTTACTGTTCAATTTTTGGCCCTAACTCTGCTTCTGAGAAAATATAAGATCGCTATTTTGACAAGTCATCACAAGGTAGGAAAGTATGGATGGAAAAATTCTCCCCACGGAGTTCTAAATGGGTAATGACAAGGGCTGCCTGGGTGGTTCTATTGGTAGTGTCTGGCTCTTGATTTCAGCTCAGGTCATGTCTCATGGTTTGTGAGTTTGGGACCCACATCGACGGGTCCAGCTAAAATCTTGGGATTCTTTCTCTCCCTCTCTGTCCCTCCCCTACTCGCTTGTGTGTGCCGTCTCTCTCTCTCTCTCTCTCTCTCTCTCTCTCTCTCTCTCTCTCAAAAATAAATAAACTTTAAAAAAATAAAGAAAGAATAAATGGTTCCTGGCAAGTGTTTCTTCCTGTCTACATCATAGCTCCCAATATCTAGTGGTTAAGCAGAATGTGGCTTCCCTCTGAAGGTGCCCTCCCCCTTTTAAAAACAGGACTCCCATTAATTTCCCCTGGTCCCCACTGTAGCAAGAATGGAGCTAATAAACCTGGATTTAGTTGAGTAGCTTTATATGGTCTCTTGGTCATCAATGTAATCTTGAACTCTTGCTCAGGTTCTTGATTCTTTCTTTTTAATTTTTTTTAACGTTTTTTATTTATTTTTGAGACAGAGAGAGACAGAGTGTGAACAGGGGAGGGGTAGAGAGAGAGAGGGAGACACAGAATCTGAAACAGGCCTCAGGCTCTGAGCTGTCAGCACAGAGCCCGACGCGGGGTTCAAACTCACAGACCATGAGATCATGACCTGAGCTGAAGTCAGACGTTTAAACGACCTAGCCACCCAGACGCCCCAATTCTTTCTGTTTACAAATTACTGTTGGTTGGTTCCTTCCCTGGGTCTTGAGACCAGTTATAAAGATATTCTCAGATGTTTGATGTCCCACCTACCCCAAGTCTCTTTGGTCTTTTCCTCCCTATATGTTCCACTGTTTCATCACCATTGTTATCATCGTGATGATGATCATTAACCATCTCCATGTTTTGTTTTGTTTTGTGAGCCTCAGTTGTAAGTGTTGTCCTATAAAGGCAAGCTAAAGGTATGAGTAAACCATTAATTGCCCCAGTGTAAGAAAGGATGGAACCAATCACACAGGAATAAAGGTGTCTTGTGCAAAACACAACTATGAGCTTTAAAACATTAACTTTATTAATAATAGTATGAATAATTGAAAATATCAACAAGACAAATGACAGGATTTTTTTTTCAAAAAAAAATTTTTTTAATGTTTATTTATTTTTGAGACAAAGAGAGACAGAGCATGAACGGGGGAGGGTGAGAGAGAGAGGGAGACACAGAATCTGAAGCAGGCTCCAGGCTCTGAGCTGTCAGCACAGAACCCGACACGAGGTTCGAACTCCCGGACCGCGAGATCATAACCTGAGCCAAAGTCGGATGCTTAACTGCCCGAGCCACCCAGGCGCCCCAGGACTTTTTATTTTCTAAAATTCAATAGATGAAGGCATGGAAAGAGCAAAATCTTATGTTGGGTAAAGGAGTGAAATCTAAGACCTCAGACTCTCTTATTCCCCTTGTTCATTTACCCTGACACACAAGTGATGGTGAGGCTCTTGGTGAGCATTTTCAAAATGCCTCAGCCTGTTTCCTTCTAAGCATGAACAAATAACAGTGACAGTTAAATCTAGTAGGAAGCAGTGAAGAACCAAGCTAAACATGTTTTCTCTTTTAAGACGGGTTTGATCTACCCTTAGTAGATAAGAATCAGGGGTTTGGTGAACATGGTAGGTGCAGGGCCCTGGAGGAGCTTTATTGGTTTGGAAACAATTCTTACTCTCCTAATTACCTCCTGAGGATGGCTGCAGAAAGCAAAGTGGAGGTCCTGCTGAGCTCCTCAGGTTGCTTCAAGTGACTTTGGAGCTACAATAAAATAACAAATATGTTATAAACAGCCTCATCTTTATGGGGAGCTGCACATTCAGAGCAAAGAGGGAGGTGGAAGTGTCTGACTTAAGCCTTTTATTTCCAACATCCCCAACTACCTAGTTCTTAATGAGGGGAGGAGATGGGTCTTTGGAAATGCATTAGATTGAGTATTTATAGGAACCCAGATGCACCAGTTGTCTCCCTTACGTATTACTGCCCTGATTCTTCAGTGCACAAGATGAATAATTTACCAAAAAGCACATGTAAGTATCTCTTTATTATTCATTATAATGAACTGAGACAGGAGTAATTCTCCACTCTGCTCGAATCCCCTAGGGCTTAACTTAACCAGACTCTGCTTGCTTTCCCACAGTTAATTTGAATAGAAGAAAACTCTTTCTTGGACATGTGACCTATCTAGCTAGGACTTGTGCTAGGTGAGGGGTGTGTGACAGGAGGAGTGTGGGGCACCCAGGACCACTGATGGCAAGGACAGTGTAAGGTCAGGCTTTAAGGGCAGATCTGTTGGATGCCCAGGAAATGAAGTGTTTCAAAGGAATTGTCAAAAAATAACTGGAATCAGTCAATGTGTGCTTGGAAAGTACATAATTATTCTTAACATTCCCCTGAATAGAACACAATTAAGCAGGCACATCCATCGGCTGAAAAGTATAAAGTAAATTAATTATATATGTTTTCAACCAATCTAAAGATTTATTCTTTTCTGTTTCTTCTTTTATCCTTCTTCCCTTTTCCTTTTTTTCTCCCTCTTTTCCCCTCTCTCTTTTTCTTTGTCTATCCATTTATTTATTTAAAATTCGTGAATAGGAACCTCAGCCTTTCCACATTACAAGGAGTAATTGGGTTTCATGGCAAACCTTTCTTTAAGTAACAAGTTTCCATGAGAACATTCTCCTCTATACACAATTCCATAAGCTCAGCCTGGCTTAATGGTTTGCAAATGTGTTTGGAGTACTATCCATACAGGTTTCTGCCCTTAACACAGAAGTCAAATAGGGGAAGGACAGAGAAATTCAGGGTGCTTTCAGATAAGACTTCCTATTCTTTTGGTTCCCTCTGAGAATCCAGAGAGTCCCAGGAATGAAGAATACCCTCTCTATCCCAGACTGGCAACCTGTGGCACAGAACTATAGGTGATATAAATTAAAAGCAGCAACTTTCTGGGCCTACACTGGAAACATTTGCAAAAATTAACTCTGTGACTTTACTGCCCCCAGGGAGTAGCTCTCTTGGGCATCTCATGGCCCAAGGAAAGAGTTTGCCTGCCTTCTATTTTATTTTTTAAGGGGAATTAATTCTCATAATCTATACAAAATAAGCCACTATTCCAGAAAAGATGATTGGTGTATTAAAAATATATGACATATATATTTTTAAACAGGCAGAGTTGACATTCTACAGGAGAAGTGCTTATAAGAATGGGGAAGCACTGGAAAAAAGTATCACTTCCCATCCCTCCTCCTCCATCTGTCCTTGCCCATCTGTCTATTTAATGAGGGTGTTATTTTTAAAAACTCAAATAAGGTTTTGTTCAGATGTGTAGTCTGTTTAGGGTGGCACAAGATGAATCAAACAAACTTATTGGCCTCCTAGTTGGCCATGAAGCCACAATTACTTGAACACATGCAATATCTACTTCCAACCTTGAGGCAGAATTGTATATGTGCTGAGATCCAAAAAAGTACACTCCTTACTTAATTTTCCAAACTTTATAATGATGTATGTGTACATTGGAAAATGAGTACTAAGGGCAAGTCAAAATTATTATAATGTTTGGTATATCATTATTCTTTAGTTTTGAGTAATTACAGAAATGTAATATCAAACATTTATTAACTACTAGGCTCTCAGAACTGTGATAATAGTAAAAGGATTATTTTTTAATATTTGCCATATCTATGATTTTAAATGCTATTTCCATTTTATAAATTAGAAAACTAATGCTCATGAAAGACAAGGAGTTTGATAAATTATAGACCTGTGATAGAATTAATATACCTCTTATTAAAGTATTTATTCTCTTAATTAGTATATTACACTGAAATCCTGTAGGATAGCATAAAAGCTCATCTATTTCCAGCATAATTTTTGGTTTCATAAATAAGAAAGTCCTTTAGCAGTTTCTGATAAGTTTCACCTGAACTCAGAAGGCAGGAGTTTGTTTATGCACAATTCTGGAGGAAGAAGAATGACCTTTGAGGTTTTGCCTGTCTTTGGGATTCCATGATCCCTTACATTATATGTGGGAAGGTATTTGCAGGGAAATCCGTGGGCTGTAATTTCTGCCTTGCCAGAGTCTTTGCTCCCACGATACTCATGCTGGGAGCCTGTGGCTGACTTGCTCCATTCTTCAAAAAGATATCAAGCTCCCCAGACTCTCTGCTTTTAATTTAAAATTTTAATTTATACTTTTCCATGGATGATACTGAGACAGACATGGCCGTGAGTAAATATGTCAGGATAATCTATTGAATGGAATTAAAATGGTGTGTGCTTGGGAAACATTTTAATTTCATCTTGCTCCTTTCTTTTGCCAACTATAATGAACAAATCGGGAGGGTGAGTTTTAAAGCTGTTTAGGATTTGGAGGAAGGGACAGCGGAGTTGGAGCCAGGTGACAAATAAATAACGTGAATTGTTCTGAGTGGCTTCTCAAGGCATCCCTGTTCCACAACGGGGCTGTCTCTGTAACAGCTGTCTCTGACAAGTGGGCAGGTGTGACAGCGAATACCCTCATTGCCTTTTACAACTCCACTTGGAATTCTGCACCATTGGCAAGGACCAAAAGGGCAAGGGACATGGGGCTGGGTGACAGAAAAGGAGAAACTTTTATCATTCCTGTCTTTTAAAAGACACTTCTTCTTCACCCAAGGGTTCTTAGCTTCTGAAATGGCTTTGCCTTATGCTGTAGCACTACCTCTTAAGATATAAAGT
Organism: Neofelis nebulosa; assembly: GCF_028018385.1. Classification (NCBI taxonomy): domain Eukaryota; kingdom Metazoa; phylum Chordata; class Mammalia; order Carnivora; family Felidae; genus Neofelis; species Neofelis nebulosa. Next base: position 29,178,369 of record NC_080791.1, on the reverse strand, counting down.
TACAAGGAAAAAGGTAAATACAGAAGGCATCCCAGAGCAATACCATGATTCTGACTAGTAGATAACCGTCCACCGATGGCTTGCCCAGTGCCCAGTTCGCCCTTTGCTAAAATCTGTACTTATCCTTCATCTATCCTAAGATGAATCCTTACTACTGTCTCTAAAACAATGCTTCACCAGCTGATGGTGTTTCCTTGGGCTGGAAGTGAGGCCTTTTGAATAATTTTCACTTTTCCTTAGTGTCCAGCAGTATCTGTGCAGTAGATGTCTCTTAAAAGAATTGAATATATTGCCCTGAAGTTTCTGACTTGAAACAAACCATTCAGCTTTGATCTTGCCTCCATTACCCCACCACTCTCCTGTCCTGCAACATGCCTTAGTCTGCTCTGGGATCTGGTCTTCTGGACTAACGTTTGGCCCATTTACACAGTGAAGCTGCCCAAGACAAGGACACCTCCGCATGAGCTACTAGGGGCCTGCGGGGCAAATGAATTCTCTTGCAGGTGTGCACGATTGTATTGATTGATCTCTCAATTATGTATTTTTAGAAATACAGCATTTTACCAACCACTGGTCATCAATCTAGAAACTAGCCCATCAACCACTGTGTCAACACACTGTGGACAAGGCCTGATAAAAATACAAAGTTAGAGTTGTCTCAGTGGCTTTAGCTAAGAAAATAAACCTTAGAGGGAAATGAAATCCTACTGTAGAACTCTACATTGGCCAAGTGCAGAATACTTCTGAAGAGTTAGCAATTTCCAGAAAAAAAAAAATGAAAATATTGGAAGTGAAAGAATCTAGAGGTAAAATGTAAACGCACTGGATTGATTTTCTAGGTAACACTAAAAATGTAAATCTCATGTTATTTCTGATCTATTAGCCAGTAGAATAACCAGTCTTGAAACTGTGTTCAAACAACCCTAAAGCAAACACCATTCTTTTTTTTTTCAATCTATTTATTTTGAGAGAGAGAGGGAGAGAGAACACACAGAGGAAGGGTAGAGTGAGAGGGAGGGAGAGAATCCCAAACAAGCTATGCACTGTCAGCAAGAACCCAACTTGGGGCTTGAACTCACAAACTGTGAGATCATGACCTGAGCCAAAACCAAGAGTCGGACACTTAACCAACTGAGCCACCCAGGCACCTCAGACACCATTCTTTATGGATTTGAAAATATAGAAAGAGAAGTCTTCAGAATGCCTTGGGAAATGATAAATAAATGGATTCAGTATCACTTGGTTAAATTAGCACACACTCCCAGATAATAGAATTCTAATAGAATTATAGTTTTCCAAATGAAGCAACAGAGCTCTTTGACAGTAGTAATAGAACAGGCTCTGTTTAAAGAATGCTTACTATTTGCAGGGTACAATTCTGACTCTTGTTCAGGCATTACTTCATTCAGGCTCATAATAATATTGAATAATACTGTGAAGTAAATATGTTCATCCTACTTCACAGATGGGGAAATGAGGTAGTGAGTGGTTAAATTAAAGGCTGTTCCCAGGGTTATCTGCTAGTAAGTAGCAGAGCCCTTATCGGTTTGATGCCAGGGCCCTCCCCTTAACATTATAATATACTGTGTCTACAATGCTCAGTTTACATATCTCACTGAAGTTCATAAAGAGCTCTTGACTCCCACCATCCTTCTCAATATTGTCGAGATCCACCTAGATGATCCACCTAGATGATTAAATACTTTAATCCCTCATTGACAAGGGTCATGTTTATAATGTCACTGAATATTCTTACTTTCAATAATGTATAGTCTCTTCTATTTCAGCTCATTTACTCAAGGAACTTATTAAGTCTTCCAGTGCATCAAACCCACCAGGTTCTCTCTATCCACCAGCCCCTCCTATCTTCTTTTTTTACTCAAATTTTCAGTTCCTCTAATCCTCATCTTCTCTCTTGCTCATCTGGCATACTCCAACATTGGATGATCTCAAATCATCTACATTCTGTATGCCTACAGTTGAGCAGTGTTGGAGAATATCTTCAAAGCTGGCAGAGCACTGTCATGATAAATCCTTGGCCATGAACTACAAATGAAGCTCAGCACAGCCTGGGAACCTAGTAGAATTCCCCAGTAATATTGCTCTCATTTTCTGCAACAGCTATTCCCCTTTGTCTTGCATCATCCTTCCCCTATCTCCTACTCTCCCATTTACCTTTGGCTGATAATTTTGCCCTTTATTTCAGAGAAAATAGAAACCATCATTCAGTAACCTCCTTGATTTCCCATGACCAGATCCACAAACATACCTATTTCCATTCTTTCTTTATTTCCTTTTCTTTTTCATGGGTTCTAGATCCATAGTTTTTCACCTTTACAGTAATATCAATGAGCTATCCCCTTTTTCTTCCTTCCATCATCAGTTGCTCCATTCAGTAAGATCAGTCTTATCAGTATATACTTATATATTGGAATGTAAGAAGGTCCTTGTCTTATTCACAGTTGCATCTCTAGTACCTAAACTTGGGCTGCTCAAAGGGTGGTCCCCAGCACATCAGCATAATTACATAACTTGTTAGGAATGCAGAATATTGGGCCCCACCCAGACCTAGTGAATTCGTAAGAGGCACAAGCAATTTGTAGGCATATAAAAGTTTGAACAGTCCTAGAACCCAGTAGGTGTTCAACAAATATTTATAAAATGAATGAATAAGTTCTCAAGTATTTCTAGTCTGAAAAGAAACAAGCAAACTATCAAATGAAAAAAAACAAAAAAACAAAACAAAACTCTCAGGAGACCCTTGTGCCCTTGTGGGCTCCGTTTCTCTTTCCACCTTTGCTGACAACATTCTTGGAAGCATTGGTTGCCGATATTGTCAACACTTCACTGTCCATTCGTGCCTTACTCCCTTTATTCATTCTGGCTCCCTCACCCTTTCCTTAGGCTGTGGACCCTGTTGTCACATAACTCTTCTCTCATGTCTACAGGGATACAATAGTCCTTCTGCTTCTTGTCCTGCTACAGTTCATTCTTCAATGAAAGACTAGCATTTCCTTATAAAAAGCATCATTTAGATTATGTCATGCCTCCACGTAAACCTTTTCAAGGATTCCCCATGACAGCTACAGTAACATACAGACTTTTTTAAAGTAGAGATGTGTACCTGTCAGCCCCCTGGAACCTACCAATTTTCCCATCTGCCTTGCTTAGGCCACTGTAGCATCCATTCCCTTCCATACCTGAGTCAACCTTTTACTCAAGACCTGCACATCTGCCCTGTCCTCTACCTAAAATGCTCTCTGTAGCCAGCACATTGACCTGGTGTTCTCAGTTTTCAACCTTAGGTTAATTGTCACTTGTTCAGAAAAGGCCCATCTGTAGACTGTGTATCTGAGCAGGGCTTTCCATGCCGTCCCCTGTATATGACTGTCCCAGAAATCATCCCAGTTCAGTTTGTAGCAAGTATACAAGTATACAATTTGTTGATTGAATATTTCTCCCCCCATCTGAAAAATGCCATGAGGGCAGAGACGGGGACCAGTAGAGTGTCTGACACTTAGTAGGTACTTAATAAATATTTATGAATGGGTGAATTTACACTTTTTATTATATCCATGAAAATGAAAAATATCTTTTTAATGTTGTTTGTATCCTATCATTCACCTAAGATCATAAGAATCTTGAAGGCAGACACTGGTCTCTTATTTTGGCCTTGCTCTTGTCTCCTTGGGAAACCAATATATTTTTAAACACATTGTGAATTTACAGAATAACTTGAAGTCTGGGAAGAAGCCAGCTCAATCTTTCATTGTTTTGCTCATAGAACTTTCCACTGACCCTTTCTTTTCACAATTATGTTTAGCTACCCTATGTTTTACCTTCTGTTACCATGATAGGAATTCTCCTCCTCTCCCCTCCCACAGCCATGCAGTTTAACCCTCTTTTGTGATTGTAAGCGATTTCCCCTCTTTGCACAGCCATCTTTCCACAGAAATCACTCCCTTCATTTTCCTTCATCCTATCAGATGCTCTGTTCTGAACTGTCTTCTGCCTGACTGCCTCACTTGGGTGGTGAGGTGTGTGAAGTTGCTCTCTGCATTCAGGTAGAGCCCTCACTGTGTTTGTGGGGAAGGAAGTTCCCTTTGCTTGCTTCAGGACACAATGAGCACTGTTCTGATGGACTCATATATCATCGGTCATGGCTGAAACCACAACACATCATCATCCTGCAGCTGATTTTCTGCTTCAGGTGACACCATTTTCAGGAGACCCCACACCTTCCTTAGTTTGGTTTTAAATGCTGTTTTCTCAAGAGCCCCATCCTGCATGCATTTGTATATGTTTTCTCCTCTTCTCTGGAGGACACCTCTTCCCACTTATATATACACATGCACACAAACTGACACATGCATTTCTGTGTATTTAATATAACTCCCCAAATCCAGCCACTGTTAGTGTGGCACCATCTTCCAATTAGAAACAATCTGCAGATGTCATGTATCTGTCAGCCTTTGAAGTCAGTCTTGTGCTGGACTGAAATATTTCCATACTGGACCTTCTCTAAGTAGCTCTATTCCACCCCCCCCCCCCCACCAAATCTTCCACAGAAGCTCTCATATATATTCTCCACCAATACCTTATTAGCAAATATTAGCTTTAGCAGAGTTATTACTTTCATTGAATTTTCAACTATCTGAATCATAAAGATTTCCTTTACATAATTTAGGGTCCTTGTTGATGCTCTAGAGTTGGCTATATTTGTAACTTAGGAAATAACTGAGTAGTTAAAGCTTCCCAGGAGAACAGCTATGTGCAATTTAGAATACCTTGGGAATTGAGCTGCAAATATTTCATTTTGGTTTGCCTCCTCTCCTCTCTTTTAAAAAATTCATTTATTACTGGTCTTTGAATTCTCTAAAACAAGAACTTCTTCCTCTCATTTTTCAAACTGGTATTATTAATATGTTTTGATACATGTAAAGTTCTTAACTGAAATTCAATTAACTCAATTTATGAAAAAGGACAAAGACATTCAAAAGCAGAAACAAAAAAATTAATATCATAGGTAAATATAAAAAGAAAATTCAAGGAAAATGCATATTGGGCTTTAACATTCAACTTTATCACCTTTATCAGCATTTCTAAATTGAATACTCTCTAGAAGGCCCTTTCGAAGGCAGGGGCAAGGGTGGACAAAAACAAGATTTCAGGATTTCCCAGTTGCAACATTATTTAAAAAAAAAACATTTTATGCATAAAATCATAAAACTAGGTATAAATCCCTTAACCTTTATAGACTTACATGACTCTAAAATCTGGTTTTAAATCATACACATAGGTAACCACTAAAATTAACAACATTAATTTAATGGAGCAGATGATATTTTATTAAAATTAATTTCCAAGTTGCAATGTGAATATGGTCCTGACTGCTGCCAGAGCATCACTTTTAACTTTGGTCTGTGCCATATGACAACAGAGTTCTCTTTCCACATGGCTTCATTCCAACTTTTGAGAACCTTCATTACTATAGTGGACCCTGGGATCATTCAGCGTTCCTTGGGAGAAATGTACTGCTGAACCTTAAGTCCACCTCTGTATTTTTTCATTAGTCTGAAACAACAGAATACATACTCTTTTATGCTATTGTAATAATAGACACAAGTCTGAACATTTAAATCTAATTGTAGTCATAAAACATCCAGAATATGTATATATTATATTTTTAAAGAATATTTTACAAATAAAAACACTAGATTAAAAAAATACACAAGTAAAAATCCCATGGGTGCTGTGAGTGTGTGTGTGTGTTTGTGTGTGTACATAACTTACAGAGTCACACACATAATATCTCCAAGGACATCTACTTCATCTTATGTAGGTTCTTTTTTTTTTTTTTTTTTTGAGCTTTACTGAGATATAACCGACATATAACATTTTTAGGTTTGAAGCGTACAACATGTTGATTTGATGAATTTATGTATTGCAAATGACTACCACCCAGCAAAAGCTAACACTGCCATCTCATCACATGATTAGCCTGTCTTAGTTGTGGTGAGAAGATACAAGATCTACTCTCATTGCAACATATCATTATTTATAATCTTTGTGGGCTTTTTTATGTCTTTCTTTTTTTTAATGTTTAATAATTTTTGAGAGACAGAGCCTGAGTGGGGGAGGGGCAGACACACACACACACACACACACACACACAGAACATGAAGCAGGCTTCTTGCTCTGAGCTGTCAGCACAGAGCTGGATGCGGGGCTCGAACTCAAGAACTGGGAGATCATGACCTGAGCCGAAGTCGGATACTCAACTGACTGAACCCCACTATAATCTTTGTAGGGTATTTTGACATCAGTTTGAAAAACATTGCCTTACACCTTTCCATCATTATAAATATGTACTGGTCACCTATAATAGATACCAGATCCGCTGTGGGAGGTTTGGTGTTAAAAAATGAAGACCACTGACATGATTCTTATCCATGTGGTATTTACAGCCCCAGAAAATAAGTGTATAAATAATTAAATCCAGTGTTGTAATTCTATGAAGAAGTCCAGGATCTTCTCTATTAACATTGCATTCCAAAGACAGTGGAAGTTTAAAATGATGAGTCTGTATTAGAGGTTATTCACTCTATTCACTACTGTCTACTTATTAAAGCAGAGAGGCATGCAATGTATTTTAGGTATTATCCCAATAACAAGGGTGGAAATATAAAGACATTTTCTGGTAAACTTTAGTTTCTCAAAATGCCAGTTTTCAATTTTTTGAATACTAGCATCTACAGAGTTATCCATACAAGAGAGGCACTCTTCGTGAGACTGGTTCAAAATACTTGTAATAATTAAATAGTCATGCTCTAGGTATCCATGCTATCTAGATGCTCCTACACCTATCTGTGTATATAATTGAGATGTGACTTTTATTTTTAAGTACACATGATTTTTATACATGCACTGTACTGCATTCAGATGTAAGGTTGTAAAACTTTCAGCATCTAATATACAAGCCCCAGGTGGCATTTACTAACCCCTCTGTCTCAAATATGCTCCCAGTCCCCATGGCACTCACCATTCCTTAACCTGCTTTGCATTCACCACTTGTCATCCTCCAAAACTAATATGCTTATTTACTTATATGCTTTCTTTGTCTCACTGGACATAGCCTCAAGGATCATGACCTTTGCCTGTTTGCCAGCCAGCATTCTCAGCTCCTGGAATATTGTCTAGTGTACCTTAGATATTGATTAAATATCTGTTATGTGAATCACGGGTTTTTTTTTTTTTTGTATTTTCAGAGGCAAAATATAAAAACAAAAGCAGTCCTAAAGAACACAAACAAAAACCTTAAAGCTACCTAATTTCACTTTTCAGGAAGATTTTATTTTGATTGAATTCCAACTTGTCTCTTGTCTGATTTCTTAAAGGCAGTGGTTGTCAGAGTCTTGAGACCAGTATAAATGGCCTCACCTGGGAACTTTAAAATGCATATTTTTAGCCCCACTTTGAACACACTAAATCAGAAGAACTTGGGAGTTGGGCTCAGCAATCTGTGTTTTAAAGAGCTCTCAGGGTGAATCTGATGCACAGTGAAGTTTGAGAACCACTGCCTGAAAGCATGGATTTCTTCTATCTGCACTTCTTCCTTAAAAACAAAACAAAATGACCCTGCATCTTAACCGCATGTCCCATGTTTAGTGGAATTGAAAATGACAACTTTGCCTGCAAAATTCCTTTCCTCCAATAGCTTTTGGCATTTCTTTGCCATTTCTGAGTATTTCCACTCTTCACAAATAGCTAGAGGTGGTTTAACAATGTACAAAAGTCATTTCCAAATATCTTTCCTGTTCTCCTAAGCTATTTTATGAGAAAATTAAATGCTAAAATTAAAAACTGAATACCATAAATTTGTGGGAAACTGGATAATACCAATGAACTCCTCCTGGTCTTATTACTTTGAGTCTTGAGCCACAAACACTTTCTTTTTGAGGAGAATCCAACAGCCCTTAAGTGCAGAAATTCTACACAAGTCTGAATAGGTGTAAATTCTCTATGCTGGTTGTACCAGCTGTTCAGAGTCCTGAACCTCTCTGCATCTCGGTTTTGTGATCTGTAAAGTATGATAATAATAAAGCATGTCTCAAAGGGTAGTTATGAGGATCAGGTTATTTAATATATGGAAAGTTCTTAACTGTGCTAGGCACCAATAAGCACTATGTAATTTGAGACATTACCATTGAGTTGTAATGAATTCTACCTTATGAAGGACCACTAGACAAGATTTGCTTAAGGGTAAGAATTTTAGAGACCTAAAAGAGTTTTCAAGAAATTAGAAGGTTATCATTCATGTTTCTTGATTTTACTCTTGGATGCCCTTATTTAACATAAAAAATTCTCCTCCATGTGCTTCCTATAAATGAGAGTTCAACACAGCCGTAAACATCAAGGAAGGAGCCAGGTTTGTAAGAACACTTAAGCATTTTTTAAAAAGTTATTCTCTGAGCTCTTCTTCCTGCTGTTCCCTGTTGTCTCCTTCTTTTCCCTCAAACAACATCATTATTCTCACAAGTGACTTTATCATTCTTTAGGTTCTAGTACTGTACAGACTCAATGAATGGTCTCTGCCCCATTCGGAGAGATAGATTTATCCAGTTACTCCACTCTATTTGCCCCTGTCCATGCCTGCTAATGAAACCCAGGTTTGACAGCAGGTAAATTGGGCTGTGGGTATCTGTCTGGGGTATATCTACCCAAGGAGTGCACAAGGCTTCCCAAGGTATGTGTGGCAGGGCACTGAGAGTCTGTTTTGCCCATGGAGAATAGATTTGGACTGACCTGTTTCAAAGTCAGTCCCTGCAAGACTCCTGGTAATTTGTACTGGTTCCATGCACTTAAGAGGATACATTCAAGATCTCAGATTTCCTAAATCAATCTGCCTAAGAAAGGCACTGAGATTGAATTGTAATTCTAGTGATCCTTTTGACTGTTCCCATTTTTATAAATTGTCCAGGAAATAATTTACCTTTATTTGTCACCATCATCCGACTATTACCAAAAAAAAAAAAAAAAAATCACTCTTGAAGGAGAATCCCACCAAAGTAAAGCATAGGTGTAATGAAGGGAAAGGACAAAGACATCATAGCAAAGCACATATCTTCTCTATCTTGTAATTAGAGAAAGAGACATTTTCTGGTAGAGAACAATGTGATTTGGCATATTAAAATAAACAGCATTCAATTTTACCCACCTTTCTGGGTGTATTGGGTTAAACAAGGTCCTTCTAAGTAAAAGAGGAATACATCTTTAATAGTCATTTGATAAAGCCTGGTAAAATGTTAACAATATACTGTCCAGATTGTGTGAAATTGAATGAATTTAATACTGAGTTACAAAGCCCTTTGCAAGTCAGGTATTTTTCAATTCATTGCTTTAAAAAAAGCTGAAGGAGGAACTAATTGAATTGTCAGCTGTGAGATCATTAAAATAATTTTTGAAGCTATATTTCTGTGTGATTTTTGGCACATATCTTGGAAGAGGTTCAAAGAATTGAGTGGCACTGCTATACAAGATTCTCCCTCGCTTATGTGAACTAGGTTTCTCTCAAACAAAAATAGAAATTGAATCAGTCCTGAGCTCTATCTTATTCTAGCAGTAAGGTTATTTATTCAAGGTATGATTTTATTTTTATTTATTTTGTTTCAGTTTATTTATTTTGAGAGAGAGAGGGAGAGAGAGAGAGAGAGATCATGCGAGCAGGGAGGAGCAAAGGGAGAGGGAGAGAGAGTATCCCAAGCAGACTCTGGGCTGATAGCATGGCGCCTAATTCGGGGCTCAAACTCACTAACCATGGAACCATGACCTGAGTTGAAATCAAGAGTCAGACACTCTACCTACTGAGCCACCCATGCACCCCTCAAAGTAATTTTAAAAAACCTCATCTACCCCATTAAGTACTATATATCCAGCAAAAGTTTACTTTTTATGTTTAATTATTACTTAATAAGATGAACAATATATTTATGTTGTTTTATCAATATTGTCCTTGTAATAACTAATTTTAAAAGAAAATAGCATTACTCAGAGCTTTATGATTATAGAACATATAAGAAATTTCAATTTCCATCTCTCTCTATATATTTGCAAATAAATATGGTAGCTTATCAATAAAAGGTTTTTAAGTATGAAAGATTGCATCAAGACAAAATCCTGCAGAAGACATATATTGGAAACACAAGTTCAAGTTTTAAAAAGGAACAATTCACATTTTATGACTAATAAGGAACTTTTTCATGATTTTGAAACTAGATAATCAAATCAGTATTGCATTTAAATTTTATTGAAAATATGTGTGTGTATATAGATAGATATAGATATAGATATAGATATAGATACATATATAAAGGAATATTGTGACATTTTAATTTTAAAATTGTGAATATTCTCCACAGGCCAGAAGTGCATCCTTTTAACTTAAATTTTAAAAATTATATGACTTAGGGGCATCTGGGTGGCTCAGTTGGTTCAGCATTCAACTTCTACTCAGATCATAATCTCGTGGTTCATGAGTTCAAGCTTCACATTGTGCTTGCTGCTGTCAGAGCTGAGCCCAGTTTAGATCCTCTGTCCCTCTCTCTCTGTCCCTCCCTGACTTGTGCCCTCTCAAAAATAAATTTAAAAAGTTAAATATATATATCAACTTAAAATTTTTGAGAGGTTACATAATTGACCAAAATAAAAGCAAGAATATTTGTTTGCACTTTGTCACTTGGGTTTGTGTGGTTCTGGGGACTAGAATGTGACTCCCTTTACTCTGAGTTTACCATCCACTTCCAGGCTTGACAGTTCCTGGCACTGAACAATTAGAACTTTATTGTTAGAAGTTATTCAAATAGAAGTTTGGTGTTTATGAAAACACAGCTGTTATAAAGAAAGGTTGCACAGGAAACTTCATCAATCATTTTCAACTGAAAGTGAATGAATGTGTTTATCTTTTTTGTTCTTTTTTTCCCCTAAGAAATGCTGTTGAAAGGGTAGAGTGCAAGGTCCATTAAGAGCTTTTCAGTTTGCATTAGGGAAATGGAAAGTTGCTGCAGAAGGACAAACTGCAGAGTGAAGCTAGGGTCCCAGGATATGAAGGAAACTGCATACATTCAATTTTTTTTTTCTCACTATGACACACCTGTGAAGGTGGCAAAGAGTCAGTGATACTTGAATTATTACTAATTTTAAATGTGGTTGAGCCTCCAAAACTCATCTTGCTGATCTTAGACTTACTTAGAAACAATTACAAAATTAGGGGCACCTGGATAGCTGTCAGCTGAGCATCTGATTCTTGATTGTGGCTCAGCTCATGATCCCAGGGCTGTGGGATTGTGCCCCGTGTCTGGCTTCATCCTGAGCATGGAGCTTGCTTGAGATTCTCTCTCCCTTTCCCTCTTCCCCTCTCCCCCACTCCTGCTTTCTGTCTCTCAAAAAAAAAATACAAAAATAGATCTATAACTACTGGCGTTAAGGGATACCTGTGATAAAGTTCCAAAAAAAAAAAAAGCTTCATAGGAATATTAGAGTATAATTCTATTTCAGGTAAATAAATCAACACAGTCTTTATTTATGTGAATATGTGTATGTAAAAAGTGAGATGTAGAAGGAGAGGTAACAAGAGTGTTACCAAATTAAGGACCTCATTTGTTCACACATTTAAATATGGTTATTTTATTTTTGTAGTTTGAAAAACAGCAAATAAAGAAAATTTAGAAGAGAAAGGTTTCTTCCTGCCGTCCTGTGAAAGCATCTAATTATCACCCCACCCCTAACTCAAAGCTGGCGGAACCTGCTGAATGACAGGTGACCTGTACATACAAAGACTTCTGTGATTGGAAGCTAGTATTATTTCTATGTGTCCTACCAACCAGGGAGAGTACTTTGCTAGACAGAGCATTTTCCTCTTTCAACAGAAGCTGTCATTTTAGTGCTCCAGTATTGTTCTGCTCCCATGGCCATTCAGGCTGTGTCTGGCTGGCCATTTTGCTAAGGGAAAACATCATGTCCAAAAGTTCATGCTCTCTCTTCCATTGTCAGTGTCTTTGGTGTTCTTGTCTCCTGAGCCTTGTAGAAAGATCTCTGCTTTCAGTCAAAATGGGATCAGATTTGGTGAGATGAGGCAGTGTTTTTTTTTTGTTTGTTTGTTTGTTTTGTCTTCTCATCTGGAGGTGCTGGATTGATGTTCCTTGTGCCCAGAAGGTGGGCCTCAGACCTGTTTGCTGGGACATCTTATGGGAATAGCACAGCTATAACTGGACCTCACTATTTGCCCAGATACCGCAACTCAGGTTTAGACTAGAGGGGTGAGTGGCAGGTGGGCATATACCTGGGGCCCTTGAAACACACTCTTCTTTGCAAGCCCACATTTTCAAGGGATTCTCTTCCATTTTCTTTCAATAGATTGTAAAATCCTGGGGAACATATGCGAATTTTCCTTCTGACCACCAGGCATAAATATTTCTTCATTAAACATAATACCCTGCAAGTCATTCACACCAAACAACAAATTCCACTCACATTCACAGCTTCCAATTGTTGAGTATGTGCAAGGTTGAGGAAGTAGAGGTTAGCTTTTTTTTTTTTTTTTGAGATTAGCTTTTTACCATAATGATAACCCATGTGACATCAGCCACTTTGTTTTCTGGGCTGGGAGTGGGTAGGGGGTAGCAGTAGGAGGGAAGAGGAACTCTGATCATTTTCTTCTTACCTCTGCTGACATCTTCAGAGGCAGCCAGGACTTCCTAAAAATTGATGGCTTTCTAAGGTGAATTTTATCAATCCATGTTATAAATTATAATTTGCAGAATTTGGGTAGCTTGGGGTAAAAGGAGATTATCAATACCAGGGAGGGCTGGTGGTAAATATGTCCAATTTTTGACTAACAAGTTAGGTATTTGCTTTGTAGATTATCTGTGACCTATTTGAAATACTGATCCACTTTCTTGCCTCTATGCTCCTGGGCCATGTCTCCCACAAGGTGGTAAATGTGCTCAAGAAATATAAACTAATTTTCATATAAGCCTGGGGGGAAAAATAAGATGGAAAGCAAATATATGACAAAGATCTTCACATAATATGCTCCTAAATCAAATAGAAACGATTTTGTATCATCAGTTCTTCAGGATAATTCAGGCCACTGTTACCCTATACTTAGGAAGTTTCATCAATAATTGATTGTTTCCTTTTAGCATGGGGCTATTTTATTCCATTTACTCCTCAGAATACAGCAACCACATTTATGACACAGCCTCTCAACACTCTCTTCTCCCTTTCCCCACCTCCATTCCTCAATGTTTCCCTCCCCTACTCCCCTCCCCTCCCCCAATGTCCTCCATCTCCACTCCCCACCCTCCTCCCTCACAGGTGTACCATAGATGACCGAGTCACCCGGGTGGCCTGGCTAAACCGCAGCACCATCCTCTACGCTGGGAATGACAAGTGGTCCATAGACCCTCGTGTGATCATCCTGGTCAACACACCAACCCAATATAGCATCATGATCCAGAACGTGGATGTGTATGATGAGGGCCCATACACCTGCTCTGTGCAAACAGACAACCACCCGAAAACTTCCCGGGTCCACCTCATAGTGCAAGGTGAGTTACAGCTGGATTCGGGGCTTGGTGGACCTGTCGATGATGGAAGGGAAACATTATCTCAGTCTTTGCTTCTATTCTTGTGTGAAGACATGAGAAACATTTTCCTCTGTGGAACCCAGAGACTGAGTGTATGTTCTGGATTCCTTCCCATCTGCTGAATTCTTTACTAAGTACTACATATCTTCACAGTCTCTCAATTGTACCTTTGGTCCTTCTGTTCTTGTTAATAAGTTGTTTGGCATGTGCTTGTTGAGCTTTCTTAAGTTACTTAGCACTCTAAAGTAGGGCAAGAAACACTAAAAAATAGAGGTGGTGTTACTCTCTGTGCCTTTTATCTTTCACAGGATTATTTCATAATAAAAGGTTAACACTGATTTGATGTTATATGACTTGTGACTAGTTTTGCATGGTTGTTGGGTGTGCATATTCCAGAAGGGGTTCTGGATTCTGCATTCGAGTCCAACCCAGCATGGTGGCTGGGTCTGTGCATCCCGTTAGCCTCACAATGGAGTGTATATTAAGAGGGATACTAGTCAAAATGCTATCTCCAGGTCTATGTCAGAAATACATCCATATAATTTTTAAAAAGGGGAGGTTTTCCTTAACATCCCCTCTCATTCTCTCTTTAAAAATCTGTGTCAGGATACCCAAACATATTGTACAATAGTTTTTCATTAGAATTTCACATTGTAGGAAAAAAACTAAGGCTGAAGAAATGTCAGAATCCCAGATATTAACTATTAAATATTAGGAATTAAAAGCACATTCAAATAGCAGCTATGAGAATTTGGGAGCCATTTTAAAACAAGGAAACAATACAAATTAACTTATTTTGAACTACCTCCAACTAACATCACCCCTCTGCCCCACCATTTCTATGTAAAGTAATTTATCTCAGGTGTTGACTCATGGTAACAATGAAGTACTAAGGATACTACTGGCCATCCCCCAGTGACACAGCCTTCCTCCACCAAATGAGAGACTTGGGTGGACCTTTCTCAGAGTCTCCTATACTTACCTCTTGGAGCTGTACACTGAAATCTCAGAAAGAGTCCCTGTGTGTGATTCAGACTTTAAAAAGTGCCTTTTATCAATTCCCATATGTAGTATATTTGACGAATTGTTTTCAGTTTATGAAATGTTTGCTGCATCCTGGCTTAGATAATGTGGATGTTTTCACCCCTACTTTACTAAAAAAAAAAATACTTTACTCACATCAGTTGGTTTCATGGAGAGTTTGAATAGGGGTTAGTGTCTTTTCACACTTCATTCATTTGTAAAAATCAGGGTAGCCATTCTTTCTTTTGGCTAAAACAGCTCTTTGCTAGCTTAACATCCAGGTCTCTGGTTCTTGAGACATTTGTAATGGCATTGTGCTGGATCAGAAATCATTCTGCTGCAGCTTTCTTTTCCACCAGGCCCTGGGTGCTGCCATATTGCTTGAAGCCCAGCCTCAGTTCAGCCTCCAAGCCCTTGTCTCATCCCCAAGTGCTTTCAGACACCCACATTGGCCTGCATACCACAGATGTCTGTACACTCTGCTGTTTCCATTCTCCACTCGTGTCCCACCCAGGGGTATGGCTTGGTGATGATCACTGCTTTGGAACTACAAGACGGCCTGCCATCTGGAGATAAAGGCAGCTGTCATGTCTGATGCTTCTTCTCAGAGGATGGTGGAGGCACTTGGTGAGATCAGTTATCTGAGATGAGCTGGAATGTCTGTTGAAAGTTTCTGGGGGTGCAGAAAACAAGGGGGTGTGAGTTCTCACTACCCCGCCTGCCACCTGGGCTTAGTTCCAGAGGAGCTGAAATTCTCAGCATTGGAAGTGACGCCTCCATGGCACCTTCATGGCCTTGACAGCAAAGTTATCTTCAAATTCAGGAAATGCAGCACTGAAATAAAAAAGAACTGTCAGGCACTGTACAGAAACAGACTCAAACAGAACAAGGCTATCACTTTTCAGGAAATAAGACAGATTGTGTAAGCATGTCAAAGTCAATACAGGCCATAAAGTGCTAGTGATGGAGAGCTTCAGGGATAATGTGCTTCATAAGGCCCTTGGAGCAATTCGTTGGGCTGGATATGGAACCCAGTGGTGTTTCCCTGTGGGCTTCATAGGTTTGAGTCAGCAAGAGTCCAAGAAGAGGCGAGAGCAAAGCCATGGAGTGACTGCAGTTTCAGAGGTCAGTTCCTCACAGTCTCCACATTGCAGACCAAGAGACTCTTATAACTCTGGACAACTGAGGTGTGAAATCCAATGCAAAAGATCAGGGTGGGTGGAGGTGGGAGGAGACAACCTTCCTTTGAACACTTAGCAGATGGGCCTTTACATTTACTGAGAGGTAAAAAGAAGGCACTCACAGAGCTGCATTCTCTTCTGTCTTGGTTAGCAATGGGTGACTTGTTCTTTCTTTGGAGACCAGTTGAATTTCTAGTGGGAGGAAGCAGAGACCCCACTGCTCAATTAGAAAGAAGTCCAAGAGTCCTCCTTCTTCCCAGCAGCTATCGGCTTTTGTCCAGTCTATAGATTAATTTTTCAGACTTAGTGTTAGTTCAGGTTAGATAAAGATAATGAAAGTTTCCTAATCCTCTTAAAGAAGATTTATCTGACTGAGTAGAAAGCTTTTGGAATACAATAAGGCATGTATAAAACTGAGGCCTAATCTTGCCTTTAATTTCAAACTGCTGATGGTTATTGATTTTGCAATGAGAAAAACTGAAAAATTTCCGAGCTGCAACATGTCTGTTTAGAGAGAGAGAGAGAGAGAGAGGTTTATTTATCTTCTGTCCATTTGAGAATGTTAGAATCTCGTCACCTCTGCCAACCAAGTGCCATTAGCAGAAGGGAGAGCAGTCCCATGGGGCCCTGGCTTTGCTGCTCCCTGTTGCCGCAAAGTGAGGAACTCAGAGAGGCTCTGTCACTAACCTCAGAGCCTGTCCTTTACTGTTTTATAAGGTGGCCTTTGCCACATACCTGATAGCATTAGTTTCCAAGTCCTCTTCAAGAGAGCTGCGTTCGTTAAAATACTGTCACTGATACCCATGACACATCTTGACCTCTGAGGGAATAATTTTAAAAAAGCACCATGTGAATATGTATGATAATGTGACCTAGACTGTATACTTAGGTATTAAGAAAATCCAGGGCAAGAGAGAGGTGTTGCTGTGGAGTCAGATTAGTCAGGTAGGAAAATCAATCTGGCATCTCTGTTGGGGATGGAGTGAAGTGGAGAGAAGCAGAAGTATTGGGGAGGAGGTTACTCCTGTCACCCCAATGTGTGATGTGAGTGGGTTGTATGTCTACCTGTGGAAATGGAGAAGGTTCAAGATATTGTCCAAGGGAAATTGAGAGGATTAATCTTAATGCCTTAAAAGAGGAAGAATTAAAAGGATATCATTTCCATTTTTGAGTTTGGGGAAATATCGACGGCATGGCTAATAATCATGGAATTAGGATCCTGGACCTCTAGGATAGGAAAGCATTAGTCTTGCTAGGTTTAGGGACAAGGAAAGCACAAATATTAAACATGTGCTATAGAACTAAGGTGTAGCTCAGGATCAGAAAAGGTATATTTGAGATCCATTATGAACCTATTAACATGACAGTAGGTAAGATTTCTGAAATTAACTATTCCTACAGAGCAGCAGAGACCATAATTTATTTATATCCAACCCCAGCACATAGTACACTGTCAGAGGCATACTAGGCATTCGGCAAATGTTTGTAAAATGAATGGAAGAACAGATTGATACAGCTAATGAAATGGCATCTGAAGGCAGTGATCATAAAGCCCCTTGCAAGCAGATCGGGGTGGGGAATGAGCCAGACACTGTCCAGATAACTTGGAATGGACAGTAATTGGGAACAGTTCCCTGGAGGGGTAAGGGTCTTCAGTGTGACAAGCTAAGAGATATACCAGGGATAACATGCATTTATTTAGCACTTTACAGCACTGGTCACAATCTTTGTCTCATTTGACCCTTACAACAAGCCCTGGGAGGCTGAAGTGCAGTGACTGTTCTCCTCGTTTTGCAAATTAAATAACTGCAGTTCATGGAGGTTAAGAGAGCAGCCAGGGTCTCCTGTGAGTAAGTAGCAGAGCTGGGTCTTGAACTATGGCCATATGACTCCAAGATCAATGTTTCTCCAGCATGCTCCAGCATCCCCCCTGCCAGCCATGTCTGAGGTTATTTCTCTAATTTAAATCCATGGGAATTTTTCAGTTATCCTTTCTTTCCACACACCCCCCTTTTTTCCCTGCTACTGATATTACATTGTATCATCAGAAATTGAGGACAAAGCTCAAGAAGAAAATTAGCAGTGGGGGTGGGATGCCAAAGCTACAACAAATGGTATAGAGATGCTGAGTGAAGCAAAGAAGAAGATAATTAATTTACTAGTAGCTCGTCACTCCAGGGATACACGTTTTAAATGTTACCTCTTTATCCTATGTAAGTACTGAAAACTCTGGCCCCTCTGAGAATCCAGTATCTAATTGTGATTCTAATTGTCATGAAGTCTTCAGCACTCTGAAATTCTGTGGATATCTGGTGTCACCGTGGTCATAGTCTTTGTCCAGGATGGATCGGCAGGAAGATGTGCTGGCTCTTTGCTCCCTGGATGTTGACCTTTTCTGTCTGCTTTCTTGACTAGTTCAGAAATCTGTTTACTACCAGGTATTTCTTTTCATGGAACAAACTCCTCTTGCTCAGCCTAATTTTATGCAAATTGCCAGAAATGCCGAACTATGTGAATTTCTCACATCTGAGACTCCACAGCAACATCATGCAATTTTTGTGTCTGCAAAACACTTTGAGTCTTTGAGCCTGGAGTCAATTCAGGTGAGACTGGTTGGTACCCAATGTTGAGTTTAGAGAAGTCTGATTTGCGAACCAGTCCAGTCCTAGATTCTGCTGAGTACCAGCCAACTTCTGAATTGGGCACATTAAGCATAAACCTTAGCTCAGTTGATCCTCACACTAACCCTACAAAGTCTACATCAGATTTACATTTTAAAAATAAGGAAGCTGAGGCTTAGAGAGGTTAAAACTGTCCAAAGATGATGGCACCTACTAAATGCTTTAAATTCTCTTCACTAGATTTGTGTCTGGAAAACAGCTATCAAAATAGAGTAAAAACATGTTACTTACATAATCTTTTGATTAATTCTTCACAAAAGCCCTGGGAGACAAAACAGAAAATTACCATATTCCAAGAAAAGAAATTGAGATTCAGAGTTGAAGTCATTTGTCCAAGTTACCCTGGCCAGTAAGTGGCAAAGCATCACTTAATAAAAAATGCCAGATGATATGATTCTAGATCCAGTATGTTCACACACCAGACTGCTAATTCATAGCTAAATAAAAAGACAGGTAAATGTCACTATTAGTGAAAGAAATATAAAAAGTTCTAAAGTACTGCTAAGAAGAGTGGATACCAAGGAGACTTGCTGGGGTGGAGTGGCAAGGCTGAGTCTGAGGCCAGGGAGCAGATGTGGGGCAGGGCTCTGGGGGAGCATGTGCAGCAGGCAGGGGAAGCAGGCCCTGCAAGTCACAGTTGTGCCAAGGAGCAACCTATTTTCAGATTTTCCTTTGTAACCAACCTCTTTTCTTCTGCTATTTTCTCCTCTTCTCCCAAATATTACAGTCATTTCAATTAACATGTGTAATTTTGGGCCTAAAGAAAAGCAGCCAGTCAACCTGAAATAAATTTAATTTATTCAGTCTCTATTTTAAATTATAATCACACTTGTTCTTCACAGAGTCAGGGTGGAAAAGTAGAAAAGAACAAGACTGCATCAGAAAACTCACTCCCCAGCCTGAGTACTGCTCTTGACTTCCAGGACTGTATTTTTAGGGTTCCCTTCCTGGCTTCTTATCCTTGGGTGAATAATAAAAGTCAGTGTACTTAATTTTATTCAGATACACATGTGCATACCTTGATCTTATATATTATGCAAATTATATTTTGCGTTTGAAAATAAGATACTGAGAAAGGGTCTATAAGCTGCAAATTCTATGTGCATGTGCAAATAAAACACACAGGCCAAAGAGTCCATAGTACAAAATAAGTTAGAAGACTTTCTCTGGGCTTCATTTTCTCTATTTTAAAATGGAAGTGTTGAAGAAATGGTAAGGAAGTCCTTTCTAGTTATTATATTTTAGGATTTATTAATGTAATTTCTCTGGAGGATTTTTGTATAGCCAGGCATCTCTACTCCCCGGCTTTTCCTCCTTCATTGATGGGGAAGTCAGAAAGGTTTGCTCTTATCCTCTTTCTCATTTGTATTTTCTTCAGAGACCTTAAGATTTGAGGTCCCCTTGCTCACACCATTTTTAGTGGTGACTCTGAGCATTGCTCACCCACAGTGGTTGTGGCTCAGAGGATGGAAAAGGAAGACATCCTCTCCTTCCCTGTTCCACTCTGATATTTGTAAGCCACCATAACCCACATCCAACAGTGTAATATATGCTAACATTCTTTTTTCTTTAAGGATTATTTTACTTATTTGGGGGCGGGGAGAGACAGACAGCATGAACAAGGGAGGGAGAGAGAGACATTCAGTGAAGAGCCCCAACATGAGGCTTGATCCCAAGAGCTGTGAGATCATGACCTGATCCAAAATCAAGAGTTGGATGCTTAACCGACTGAGCCATGCAGGCGCCCCTATGCTAACATTTTTAGTTTAGGGACTGGATAAACTAAGAAGGCAACTACAACTTAGAGGGGATAGGAATGAAGTTCTTGCCCTCAGAATACCCCCAGAATACAATAGAGGAAGGTACCTCAAAAGCCTTCTTTCACAAGAATGGTATCCCCACGCAGGCTCTCTTGACACTTGACCTGGTCTCCTTCTGCCTCAGGGTTGGAATGAAGCCCATGCTCTCACTCTCCATTCAAAGATTCTATCCCTTTCTTCAGACTGTGTTACTCAACTGTTATCTGACTTTGTCAGCCATGTAGCTGGAGCTGGACTGATGTTCACTCCACCTAGTCTCCCAGGTTGCTACACCTCTCGTGACATCATGTGTAGTTGGCTACAACACAGTCCAAGACACATTTTGTAACAAAGAACATACCTCCTTTTATCAAGTTTCTGCTCCTGTCCTTGTGAGGAGAAATATGGGACTTTGTTCTGCTCTGCTTAGAAGCTAAGATCATCACACACACAACACACACAGCACACGCACACACACACACACACACACACACAGCCACTCATGGTCACGCATACATGTACACACAGTTTTCACAGGCTTCATGGCTATTTTTTGGCCTGTGGAATTCCGTCCCACCCTCCATTAAATATATATGTTCAGCCAAGACACCTGGTTGGCTCTGTGGGTTAAGCATCCTACTCTTGATTTTGGCTCAGGTTATGATCTCACAGTTCATGAGATTGAGCCCAATGCCGGGCTCTGTGCTGACACCACAGAGCCTGCTTCAGAATCTGTGCCTCCCTCTCTCTCTCTGCCCCTCCCTGCTCATATGTGTCTGCTCTCTTTCTCATAAATAAATAAATGTTTAAAAAATATGTAGGTTTAGCCTCCTTCTAGAAAAGGCTGGGAGGGGGAGTATATGCTCAATTTTTCTTGTAACGCTTAAAATCTTTGAGTTCTAGGAATAGGAAGAGTTGGATTTTCCATGGTGAATGAGACCTGAGCAAAATTAGACACTGGATGAACACTTTGTCAGGGCTGGAGATGGTATGACCCTGTCTGCCAAGGGGGCAACATTTTCATTTGAGAGTTCTGGCTTTTAAAATGTGTGGGCTTGTACTGAGGCACAGACACATGATCTAAGACGGTGCTACCAATCCTGGCACCTAGTGATATATACAGTAGCCAGAAAGAGAAGTGCCAGGGCCTGGGGCTGTCATCTGCCTTATTTTCAATGGAATTAAAGAAATATGGGGTACCAAGTTGGCTTAGTCAGTTGAGCTCCTGACTCTTGATTTAGGCTCAGGTCATGAATGATCTCACAGTCGTGGGATTTAGTCCCAAGTTGTGATCCACACTGAGCATGGAACTTGCTTAAGATTCTCTCTTTCCCTTTCCCCTTTCCCCTCTCCCCACTCATGCTCTTTATCTAAAATAATAATAATAATAATAATAATAATAAAATAAGTGAATTAAATAAACGGAACAGTCATAAAGTCTGTTCTCAAAATCATCACTAATGTGGAGATGGAGAAGAAAATGAAATGCCTGTTATGTTCTACTCAATTTGCATGGTGAGCTCAGCTCATTTCCTAAGAAGCTAGTCTGTCAATATCTCAAGTAAATACAAGAGGATCTTTACTGTTGTGGGCAGAGGAAGCAATCACACTTTAGGAGAAGATAAATTACTAAATGTTCATAAATTCTAATAGATTAAAGTTCATCATGGCTCTCATAAAATCAGGATCCTACATAAGATTTCAAACTTCACCACCCACAAGATTAGTCATAGCTTAGAGACAGAGTAATATGTAAATTCAGAATACTGATATTTTCCTATATGTAGTGTGTGTACACATATTTGGAGAGCCTGACTTGTGTTCTGAAACCTGGAGTTGGGTCCCTAGTTAACAAGTTTTATCTCACACACAGTGTCTTGGCAAAAATAACTATCCTCTGTACTTATCCTAGTTTGGCTTCTCATAAAGATACCAAAAAGCCTTTGACTATTTACTCACTAATAATTCTCCTCCATAGGTATAGGAATTGAAAAGTAATAGTAGTGAAGTAAAACAGAATTTTTTTTAATAATCATAAATCATGGCTATCATGCACTGAGTACCTAGTATGGCAGTCATTTTACAGACATAGTCCAATTCTATTTTCCAGTTAAGCCCAGAAGGTGGGATATATTTTCCTACTTTTCTGAATAAGGAAATAGTCCAGAAGGCTAAGGAGCTTGCCTTGGGTCACCAGCTGATAAGACCTGTGATTTCAGCTGTGTCCAGTCTGTAGGGAGAGCCCACACTAAACCCCCACTTGGAACTTCCTCTCAATTCCGTCCCTTTTATATAGGCAGGCCAGACTGCCACAGCAGTTCATTTACAATACACATACTTTCCTTGCCAGGTTATTTCTGGTTAAAGGATTTCAGTCTAATATCTCTAGAATTAGGGTCTCTCTTCCTTAAATCTTTTTCTATCCTTCTAGTTATCTTAGTAATTACAACATCCTTCTCAAAGTTAATATCAGGTTTATATCATCCTGCTAAATCAATATTTCTGGTTGTGAATTGCTTCCATAATTCTATCCTCTAATTTCTGATTTGTCCCTGAACTCTTCAAATTGGGCATCCATAGGCATTTTTGCATGTCCCATGTTGTACCTAACCTTCTTCGCTCAAAATCTTGTTCTTCGTCTTTTAGTTCATATTCCTATTCATAGACACGCCATCCTTGTACAAAACTTTTGCATAAACTTTGACCCTTCTCTTTCTTTTTCTTCTCTATCAAAGCAGATATGTCCAATAAAGTTATTGTCTTCCTTTCTGTTCCATCAAAGTGCAAAATCTTACTCCCAAGCCACTTTTTAGTCACATCGTAATTGCTACACAATCCTGTCTCTGTCACCTCTTAATTGAATTTAACACCATTGTCTAAACATTCCTGATGCACACATCTGATCATGTCACTCCCCTCTCCTTATGATTGTAATGACTCCCTATTGATGATAAAGTCAAACCCTCTTAGATCGCTTTTCCAACTGCTAAACAATTAAAAGCCAAGCCTACTTTCCACTCTTGCTTTGTTATTCCATTTGTGTATCCTACACACAATGTAGGCAAACTTGTCTTTGTAAAACCCCTACCCACAGTGCTCTGCCTGCTTTTCAATTTCTCACACCATCCATCTGTCTTGAATGTTCTTTTCTCTGAGATTCCAAATTCTGCAGACCCTTTCAAGCAGCACTGTCCCATAGACCTCTTACCTGCCCAATAGCCCTTTCAGTGATGATGGGATTGTTCTATATTTGCACTGTCCAACATGGTAGCCATTAGCCATAGGTGACTATTGAGAACTTGAGATGTGGCTAGTAGGACCGATGAACCAATTTTTTAGTATTATTTAATTATAATTAATTTAATTAAAAATAGCCACATATGCTAGTGGCTATAATATTGGACAGTACAATTTTAGATTTGTTAAATATCCAAAGCCAAAGGCTTTCTTTGGAATTCTAATACCATTTTACCTACACTCTCTTAGGATAACTGAAACTTTTTATTTTATATTTCAGCTATTGGTGGATTTCACTCTTTTCTACCTCCAGATTATAATTTCCTTGAAGACAAGGGCCAGAGTTAGTGTCATATTTTTTTTTTCATATTTTTTTTTATATGGGTGCAATCACAATCTGAATTGGCATGACCAGTTACCACATTTATATTAAATGTTTCTAATCCATAAAAATAAAGGCAAAATATCCTATCTTGGAGGTTATTAGAGACCATATCACAAAAAGCAGCATCCACCTTGGATTTGTTACCTTTGCCTTCCTGTGCTTAGGGTGGATTGATGTCCACTGTAGGCACTGAAAATATTCCTATTGAATAGAGTTCTTAGTGAAACATTTTTTTTAATTTCAGAATTCAGAGCTCAAGGGGAAAGATCTGATATAACCACTTTCTTCTGGTGGAGTTGGAAATCACCTCTAAACAAGATGCCTCAGAGGGCAGCCCTGGCAGACAGAGCTGAAAGTGTGTGCACCCAGCTTGATGCAATAAACATAATGGGATGGGCGATGTCTTGTGATTGGCCAGCAAGCAGACATTAATGACCAGTTAGCAACTGTGTTCAGGTCAATTAATTTATATTTGTATTTTGCAAACTAAAAGTTGCCCTGTTAGATTATTGATTCTTTGTCCCTGTATTCAATTTGTTTTTAATTGCACCATTGCTGGGCCAAGCCCTCCCTCCTGGCAAGCTCACAATAAATCTGCCACCATCTCAACAATCAACAATAAATGTGTCTCTTCATGTCATTATTAATATGTCTCTTGGATTGGTTCATTACCACGGTTAACAGTTTATAAGAGCAGGATGGCACACTGCCAGGAGGATTCCTTTTCCCAAGGGCTATTTTGTCGTGACAGGATTGATGTTCTCAGAGCTGTGAGTGCCTAAGGAAGGCGGCCTAGGATTTAATTCAATATAGCAGGAATACAGGCTACCTAATCCTCTTTTTATCATAAACAGCTTTAGAAGAAGATATTGTTGGAATAGATTTTACCCTCTCTTACAGTTCTCCTTCTCCTCACTTCCTATTCTCTTTGTATCTTCTTAATTCCTTCTTAATTTCTGTTCAGATAGACTCTTCCCCCTCAAAAACAACATAACAGGTACCTGGCTGATCTAAAATCCTCAAGTAAGGGTATCCTCCAGGAGTTGGAGTTTTATGATTGTGTTATTTATTAGTTGAAAGCAGAGGGGAGTTCCCTGTATTTGATGTGTGAATTGTGATTAACAGACCTACAGAAATACTGCATTCAGAATGTCACCTTAATTGAGGTGAGTGCTGAAAAAAGAAAAAGCTCTATCTTATAATAGAGATAATAATTAATTATCATATTGTTATTGGCTCTTTTAGGCAGTAGAATTTTTCAGGGAGAAAGCACAGATTTTAAATGAATTTGTAGCTTGACAGAAGAGATTCTCTGTGTCCCAGAAATGCCAAGTGAGAAATCTGGATGGAGCAGAGTGCTTTATAAAACTCCCGCAGTGGCCTAAGATCTAATAACAGTCCAGACGTTTTTCATTTCCAAGGCACAAGTTGCTCCAGGACAAGAACTGTGGTCTCCCTCTGACACAGAGTTAACAGTCAATTTTTGGTTCAGAATATAGATTTTATGCTTAATTTACTACTAACAACACCCACACACATAACTTTTCTCCTTTGCACAAAGTTCTCCAAAACAGATCACACTGAGCTAATTGAAAGAGAGGGATGTGGAGGAGGGGGGGTTACACCTCTTGTTTCACTGGATAGGAGTTTAAGTAGCCCATGGAAGTGGAGGGCAGAAGGAGTGGGGCTTGGGCCAGGAATATTTAGGAAAGAAAAAGGCGACAAGAGAAGAGATGGAAGAAGATCCCAAGGATGTCTAAGGAGGGCCACAAAGATGCAAATAGTGGATGCCTTTGTAAATAAAGGAAGCAGAGAAAGGGGAGAGTGGTCAAGAGAAAGGGAAACAGGGGAGCCCAGACCTAGTATACTGAAGATACCTACCCTTATGGAGGTGGGGACGCCATATGCCAAGCTCAGCTGCCTTTGGTTCCTGAGGCTTTCCGTGTGGGCTTCTCCAGTGCAACTCATACTTCACATTGGTTCCCAGGACACTCCATGGCCTCTCCACAATGCCTGCTGTCACTTGTTTGTCTGCTACTCTGCTTTAGCTCATTGAGCATGTCCTCTGCAAGAGGCGGAGAGAAACTGATGCAACAACTCATGTGGAGCATCAGGCTCAGGCAAGGTTTCTGAATCCTACTTTCTGCCATCTTCCTGTTCCCCAGACACCAACAGTGAGAAGTGGTCACATCTCAGGCAACTGATGGTTGGGTTTATGTTTCTAAAGTGCTGTAAGACCTAGAGAAATCCAACAGAAAAGGCAGTGTTGATAACCAAACCTTCATGAAAACATACACAGAAAAGAAACCCACTCACCAGGCTACTTGGAGGTAGGAGGTCTGCAAAACATAACTTATGGTTTGGCTGCTTGTTTTGTGACCTTAAAAGTATTACCCTAAATTTCAGTACCTTCATCAGTAAGTTGTGGGAAATAAAGACTGTTGAACCTCCTTCTTAAGACTGTTGTGCATTAAATGGATAGCACTTCATACTTTACTAGATCTTGTACAAAGAAAATATTAAAATTTTAAAATATTAAAAGTATTTTAGGATACTAGGTTAACTTCTAAAAATGCCTCTAGGTTTGCATGACAGGCATTACGGAAGGGTGATTCAGGAGTACTAAGAACTACTTACCCTCTATTCATCCTGATACAGTTTTAACACATAAAATATAGCCCATTGGCCTCCTATGTTTTAATAAATTATATTGGATTTTATGGATAATGATAGAATTATGTCATCTTCTGAATATATATAAATCTATGTTTGTGTGTGATGTCTCAATAGTTACACTCATTGAGAGAAAATTAAGAGATAACATAGACAACTTTGAAGCCAAAAAGAAAAAAAATCACAGATCATCAAAACTTTCATCAAAGACTGTGTTTTCCTTAAGAACCTTCCATCCTTGCATAAATATGACTTATATAAGGAAATGCAAAACATGGATACCTTCTGAAGACTCCATCTTTTAAGGGTTCACTACCACATACAAAATAATATTCATTTGTAATAGCTTCATTTGTAATTAATTCCCCTTTTTGCATCACATCCAAAGTAAAGTAAATTAAAATAAAGTAAAAAGTAATATAATATAATATAATGTAATGTAATTTAAAGTAAAGTAAAATAAATAAAATAAAATAAAATAAAATAAAATAAATAAAATAAAAAGTTTATGCTCCAGTTTAAAAAATAAGTCCGTGGCTCCAGCTTACCCCCCTCAAATGCCCACTTTTAACACACTCACTGTGTGAGTGTTGAATGACAAGCCCTGAGCCCTGACGACAGCTAATCCAAAGCACCAACAACCAATAACAGAATCAGAAAACGCAAAATAGCTCCTTGAGGAATAAAACTTCCCAGTCTTTGGTTCTGCAACAGCAGGGTAGAAAGTGAGGGGACAGGAAAATCAAAGTTGCTTTAAAAAAAATGATCACACATAGAGGCAAAATGTCCCCACAGCAGGAAGGAAAGTGGAAAACACACCAAATCAATCACCTTAAAAATAAGGCTTAAAATCTTCTACTACATAAGATGTAGGTGGGGAGGGAAGAATGGGCACAGCAGCTTGAAAATCTTTTATTAAACTGCATGCTGACTGCATGGCACAAACAGGAAAATGCAATTAAGGTAAGGCCATTAAAAGGACACCCAAGGATAGCTCTGAGAGAGACCAGGGATCAATCAGCAGGCACTCAGGCAACTTGCAAAGGAAACTCTCTTTGAGAAAGTGCCAGGCAGAGGGTGGAAACACCTCAGATGAGACATTCCTAGAGTAAGAGCACTTTGGGGCATGTAAGAAGTTAAGGTGTGACAGCCTTGATGGGGGAGAAGGTGGGGGTGAGAAGGTAGGGCCTCCCAGTACCCTCCCTCCAGCTGGTGGAGGACAGGCTCTCACCAGTATCATCAGAAGCCTTGGTGCCTCTGGGTCTATCTTCATTTCAACTGCAGAGCCCTCGATGAGTTTTGGCTATTGTGCTCCTAAGGAACATATGTGAGCAGGAGGTGATGACATTTCAAATACAAGTCACTTGAGCCTCCCCATGGCCTGCCTTTCCCTCAGACTGGGTCCAGTCCAGGTGGTACCTGCTGACTAGGAATTGGCAGATGGGAAGCCCTGGGGAGTACACTCACCAACCTGCTCTGAAGGCACAGAACTAATCTGTTAATGAGGAGCTTGACTTCTCATTAGAAGCTTTCCAGAAATGGTGTCAAGAGAAGTCTCCAGGTTCAGGGGCCTTCACTAGGCAGTGCCATTTCCCTGGCTGGTTACAGAAGGCACAGCCTGGTGGGGACCACCTCTCTCTCTGTCTCCACCCATGAAGCCCATTGTATCTCACTTGTGTCTGCTTAGTTCAGGGGCTTCCTCTATGTGTCCCTGCAGTTGTTACAGGATCTGAGACCTTCTAAATTTCACCCCCTGCCCCAGGCTATTGTTCTGTCACACTGGGCTGGAACCATGGAGCTACATATCTGATTGCCCCACCAAAGTATAAGCACTGTGATGATGGGGACAAAGTTTGCACCTCCCTGTGGACAAAAATTTTTACTTCTCATGTGTGGCACAGGACCTGACATAGATTAGATGCTCAAAAATGCTTATTAAATGTATCTGACATGTAATGAGCAATCAATAAGTATTTAATGAAAAGATAAATAAAAATATTTGGTTGAGGGAAACTGAAAAATATTGATTTTGGCATGTGTGTACAAGCAAAAATAAACTATGAATCACATATTATTCAGGGATAGCTGTGGTATGAGTCTGGTGGTAAATACACATCCTTCCTTCCTCCATAGGCTTTAAAAGAATTCTTCAGGGGCGCCTGGGTGGCGCAGTCGGTTAAGCGTCCGACTTCAGCCAGGTCACGATCTCGCTGTCCGTGAGTTCGAGCCCCGCGTCGGGCTCTGGGCTGATGGCTCAGAGCCTGGAGCCTGTTTCCGATTCTGTGTCTCCCTCTCTCTCTGCCCCTCCCCCGTTCATGCTATGTCTCTCTCTGTCCCAAAAATAAATAAAAAATGTTGAAAAAAATTAAAAAAAAAAAAAAATTAAAAAAAAAAAAAAAAAAAAAAAAGAATTCTTCAGTCAAGACTGGTTAAGGCGGTGTTGATCTCCATTGCAGCCCGGGCCTGTCTCTAATCTTGTGCTAATTTGGGGGCTCCTAATTCTTTCTTCCATTCTCCAGAGCCCAAACCACTCTCTGAGATTTAGCATCCCACACCACAATGCTCATTTCCTTTGGCTAAAGATGGCATGCTAATTGCTGTGGGTTTTCAGTGTGTCCTCAGTGCTCAGCCTCCATGACACTCAAGAGTTCATCTATTAAATGTATCCTGCACTAGTCCTTTCTTTCTTTCTTCTTCTTTTAATGTTTATTTATTTATTTTGAGCGAGAGAGAGACCCTGTGAGCATGCGGGGACAGAGAGACATAAGGGAGAGAATCCTAAGCAGGCTCCACACTGTCAGCTCAGAGCCTGACACAGGGATCAAACTCACAAACCGTGAGATCATGACCTCAGCTGAAATCAGGAGTAGGATGCTTAACATACCGAGCCACCCAGGTGCCCCTGCTCTAGTTCTTTCTGATTCCTACTTGCTACTGCAGGAGTCTGTGGAGTACCTCCCGGGCTTCCCTGCCAGTGTGAACAGGTTCTGGTAAGGTTTCTAGCAGAAACAACATCAACTACAAAGTGCCCATTTGGGCTATGGCAAGAAGGGCTTTATAGACTTCTCTGACTTTAAGAAGGGGAAAATAATTTCTAGGTATAATACAATTTGGAACATGCTCTCATTTTCCTCGGAAACTATTCCCTTGCAGTGATTTTCTGTCTCAGAGAGTAAATGTTCCCTGGACTGCAGCTACTGTGAATCAAAGCAGTCCCGGTGGTAGGTGAATGGGGTTGGTTGCTCAGTCAGTTCTTGCCCACTTACCTGTGGCCTGTGCTAACATCTCCTTCCCTCATTCTACTGCTTTTTGAAGGTGGCATTGTTCCCTTTCCTCTTCTACTGATTCCTTCATCCCTTCCTTCTTCCTTAATCCTCTGCCCTCCAAGCAGGCAGTGCTCACTTACCTTCTGCAAGCAGGTAAAGCCTCTTCGCAAAGGCCTGAGGGCCAGGCCAAATTTGCCAGTACATTTGCATACATTTACATTTAGTTGGCCTGCAAACATGATGATTATGCAAAGTTCTGCTCCTGGCAGGAAAGGATTCTGTTTGGATTCAGGAATTTTCAGTTCCACAGAACACAACTAGGTGAGAGAGGAGCTGCAGTCATTGCTATTCCACAGGAAGGGTGCCTGAGTGTTATTGATGGTAATGAAGGTTGGACCCAGGTGTCAGTGGGACATCTCCAAGTACAAAAGTCACCCTGCTGGGCTCCTGCTTCTGTATCCACATCTCCCCAGTGTCATTTTGTCCATAGTTAGCTTAAGAGTTAGGGGACTGCCTCTCACATTTTGATAGCATGCCCTCTGGCAAGCTGCCTGAGTGGCTCTCAGTAAGGCCTATGTTCTCAAGGCTCCCCTCCTCTCTTCTAGTAAATTCTGCATATCTCTGCAGAAATCAGCTTTCAGACCACCAACCTGCTCTTTCTTCATGTGTTGAAAACTTTACTGGGTCCCTGATCCATTTTCTTTCTTGTGAGTAACAAAAGGTCCTTAGGTACCGCTATGGTGCCAGCATCTTTTTAATGCAAGGGTCCAATGCCTGGTTTGTAGAAAATAATCACTTGGTTATAAGAACATAGTATGATGAGTCAAAAGACATAGAAACTACTTCAGCATCCATTACTTGTGCTGTCTTAGGCATATGAATTAACTTTCTTAGATATGTTTCTTGCTGTATAAAATAAGAGAGAAATATATGATCTTTGAAATCCATTCCTGCTCTGAAATCCTAGATTTTTATGCCTGGAGTTACATATTTTATAATCACAGATAGATTTATATTGTAATCTATCCACTGTTTTATCTGCTTGTTCACTAAATATTTAATACCTACTAAGTGAAAGCATATTCAATGAGAAATACGTTAAGCGTCATCTCTGCATTAAGTGCTTTGCTACAACACCAAGGATAAAATAATGTAAATCATCAGTCTGCCTTTTACAGTGATATCCACACCTCCTTCCTTGGGGTTTTTACACTCTGTCCTTGGGGAACAAAAGATTGATTGGGTCAACCTGAACACCTAAAATGTGCAATGTGGATAATAGCACTCAATAATGTTTGCTTGAACAGAATTAAGATGAACCCCACTTGAATTCTAAAATTTGTCCTTATTTTTACATTTTTAGTGGGGAGCAAGAACAATGAACAGGAAGACAATAGTCACAAATAAATTATAGTTTTCTTTTGTAGTAATTAAAAATGTATTTGGGGAAATATTGTGGCAGGTAAGTTGTTAAGCCACCAGTCTAGTCTTACCTTAAAAATTCCAAGGTAGTCTGGGTAAGATTTTGTCCCTTGGACACCAGTCACTTCTTAAAAAACAAATTCACCTACTTAATCATTTATTGAATGTTTTTATATTCATGATATGATAGGAACTATGGAAAGAAATGGGGGAAGAGTTCAAAGAGGTTTTCATTCCTGAGGGAAGACAGAATATACCCTCCTAAAACAATTAGTGAAAATTGTTTGAACTAAGCAACAGGTAAAGTGTATATTTTGCCAAAACATATATTTAGTGTTTAGCATTAGCCTTGAGTGTTCATTTACTTTACAAGTAGACTGACTTGATATCTGTTCTTGGATGTCTGGGGGACACCTCAAAGTTGAGATGTCCAGAATTGAACTCAAATGTTGCCTACACAAGTGTTTGGCATCACCATACACTGAGTTCCATGAACCAGAAATATGATCATTTCCTAATATACCTCTCTCAGTCCCTTTAAACATTGGCACTATTTTAATTAGTTCGGTACATAACAAAATACCGCAGGCTGGATGGCTTAAACAATAAAAATTATTTTTTTTCACTGTTCTGGAGGCTAGAATTCCAAGAATAGGGTACCATCAAGGTTGGTTTGTAGTGAGAACTCTCTTCCTGGCTTGTAGAAAATGGCTTTCTAGCTGTGTCCTCACATGGCCATGTCTCTGTATGCATGTACGGAGACAGAGAGAGAGAGAGGGAGGGAGAGAGCGAGAGAGAGAGAAGCGAGAGAGATCTCTTATAAGAACACTAATTCTATCAGATTAGGATGCCATGCCTGTGGCCTTATTTAACCTTAATTACCTCCTTAAAGACCTTATTTCCAAATACAGTCCCATTGGGTGTTGGGGCTTCAACGTATGAAATTTGGGGGATCATAATTCAGTCTTAAACAAATAACAAGTAGGGTAGCTCCAGCTTCTCACAGCTCAAGCTATTAGTGGCTTGACACAATAAAACTGTATTGCTTGTTCAGATATTCCAATTATCTAAAGTTGGGAGAGGGCAAAGTGCTAGGTTCCATGCAATCATTCAGGATATAACCTGATTGAGGTTCTGCCCCTTTCAAAGCCTGGCGACAAGGTCAACTCTGGTCCTAACAGGCTGACTGGCAAGGAGGTTAAAGACTGAACATAAAAAGATGTGGACTGTTGTTGTTGTTGTTGTTGTTGTTGTGAGAGAGGCTTGTTTTCATATGTTTTTATTATTTTTTTTTTAATTTTTATGGGCTAGGCTTCTTGGAAGTGGTATATATGACTTCTGTCCACATTCCTTTGGCTAGAATTCCCTGACATCTAGAAAATATAGTCTAGCTGTGTGCCCAAGAAGAGAAGAATAGGTTCGGTGAATAGCTAACTTGTCTCTCACATACGAAGTCCAATTCACCATTCTCCAAAAATGCATCTTAAATCTCCCCACCTATTTCTGTTTCCACCACCCAATAATCTAGAATAAGATATTGTTGTCAATCACTTGAATTACTACAAAAACCTACTAAGTGTTTTTTTTAATCTATATCTTTTCTAAAAAAAATAAATGGTAATGGGGCGCCTGGGTGGCGCAGTCGGTTGGGCGTCCGACTTCAGCCAGGTCACGATCTCGCGGTCCGTGAGTTCGAGCCCCGCGTCGGGCTCTGGGCTGATGGCTCGGAGCCTGGAGCCTGTTTCCGATTCTGTGTCTCCCTCTCTCTCTGCCCCTCCCCCGTTCATGCTCTGTCTTTCTCTGTCCCAAAAATAAATAAAAAACGTTGAAAAAAAAAATTAAAAAAAAAATGGTAAAATATACACAAAATTTACTATTTTGTACCATCTTAAAGTATATAATTCAGTGACAATTAGTATATTCACAATTTTGTACAACAATTACCACTATCAATCTCTAGAATAATTTCATAATCCCAAACTCAGTACCCATTAAACAATAACTCTTTATCCCTTCCTCTCCCCAGTTTCTGTAACTGCTGTGCTTCTATTTTTGGCCACCTCAGATTACTCATGCAGTGCAAATTATTTCCCAAAAAGTCTAATCACACACACACACACACACACACACACAGTGTTTTTGTTTTTTAAACTTTTATTTAAAATTCTAGTTAGTTAGCATATAATGTAATATTGATTACAGGAGTGAAATCACTTACATGTACTACCCAGGGCTCATCATAATGAGTGCCCTTCTTGATGCCCATCACCCATTTAGCCCATCTCCCACTCCATCAACCCTCAGTTTGTTCTCTATTGTTAAGTGTCTCTTATGGTTTGCCTCCCTTTCTCTTCCCTGCCCCTTCCCACATGTTCATCTGTTTTGTTTCTTAAACTGTGTAAAATATGGGTGAAATCATATGGTATATTTGCCTTTCTCTGGCTGACTTATTTCATTTAGCATACTACATTCTAGCAATGATATGCAAATGACAGGATTTCATTATTTTTGATGGCTTAGTAATATTCTATTGTGTATATTTGCCACCTCTCCTTTATACATTCATCAGTAGATGGGCATATGGAATCTCTCCATAGTTTGGCTATTGTTGATAATACTGCTATAAACATTGGGGTGCATGTACCCCTTTAAATTTTCATTTTTGTTTCCTTTGGGTAAATGCCTAGTAGTGTAATTACTGGGTCATAGGGTAGTTCTATTTTTAACTTTTTGAGGAGCCTCCATACTGTTCTCTAGAGTGGCTGAACCATTGTAACCTGTTTGTAACACACTCTATATTTAGACCCTTACTTAACTCCCCATTGGTCCTAACAAAATTATAAAAGTCCCTAAGCTAGCCTTCATCCCATGGGAGCTCTGATCCACAGCTGCCTCCTAGCCTGATGTAAACACACTCTCCCCTTCAGATTCTGTGCTCTCATTTAGAACTTCCTGGCTCTCAAGTCCCCACTCACCTCTAGGTCTTTGCATTGGCTGCCTTCTCTCTAAGTGTTCTCACCTCCCCATTTGCCTTGTCAACTCCTATTAGCTTCCAGATCTTATCTCAACTGTCTCTTCCTCAGCAGTTTCCTCTCAAACTCCTGACTATGCCAAACCTGCCTATCATAGAATTTCCTAGCATTTCAATCCTCTTTTCCAAATGCTTCTTGCATTATTGTTCATACTTTCAAAATTTTGTAGTATGTACATCTCCTCCCAATGAACCTTAAATTCCATAAGGGTGGATACTATACGGTTTATGTTCAATGTTTTATTTCTAGTACCAAAATAATGCCTGGCATATAATAGGCACTTGATGAATAAGTTATGAGTGAACAGATGAATGCTATCGGCAGCAGAAAGGATTGAAATCAGAGTGACACAGAAGATGACTTGGAAGAAAGGAGCA
This sequence comes from Neofelis nebulosa, assembly GCF_028018385.1. NCBI lineage: Eukaryota > Metazoa > Chordata > Mammalia > Carnivora > Felidae > Neofelis > Neofelis nebulosa. Next base: position 29,143,647 of record NC_080791.1, on the reverse strand, counting down.
TGAAAACATTGATAAAATTGGCCTACAACAAGGAAGAAGCCATTCCGTGCTAGATGAAGTAGCATAGTTTTGTTTTTTTTTTTTTTTTTAATTATATTATTTATTCATTTGCCATAAAGTCTCTTTTTTTTTCAACTTTTTTTTTTTTTTATTTTTTTTTTATTTTTGGGACAGAGAGAGACAGAGCATGAACAGGGGAGGGGCAGAGAGAGAGGGAGACACAGAATCGGAAACAGGCTCCAGGCTCCGAGCTGTCAGCACAGAGCCCGACGCGGGGCTCGAACTCACTGACCGCGAGATCGTGACCTGGCTGAAGTCGGACGCTTAACCGACTGCGCCACCCAGGCGCCCCTGCCATAAAGTCTCTTTATCACATCACTTCTTTTTAAATCTTGGTGATAATGATTTGATGATCAGGATAATATTGCAAAAAAAGAATCTTTCTTAATTTTAAAGCATGCCTTTCTTTGGAGAGAAGAGAAAGAAAAACAATATTGTTGAATGATAACTACTGAGCAAGCAATTTCACATGATACTATATTTGATATTAAAGTTCCTTTAATAGAGTATCTTTGACATTTCTACTACATCCTTGAGAGCTTTTAAAAGAAATGAAACTATAGCCTCACAGCCATAGAGAAATGCATTGAAATCACGAATAGGAATGCCAAGAGTAGAACTTAATTGTTCAGACTCTCAGATAGGTTTTCTTTTCCTTTTTAGTCTTGGTGTCCCCCATTAACATCCTCATATTTCAGTTCTCTAGAAATTAGATGAATTGATAATATCAGTCAAACTGATTTAAAATCTTAAGAAGTGTTTTAACCAAGCTTTTAGTTATGGGTCCCTGGAAAACAGATCCTGATTAAATGCCAATGTTTCATTTTTGGGGTGAACTTCCAGGGCAGAGAGTGAAAGCAAAGGGAAGTGAGGAAGAGAAAGATGGGAAGCAATAGGAGATGTTACCTTATCAATACTGACTGCAGATCGATGACGAGCAGTGAAGATCTGTAGTTGACCACTTGCCAGGTGTTCCCACGCAGCCATGTAAGAAGTGTACAAACCAGCTCCAGGGAGAGACTCTGCTTTGAAACCATCCATGATCAGAAGAATGAAGAGAGGACTTACTGACCTGATTCGCTCCTTGACTCATTTCCTATCTTCCTTTGGTATAAGTTTATAGGGAGTTAACTACTCAGACCTCTGAGTTTCATTGCATGGCCCCTGCAGCAACCACTAGGGAAGCTAGATCTCATGTCCTGAAGGATGGCATTTCATCAGAAGTTGAATGTGGTAGAGGATCCAGAGACTTTGCATGCTCAGCTGGTCAGCTTGAGGTCAGCCATGGGAGCTGAGGAAGCCAAGCAAGAGACCAAAGATTTGGGAGTTAAGGAGGCCAAGAGAATTTGAGGAGCAGTATATATATATCTTACATATCTGATACACAGGCTTTTGAAAGACTGCAGGATTTGGTGCAGTTGCCTTTTCAACCTGAATCTCTCACGCTGGCCAGATGGCAAAAATGAAAAGACTGATAACATTTTCTTTGTGAAAATGGGTGTCAACAGAAACCTCAGACACTGTGGCTGGGAGTTGCCTCAACTCCATTAGAAAGTTGCTTTGTAATTTCTATTAAACCTAAACATGCATCTATTTTATGCCCCCCAGATTCAACTTCTAGGTATTTTTCCAAAAGAATTTTGTATATGTACACATTAGAAGACATGAATAAGAATGCTCAGAGTGGGAATTTTTTTTTACAATAACCCCAAACTAGAAACCACTCAGTGCCTATCAAGATAATAGATTAATAAGTGATGGGATAAGTACAGTGAAAAACTACACAGCAGTTACTAAAGAACGAACTACAAATACGGACAACACATGGGAATCTCACAGATATCATGGTGAGTGAAGGAAGTTACACACAGAGGAGTACTGCTTATAGTCTTCCATTTATACAAAATTCAAGAGAGTCATATTAGTGGCAATCATTTGAGGAGGTATTAAAGAGGAAAGAGCATTAAACTCTGGAAGGAGGAATGTTTTTTTATCTTGATCTGTGTTGTGGTTAAATGGGTGAATACATATATACAAGTCCACTGACCTGTACACTGAAATCTATATTCTTTGCTGTATCTAAGTTAAACCTCACACACACACACACACACACACACACACACACAATCTCAATCACTATAAAAACATACAGACAAATAATATCAAAGCCTGCAGCTTTGGGAATTGTTGATTAAAGCCTTTTGTTTAAGAGACATGGAGCAAGTTTGTCCTCCATGGAATTTGTAGATTCTACAAGAAAAGAACTGTTTTCAGTTTCTGGGAAAGGGACCATCCATTGTCTTCTTCCACCTCTAGAGCCCTGACAGCTATAATTAAAATAATGAATGATCAAAGGAAGAACAAACATTTAGGTCAAAACACAAGCCACCAAATGGATCATATAGACTGGTAAAAGATATTTTCTTTTTGCTCCAAGAAAAATGATGAGGGGAAAAAAAATTGACTCACAAAGAAAATACAGAAGGATGACAAAGCTTTAGTCCAGCAGTAAAGATCAAAATTCAAGTCCCTAGAGCTACAAGAGAAGAATCTCAGGGAGAATAACAATGAATAGAGGGGAAAGGCATCCTAGAAAGAGGAGTCAGACAAACAAAGAAAGGAAGAAAGAGGACCTTTTACAAAAGAACCAAACATGAAAAGAAGAGAGAGAGGCACAGAAATCTATAAAAAGGCTACTGAAGAAGCGAAAAGCACACAAAAAAAGAAGGACTTGAGATGAAAAATAAAAATAAAAAAGATTAAAAGGAAGGGGTGAAATAACAGAGGGAAAAGGACTCACCGATTGCTCTGAGGAAAAACATGGCTGTGCTAGAAAATCGATGTTTGCACCAGCAGGGGCTGAGCCTGATGTGGGTCAGGAGGCCAGCCGCCATCCACTGGCTCTGATTTGGCGTGGACGGCCCCGGCAGATGGAGTACAGGACCACCATGGAGAAGAGTTCCAGGGACCTGGAGCCATGACAGTCCTTGTTAGATTTCACTAGCCCTGGGATGGGCTTTAGGGTACTGATCTGAGAATTCTATCTCCAAGGTACCACATTTTGTTTGGGAGGTGATAGTATCCTTGTCTTCTGTTTGTCAATGGTGAAAGCATTAATCTTAGTTAATTGGTGTTGGAAAAATATCTTCATAGAGTGGAACAAGAAAAAGAACCAGAAACCTGGGCTTGCTAACTAGCCCTCTGCTTATTGTGGAGCCTCAGGCAACTGATTTTACCTCTTTGAGCCTCTACTTTCTCAACTGTAGATTGGGAATAATGTCACTTGGGCAATATTGCAAATGGGATAGCAAAGAAGAAAGACTTCATCCATCATAAAACACTATCAAATTTCGTCATTTATATTGTTATATTATATTAATTATATTACATTATATTATATTATATTACATTACATTACATTATATTATGTTATACATATCTGGTTATCTTTGTTAGTTTTGTTATTGAAGGATGCTATGTGGAGACCTCTGGTCATTTGCTAATGAACTTAACCAGGAAAAGCACATAGATTCTGCAGGAGTGTCTTGGGTTTAATGGTTGTTGCACAAGGGAAAATGCTGGCATCTGTTTCTGAGTGCTAAACCCCTGAGACAGTGTGCATAAAACCAAGTTTATTGAGAAGTGTGACTACCTATGCAACGCAAAACATCCTAGGCTCTAAGCTTCACTTCACCTAGAAATTTTAAATGGCTCCTTCATGGCCTGCAGTTGTGCCTGTCTAGGGCATTTTGAAGAACTGAAACATTAAAAATCAACAACAACAAAGCAGAGCTGATTAATTACTGCAAAAGCTGTTTTAGGGGGAAAAAAGAGAAAAGTTGTTGTCCTATTATATTCCTGGAAAAAATGAGCATTTTATCGCTTCTACAAATTGCTCCCTGGAAAGTACTTTCATTTTCTAATTGTTCATAAATTTACTGACAGGTGGTTACACAGTAGGTGTAACATCGTTATTTTCATTTTATTATATACACTGTTTTAAAGAGAAAATCTGGAAGGGCTGGGTATTGTATATCATTTGATGTACCCTGAAAATGTGTGGGTGGGAAGGCGTAGCCTAAGGCTGCTACTTCCCCATATATGTCTAGGTCTCTTTTCCCTCACATGGGGTCAATCTAGACAGTTGTGACTCGTTAGAATACATTAGGATAGTGACAGTAAAACTAAATTGTTTTTCTGTGGTTACTCTTTTTCTTAAAAAAATAAAACATATAAGAATAGTCTTCACTTTCACTGAAGGATCTGTCACAGGTTTTCATTACTAGGGACAAAACAAATCTCAAGTTCATATGGACACTGAAAAGTTGGTATTTGGTGACAATTAGTTGTGTTGGACAGATTGCTCTGTTGAAATTAACATATACCGGTACATCTACTTGAGACTGTTAACTCTGTGAAGCTCGGAATTATCCAGCATTGTTTAGCATATCTGTAGCACCTAGCATTTTGGCTAGATTATTGCAGGTGCTCAATAAATATTTGCAATTTACCGTTGCAGTTGTGACCCATAATTTATTTGCAGAACTTAATATATAAATTAATAAAACTATCCTCTTGTGGAAATAATAACCACGATTTACATAAAGACAACTATAGGCAAATGAGTTCAGCAGCTAGGTTCAAGGGTTTATGAGCATAGAGCAGGTGGAAAGAACATGTATAATTGATTTCCATCCCCACCTTATTGAAACTTAACATATCAAGGTTATCATTAACATCCAAGTAGCTGGACTTATTTCTTCACACAGTTCCTCCCTCAATAGATTTGGAAGCTGTTAGCCACTTTTTCCTTATAGAAATACTTTTTTCTTGTTTCTACGATGTTATGCCACATTGTTTACATGCCTTTACCCACTCCTTTTCATTCTCTTTCAAGAATACTTCCTCAAGGTTTAACCTGTCATGGCAGGGCTCACTGTAATTCCATTAATGCCCTCCTTTGTGCACACTAATTCCCTGTATTGATCTCACTGATTCAAAATCTTCATCCTAGTTCAACAGTCTGGACAATTCTCTTGAACTCCTAAAGCAGTCAACTGCTAGATATACATGCTGAGTATCCTGTCAGTCACCTCTACTCAATAGGTCCAAAATGAAGCTCTAAGTTCTCCTTATCTACTCCTCCTGTTCTTCCTATTCAGTTCACTATATCTATGGCTCCATGAAAGTGGCCACATTTAGGAAAAACAACAACAGGACACTTTTTGTTAAGCTTGAAGTTCAGAGAGGCAGCAAATCATTTTTTAGTATTAGTATGTCCCCTTCAACATTTTTTAATTTTCACTTTTTAAATTTTATTTCTTGCAGCTTTATTGATTTACAATTGACAAATAAAAATGGTATGCATTTAGGATATAAAAGTGATGATTTGACCAATGTCATTCAATACTTAAAAGCAAATATACCTGAGTATCTTGTATTTTATCTGGTCACTGTATCTCCTTGCTAATTACCAAAGACTGAAACAAGGGGACCATCTTTGACACTTCCCTCTCTCTTATGCCTTCAAAGACAATCATCCGTGGGTTTAAGTCCACTTTTCTAGTAGTTTATTTACCTGAATAATTTTCTTTATGTTTAGAACGAATATCTTAACACAAATTCTTTTCACTTCTTACTCAGATACCCCCAATTTTCCTGTTCTTCCTCCTGCCTCACTTCCCTTCAGTCTATGCTCCACAAGACAATCAGAGTGACCTTCTAATGTCATGTTAAGTTATATGAACAGTGACCATCACAGGAGAACTAATGCAGGCTTTGATATAGACCACTGGTATGAAAAGCACATTTTAGAAAGCCATCCATGATGTCAGTAAGACTTGAAGACTTCTATCAGCTCATATGCTTCCTCTTCTACAGACTCTAAAATCAGCTCTGGTATTTATTATACTGTCTCTAAATCACAACCATGATCTTCACATCTCCAGGCCTTGGCAGTTACTTGTGACTTTGGCAGAAACATCTCTGCTCATGCCCTCAGAATGCAGATTAGATGTCATCTCTTCAGGAAAACCTTTCTTAAATTTGAATGTTAAATAAAGTGTCTTTCTTACACCACTGTGGTGAAACTTATGTGCATTGTAATGGTCTGCTTATTATCTGTTTTCAAAATCAGACCATGAGCTGGTCTGATTTTAGACTCAGACATAATCTTTAGTCTCCATCTATCCAACACCTAGCAAAGTGCTTGGCATCAGTGAGCTCTCACCTCGTGCTTGTGATGGGAATATAAAGGAGGCCAAAATCCATGCCTGCAAATATCTTTCACAACCCCTGTTATATCCTTAGGAGTCCTCACGGCTCCTGGCCATTTTGAAATGCCCTAATAGAGCTGCTGGAACTATAGGCTACCTTCTCTATTCATATCAGACATACTCTTAGAGTAGCATGTATATTGTATCTTATTTATATATTTATTTATTTTTTTATTTTTTTAATTTTTTTTTCAACGTTTTTTTAAATTTATTTTTGGGACAGAGAGAGACAGAGCATGAACGGGGGAGGGGCAGAGAGAGAGGGAGACACAGAATCGGAAACAGGCTCCAGGCTCGGAGCCATCAGCCCAGAGCCTGACGCGGGGCTCGAACTCACGGACCACGAGATCGTGACCTGGCTGAAGTCGGACGCTTAACCGACTGCGCCACCCAGGCGCCCCTGTATCTTATTTATATATTTAAATACCTGTCTACATTTATTTTTTTCTGGAAACATTCAGGGAGCTCCTGTGAGGTAGAGAGCAGGTCCAATTCAGTCCCTTTCTCCAGGAAGTTTATAATCATTAGTATAAATAAAACAAACCAAAATATTGATAGATACCCCATCTTGGGCACTAGAATATATGCATGAACCAGGTACAATGGGGCTAAAAGAGGAAATGGTCACCTTATGGGGACAGCTGGATACATTTGATAGAAGGCTTGACACTATACAGATCCTGGAAGAACGATGCAGAATAACCCCAACTAACAAGGGAGAACAGGCTTGGGCCAGTAGACTAGCAAGCCCTATTCAAGATACTCTAAGGAGCTATGGATGGCTGGAACATATTAGGGGGGAGATAAAGCTGGACAAAAGGCAAAAGTCAGATGCCTTGGGGAACTAAATGCAAAGATAAGGAATTTGGAAACCACAGAAGAATTTTAAGCTGGGAGAGAATTATGATTAATGTGACCAGATTTTGATTTAAAAACTATATGTATGTTATCATGAATGCAGATAAGGTGTACAGAAGATATGGGAAAGGCTGGTAGAAAATGAAAAATCAGCTTATCTGTATGAGTAGGTTTTCCTCTTAGAAATAATGATCACTAAGGGCATCCTGACATGGCCAAAATAAATGAGTCCACCATAAGAAGTAGGAGTGGGCCTAGGATTCAAACAAACTGGTTTATTGCTATATGGTATGAGATTCAAAAAAAAAAAAAAAAAAAAAAAAAAAGGAGAGACAGAGAGACCGAGAGTTACTAATCAAGCTGCCTGTGTTTTGGATTATAGACACTTTCACATTTGTTTTATTGCTGAAAATATCTCTTGTGTACAGAACATTTTTAAGGGAACATTCCCTCTCTCTCTCTCTCTCTCTCTCTCTCTCTGTGTGTGTGTGTGTGTATGTATATATATATATATATATATATACACATATATATATACTTAAAAAAAAAAACTTATGATATAGTCAAATGATGAAACATCACACCTGCCAGCCCTGAAAGGCTATAAATACAGAGTGAAGTATAAATCTAGAGAGAAAAATAACCATATCCATTATATATTTATTGCAATTAGGAGATAATTTTGATGGCAGACTAAAGATAAATGGTTATTGATTTGCTTAAACCACATAAGAACATGAAATATAAGATATGTAATAACCAGAAAAACTATACATCTATTGGAAGAATTATTATAAATTAATTGGATTTATTAACTTGTATGTGAAATGTAGTGTTCTGCAAGAGTAAAAATAGACAGAAAATAAAACAGAATAATCCAAACCAAATTATTATAGCAATCTGTGCAGCAAGAATATTAGAGGTGGTTGTTGTATTCAGGATTCCTAGTCTTAGCTATTCATGCTTCAGATATAGAACACCTTCTGTGTGTGTACAACCTGTCAAGGTATGAAGATGTGGCCATGTATAAATTGTGGCTTCTTCCCTTCCACAGTTTACACTGTGGTAGTAGAGACAGACATCGGAAGTAGATAACTATAATCGAATGCTGAAGTACAGTTGTGTTCCAGGAGAACATTATGGCTTTTTATAGAGGAGAGAATGACTAACTCCCTGGTGTGGTCCTGGAGATCTTTAATGAGCTGAGTTTCAGATGATAGGTGATTTCCAGCTGGGTAAACCCTAGGAACATTCACCCTGTAGAGAACTTTATGCAAAATCTCAGTTGTGATGAAGTATTGTCCTAGCTTAGCAGTGGAAGCAAGATGCAACACTTGCCCTCAAGGAGCATCCAATTGGAAGAGAAGGCTGATGAATTTCAAATACACACTAAGGGAGCAAATCCAATCAGAGTTAATCCGTATAACTGTGGGAGGAGGAAATTGGGGAGAATAAGATATTGCTTTGAAATGGAGATGGAGCTTCCACTGGGCCTTGAAGAATGGATTGTACTTGGAAAGAGGGTGGTAATTAAGAAAAAGAAAATTACAAAGAAAGACTCTTTTAATCTAAATTGGAGATTCTGACTTGATATGAAAGAAAATAGGGGGTCATTTAGAGGTTTCCAAGTAGATGAGTGGCCTGAGAAAAACACTATTTAAAATTAGGCTGTGGCAGATATGCAGAATTGTTGCCCAGGAGGAAAGGATTCAGGAAAGTCTCATGGGAGGGAATTGCCGTAACCAGGACAGAAGTCATGCAGGTTGTAAAAGAAAGATGAGCAGAGGAGAGAGAGAGAAAAATATAGAGTATGTTTCAAAAAGATTGTTTGGATAAAGAAGTTAGAAAAACATTTGGAAACTGTGTGAAAAGGAATGTTTTTCAAGTTTCGTTTGCAGCATAAAAATGTTTGAGAAGGGAGTTCCTGTTAACATATGTATTAACCCTGATTTTATTTTCTGCATTTGGCATCAGGGTTCTTGCTGACACTGGAGGAACTGGATCTGTCCTGCCCAGGATTAACCAATTCCTAGAGATAGTAAACTTCTCCTTTGCAAACAAGCACATCTTTTTTATGCAAACCAACCAATCCAGATCCCACACCTCCCAACCACATCTTTATTGGGGTCTCACACTTAGGGTCACCATCCACCTGCCCTAATAACCCCAGGACCAGGTACCAGACAACACGTGTAATCTAGATCCTGCAGAAATTATTCAAACTACCCAATCCTAAACCTGCTTCTCCTGCTTTACTTTGCCTTTCCCATGGACACCATAATACAGGCTCTAACCAAGATTTCCCTCATTTGGCCTTCTGACTGACCCTAGTGCTTCCACATGTGGCCTTGTGTGCTATGCTGTGACCTATGGATTTGTGAGTATAATAAACTTCTAGGGACCTGTGAGTATAACAAACATTTTTACCTTCAAATCAGGTATTTCCGTGTTTGTGTGTCTTAACATACCTGATCAAAATGAATCCCAGTTATCTGATTAAAACAATATATTGCCTGCAGTTGATAACTCTGGGCTTGCTTATATAGCCTAACTGATCAGGAGAAGAACATAAATACCCGTGAGAAGTGTGTACATCTAAAGCATTGTGGTCACTTTTGGAGCATATAGATATGACCTTAAATATGATCAAATAATTTATATTTAATCCTTAGTGTGTTTTTATCTGCATTAGTGATGTCTTTATTGTATTTAAAACTAGGGATGATTCTAAAGATACTTGCAAAAATTAGTAACAAAATGCTGCTACATAACCATTTTTTTCTTTATACCAATAAAACCCTCTTTAAAAATGTCAGTAACACCTAAAAATGATTTTTTGCTTTATTTTGCTTTTTCCTAGTTGGCCCCAGGTGCAGCATTGAGTATATCATATTCTTCAGTTTATGACACGCTGTCATCTTTGCTCTGTAGAAAGTTGTTCTATTTAAAACAAAATTAAACAGTTGAGAAAACTGGAAAAATTAATTGACTGCAAATATGTTAAGCAGAGGGTTAATATCATTATTCTATAAATAGGGAATAATTAATTCAAGAAAATAAAAAGTACTAATAGATTAAAAAATAAGAATGGGTATTTCAAAAAGAGGATATAAAAATATTAATACAAGTGTGTTCATAAAAATAACTTAATTCTCTTATTATAAAGATATTACACATTCAAATGCCATTTTTCAGCTACTATATTGGCATTTAAACAACATTAGAACAGTCAGTAGTAGGGAGGTTGTGATAAAAAGGTCAAACCGTATCAGTGCGGTGTAAGTTATTGTAGAAAGCAATTGGCAATATGTCCCCCAAACCTTTAAAACATTCTTATCCCTTAAGCCAGTAATACCACACTTGTTAATTTTTACTATAGAAATAACTAAGCACCACATGACAATGTATAAAGATGTTCATTTATTTTTTATTTATTTAAAAAAATGGTAAATGTTTATTTATTTTTTAGAAAGAGAGGGAAACAAAGCATGAGCAGGGGAAGGGCAGAGAGACAGGGAGATACAGAATCTGAAGCAGGCCCCAGGCTCTGAGCTGTCAGCACAGAGCCTGATGTGGGGGGCTTGAACTCAAGAACTGTGAGATCATAAACTGAGCTGAAGTCAGACGCTTAACCGACTGAGCCACCCAGGTGCCCCTCTTTGTTATTTATGATTAGTGAAAAATGTTTTTCTAATTACTAAAACAACAACAACAACAACAACAAAAGGTAGTTTCTATACAGCCATTGTGTTTGTAAAAAAAATTTGGTGATATGAGAAAATGTGTGTGTTACAATAAGTACAAAGGCAGGACAACTGGATATGTATATTTGTAGGTATGATAGATGTGTGTGTATATTTGTGTGTGTGTTCCCATGGTTGAAAGGATATACCAGTAGACAGCTACTATAACAGTTAAACTTGAAAAGACTGGCAATATCAAGTGTTGGTAAGGATGGAGAGTAAGTGAAATTCTCATCTACTGTTGGTAAGAGTATACAGAAGAACAGGGATTTTAAAACCATTTGGTAGGTTCTTATAAATGTCAGTGAGCATCTCTTCCAAGACCAGCAATTCTACTCCTTGGTATTTACCTAAGAGAAATGAAAAAAAAAAAAAAATCCACAAGAGATTAGTATAAAAATGTTTATAACAGCTTTATTCATTATAACACAAAACTGGAATTACCCCAAATGTACATTGGAGAAGGATAAACAAATTGTAATATATTCATACAGTGAAACACTACTCAGCAAAAAAAATAAAGAAATAATCAACTGCCAGCATAGACAACATAGAGAAAAATTTCAGAAACATTAGGTTAAGTGAAAGAAGCCAGGAATAATAGGTATATACTATTTGAGGCCATACCTACAACTCAAATAAGCAAAACTAAAATGTGATAGAAACCAAAAGAGTGACAGAAAATAGAGAAAAGTCACAAGGGATCTTTTCTAAGGAAATATTGTCTACCTGTTTTAGATGGTTACCTGAACATATAAATTTTCAAAACTCACCCAATTGTACACTTAAGATCTGTGGTTTGTAAATTTTATCTCAACAAAGAAATCCAGATGAATTTAAAAATGGATTAAATCCTTCAACATTTAAAAAAAATAACTTCAAAAGATCATTTATATGTTTGTTTACCTAGGCTATAGGTATCCCAAATTTTAGGAAGAACATTTACTTATTTATTGTTTGTTTGAAAGAGAGTAATAATGTGAGTGGGGGAGGGGCAGAGGATGAGGGAGAGGGAGACTTAGGCCAGCTCCATTACCAACATGGCAGACAGTCATGGGGCTTGATCCCATGACCCTGGGATCATGACCTGAACTGAAATCATGAGTCCTAGGGGTCGTTCAACTTACTGAGACACCCAGGTGCCCCTAGAATATCTGTTTTTTAATTCAAGACTAGAAGTCTAAAAATGAGTTTAAAAAGGAAAAGATATTCATATTTGACAGTGTTTATTAGAAAAATTATCCTATGGCAATAGTATAAAAAATGAGTTGACTAACAGTAGGAGGAAATATATTTAAAAGCATAAAACAGATAATCTATAAATAATATAGCATAAGGAGATGTATCAGAGATTTTCTAAGAACACAGGTCAGATAATACTTTTGTTGTTTTTTCTGTTAACGACCAAGTCATTTTTGAATGTCGAGGATCTGTCTATGGAAGGTGACCAAATCGTAACTTCCGTCAAGGTTTGTTTTGGCAACAAAGCACCTCACTGGAAATGAATATCTGGTAGTCTTATTGACCTGGATGAGGCTGTTAAAATGAATTCTATCCTGAATGTGTCCCTCCTATAAATATCCCTAGGATAGGGAATCTGGACCCAGCTGAACAAAACAGAAGATAATCATGGGATGAGCACATCATGTAGAGATTTAGGCAGTATCCTGTTAGGGCCCTGAGGGAACGTCCGACATTCTATATGAGCAGCTGTGTGTGTGTGGAGGGGGGGAGGAGGAGGGGCAAGAATGAGATCATAAATTTGTGGAACTGCCATCAAAGCAATATCTGACATTTATATAATACTTTATGATTTGAAAAGTTCTTTTGCATTCATTAACTCATTAGACCTTCACAACTCTGTGACATAAGAAGAGCAGGTAATACTATTTCCATGTTAAAGATGAGAACATTGATATTCAGCAGTATAAAGTAATTTTTGTAAGGTCAGATATATTTTAAGTAATAGAGCTGGGACTTAAACTGAGGTTTGCCTCTCCCTATGGCTTTATTATTTCCACTGTGTCAATCTATCTCCAGGACAAAATCATGTAGCCTCAGAGAAGTCTCTTCCTGAAAGATTCCATGATATTCAGCCTAACAGTGTCTACTTCTTTCTGTCTGTTTCTGTTTCCCCACCTTCAGCAAGGCTAGGTAATCACTCTTCTTAGTATGTGAAACATATATCTACTCTGTCATATCCACCTCTCAGTTGTCACTTAGCCAAACTATGCAAATTCCTCTGTCTGCACACCTCTGTGTCAGCCATTGCCTTCAGCAACACTGTTGTTCAACTCTGGACTCCTTCCAACTGTTCAGATGGGCAGGGAGGAGTTTCACCATCAGAGAATATAAAGAAACATGACTATTCAGCCCTTTTTATGCACCTATTGGATACCTAACTAATGATGTTCTCGCCATATTGAAAACAAAAATCGAGGATGACAAATTTATTTCAAATGTCTTCATGACAAGTCAGTCAGTTCATTACCAGCCAGAACTACGTGTGAGCTGGATGCTGACCTCTGAGCTCAGGTAACAGAGGAACCTGAGGAAATGATGTTTGTCTCAGCTTTAAAGGGGGTCCTCTTCTAATCACAAAATCTGTACACACAACATAACAATATGTTTTCTGTTGCAAGTAAAGCAACATTGGAGGGGAGCTATTAGTAATATCTCTTTTCCCTGCCCTTAAGTTTCAGAACAACTTAAGAGATAGATAAGGGGAAAATAGAGCTAAAAATAGCACCTTCCTTTGTGACAAAAGTTGAAAGTGGATAATGTGGTTTATATCTTCAGGCAGATGGCCATTTTACTTCTAAATCTAAGCATTAGATGCCTGTAACCCTAGTGACAGGAACTAGGCCACCCAGGCCAGGCCCCGTGTCTTGTACTGCACAACTCCAGACTTCTGTGAAAATATCAGCTCCCAAGAGAAAAGAAAGGCCTGACAGTTCCTTCTTTTTTCCTTACCAAAATCACTCATTAGATTGAGATATCCCTCCTCCTTTGGTGGTGAGGGTGTGTATGGGAAAGTCCAGGGTTTCCCTCAGATATAAGGAACAACAACAGTGGTAAAGCCGGGGGTGGGAGTGGGGGAAGGGTGGGAGGGGTCCTTCCCAACACCAGCTGAAAGGGATTTAACCAAGAAAAACATCGTGTTATCTCAAAGTCAGAGGAAGGGTGTAAATCACGACCAGAATTGTTGCCTTAAAATCCGGACTTTTTCTGTCTTCTGTCACTATGTGTATTTGGTCCTTAGGTTTGAACCATCACAGTGAAGAGATGGTGATAGCATTTGCAGACAAACACAAGGAGACAACAACATGTAGGGGAAGAAAAAAGAATGGAGATTTTGCTCTTATATCTCTTCTTGTGAAGGAGGGAATGTTTCTCCAGATATCTTCCCTTAAACTTTACCTCAGATCCTTCTAATTAAGATTAGGTGACATTCCCATGCCCTGCCTGGATGCAGGGGAGGCTCAGAAAGTGAGTTTATGGTATTTGAGCCTCTTTAGGGGAAGGTGGCCCCTGTCATACAAAAAGAAGGCAGTTCAGTGGTGGTGGTGGTGGTGGGAATAGTTATTGAGTAGGTAAAAAACAATAGCAGGCTTAATTACATGTAAAAGCTTTCCCAAAAAGATCTGCAAATGTAAAAAGTTCCTGCACAGCAGCTCTCTATATAGAGCTCCTAATAACTAAATATACTTTTGGGTTCATATTATATTTCTGAAAAAAAATAAAACACAAGTAAATCCAAACTTAAATGTTATTGTTGTTCCTGGGCCCATGACCTATTATTTGCTTCAGGAGCAGGATCAACCATTGAACAGATTGATAGGGTATTAGATCTATTCCTAGATGATTTCTTAATCCTGCTTCCTCATTTCTAAAGATGTCGACAGGAGGTTCCAGAAAATTAAATCATTTTTTTTTCCATTGTCACCAGCTCCTTAGTGGGATTAATTGAGCCTATACACTTAGGACCAGAACACAAAATTCTACCTCAGCTTTATATGCAAGTTAGGAATATAACACTCCTTTACTTATATAGAGATCTTCTTCAGGGAGGTACATGTTCAAAGAAGGACATTTTCCTGGAGATCTCAGTGGTTCAGGATCCATACAATTTGGCAATTCAGTATAATTTTCAACTGTGAGAGAGAAATATCACACATGAGTTTGCAATATGGAGCAGCCCTTCGGATCAATTTTGGGTGTAGAACAGTGATGAGCAATTATTTAAAGGCCTTCCTCCCTCTAAACATCTGTAAGCACTGTGAAAATCCAGATTCCCATGTTTAAAACCATGGGATCTGCTGAATTTTCTGGTACAACAAAACTTCCCCTGTCATTGCAAAATGAAAACTGGTATAGATTTGCAAAGTGCTAAGAACACTTAATTTATTTCCAATCTATTTTCTTATATTCCTTGTTCTTGCAGGCAGAAGGAGACAGGGAAGGAAACAACTTTAGACAAATGCTGATAGGGCTCAGGAATGATTGATGGCTCATATAAAAAGTCCTCTTGGAAGCATAGGAGTTTGAAAGAAAAGTGACTCATTTTTTTTCTTTCAGGATATTTTGTCACAGACTTTTTTTCTTTCCAAAATGGTGTTTTATTTAAAATAATAAAAGCAAGGACTTATAATGTATGTCTTGCCTACTAGAAAAATTTGACAAAAAATAAAAATAAAATTTTTGTTGCCCCAAATCTAGCTGTCAGACATATTTAATCTATTACCTTGATAAAATCAACTTCAGGGAAGATCTCAGATTGTGCTGTCATCAAAATTGATTTTATCAAACAAGATAATCTTTGCTGTCAACAAGCGGCATTTTCTTGAAACCCTTAACATTTCTTCTATTCACTCTACTCCACTGTCCTTGGAAGCCAAAATGAAGGTTGCAAGACAATTATGATCATAAGTCATCACTTAGAATCTCCCAAACAGAAACAAGCAGCAGGAGGTTGAACTTGAGCTAGCAGCTTGCAGACCAACTCACATTTAAGGAAAAGAAAGCTGAAATGGTAAGTGTATAAAGCTACACATTGAAAATAGACGCCCAGGATACAGGATGTCCATTGTTTGAAGCAATCAGGTGCAAATGAAACCTGCCCTTGCATGCACAATTGGGCATTTTCTTCCATAAATGCCTGATTGTGTATGCAAATGAGTGTTTTGTGCAACCAGTTACCTGTTTGCTATATTCATATTTTTAGGGTCGATGTAAGTGCTTTTATTATTTTGTTTTAATAAAATTGTTCTAAATTGTCTGTGGATGAATGATGCTTTGTTATTTCCTTAAAATCCAGATTTAAACAAGCATCTCTGAAACCTTTCAAGGAATAGATCTGTATTAGTAAAGTGAAGTACAAAATTAAAGCAATTATATGGGTGATTCAAGGTAAACATGCTACCATGAATATATTTGCTGAATTTTTCTGGAATTTTAGGTTGAAGAAAGGCCTTAGATCACCCCATGCATGTGGCTTTGCACATCCCTTAACCAGTCCAGACACAGCACCAGCAGGGCTTGGGTATATGGAAACTTTAGACTCCTCTTAGAATGTATTCTGGTGTAGAGAAGTGGATCCATTGCCCCCAAAGTGATCACATGTCCAAGCAAATAAGCTTTCCATATAATTCATCCTGACTTGCATTTCCAGCTTTTCTCAGAAAAGAAATCGCGAATGTGAGGATACACCAAATTAGGTTACAAAACTGTGAGTTGAGAGAAAAATTTCTGAATAATTTTCTTGACACTGCATTCAACTCCTTCAGGACCCATGGTGATAAAGCACTGAAGATTTATTTTAATGTGTAAAAACCCTGCTCTGCTCCTCTGGGAGATTGTAAGGAAGACACTGGGAGGCTCAGAAATAGTTTATATTTATCAAGTAAAGTGCTGTCTGCTCGCTAATAAGCTTCATAAATATTTCTCCCTTATGCTGAAAAGAACAAAAAAAAAGGCCAATTTTGTAATCTTCAAGAGTTTTTTTAAAGAGAGAGAAAAGAAAAAGAAAAAAAAGGCCCTAAATTTTGAAAAGTTCTAACGCCTTAGTATAAAAATGTAACTGAGTCACTAGCTGTCTTCTTGGCAAGACAATATCACTGATGTAACCCTGGCTTCATCAGCACACCACTAACTAGCCAAGCATTTCAGCACCCAGATAGATGACTAGCTCAGGCTCATGCTGTATATTTATGTATTTCTTATCTCTGTAATCATTAAACCTAGAAAAAGACCCAGATTTTTTAAACCGGATTTAAAGCTGATTTCTTCTGTGGTTCTATCTAGGTGAAAATCTGTCTCTGAGATGTACAAAATAGTCCCTTTAATGATGTGCCTGCTCCTTCCTATTTCTGTTTTTTTCTAATGCTAGCTGATTAGACCTTCTTAAGTGTCATTACTGACAACAGTCCACCTCCATATTTTATGCCCAATTCTATCCCTAAGTGGGAGAAATGTCTGGAATTGTATGCCAGCCTTTCTCTGAGTCAATATCAAGTCAGCCTTGCTGATAAGGCTGTCCAGCCCTTGGAAACCTCAATCTTTCAGTGGCAACAGTCACTACCCTTGAACCTCAGCTCCAAAAAGAATGTAGCCCTGCAAGTCTGTACCTGATGCTATGCTCATCACAAGGGTAGCTACTGTCTATTTCCATATAACACTATTACAATACCATTGACTATATTCCTTGTGCTGTGCCTTTTATTCCTGTGACTTAATCATTTTATAACCGGAAGCCTGTATCTCCCACTCCCCTTTACCCATACTGCCCATCCCCCACCTTCCTCCCCTCTGGAAACCATCCGTTTGTCCTCTGTATTCATGGGTCTGTTTCTGCTTCTTTTGTTGCTGTTCATTCATTTGTTTTGTTTTGTTTTGTTTTTTAGATTCCACATATAAGTGAAATTATGGTATTTGTCTTTCTCTGTCTCAATTATTTCACTTAGCATAATTACTATGTTGTACACCTAAAACTAATGTAATGCTGTGTATCAACTATACTTGAATTGAAAAAAAAAAAAAAAGAACAAGAAAAAGGAAAAGAATTTAGCTGGTAGCCTTAGTCCTACATGTTCAGCAGTTTTACATTCCCAACTTTTGCTACCAGTTCTCTCTGATGCTGAATTTTATTATCTTAGCCTGTAACTACTTCCAGACTGACACCTTAGCTTTTGGTCTTTGCTTGGAACTATGTTTATGGTATTTAAGTTCCACCTGCCATTTCCCCTCTTAATTAATTAATTACCTCACATTTCCACAGACATTTATTAAGTGCCTTTTATGTTCCAGGCAAGTATTTGGCACCACCAGTACACAGGAAAAATAGGCTCTACCAGCATGGAACTTGCCTTCACGTAGATTCTCAGTGACTGATCAGATGCCTACATTTACAGCAGGCTCTTCCAGGATCCATAGGTCAGTCTGGCTTTACAAGCCCACTTTGCCATATTATGCCATTAGGTGAGTCCTGTTCAGGATATTTCATGACTTCAGGGACCTCCTTGTTTGGGAGGTCAGGAAGGCTCATTTTGTCAGAGTAGCTACTTCTGTCCCACCCATCTCGTTGGACATGTTGTTGGAGAGGAACACAGGTCCTAGGTGCTAATAATATGGGACCCTAAAATGAAAGTGGCATGAGGGAAAAGCATGAGTTTCTATATTCATTTTTAATAAGGGGAAATAAACAGAGAAATGCAGAGATAGATATCAAAACAGAACAACTTTTCTTAAGAAAACAAAGTAGCTACAGTGTGTAGTATGGGATAGATAATGTTCAGTAACTCAACAAACATTTATAGAGTGACTCCCATTGGTCTGGCATGTATTAAGTGCTTAGGAAAACAGAAATAAAAGAAATAAATAAAAAGTATTTCCTTGAGTGATTAGCAATGTAGTTGTATCACACTTTTAACTATATTACTATGTTTAAAGGCCAACAGAAGGGATGCATGTGAGTGCCTCTGTCTATACAAAGCTTTATAAAGTGAGGGAAGTATAAGAAGCATGTAGGTTATAATCTACTTTTTTATATTGTAGAAATACAAATTAGCCAGTTTGACCTAGTCCCTATATTAATATAGATCTTATAGCTTCTATATTCAGACCTCTACGTTTAGTAGATATAATAGAAATCACCATGACTGGCAAAAGAAGTCATGTTCTATAGCTTTATGTCAAGAGAGAGCTAGTTTTCAGTAGCACAAGCTATGAATTTTGTACACAGTTTGTGCATTAGTTTAGCCACTATGTATGTATAAAAATCTGGTGGGTTTCCTTTTGCTGCCCAAGGCCTTTCCTTAGCTAACACAGCTCATATCCCATTTTAAAACATGCTGCGAGGCGTATCTCCAAAGATAAAGGTAAAACAACATGGTAAGTACCACAAAACATTTTTGTTGAGCATAAGTGGAATTACTCTGGATTGGTCAGCATCCTAGAAAAGATGTTCTAAGTGTTCTCTTTATTCCTATCCAGCTAGGTGTTAGAGAACAAGGTGCTGTAAATGGACCTATTTCTTCAAAGTGTAGTCACTGGTTCTTCTTCTTCACATCACTTGGTTTTATACCACTAACGATTGTGGCTTTTGTCCTCAACAATCTATTTCTCTCCCTCTCTCTCTCCATCTCTCTTTCTTTTTTTTCTTTCTCTCTCTTGGCTGCCATCTTGTTCTCATTTCTGAAACATAGACTTCACCTAAGGTTCTTTTCTGTGTAGACTGCATTCCTAAAACTAATCATAACTTACATTTATTGAGTTTTTGCAATGACTTCTGTGAAATATTTGCATGTATTACCTCATTTAATCCTTACATCAATTCTTTGATGGCAAAACCATTATTAGCCCTATTTGACAGATGGACCAAAAACATAGACAGATAAAGCAATTTTCCAAAGATTCTACTACATATAAGATGGAAGAATAAGGACTTATGCAAATTTTAATGAGCTCTATAACTTGGAGTCTTTCCCCTTATGTTTCAATGATTTACTCAGTCTCAGTCCACAAATATCAACTTCCTAGAACCTTAGCAGAAGTCAGTAGTTCACTTATTCTTTTTAAATCATTATTTTCAACCTATCTAATCTGTTCTACCCCACACCATAAACACAGTAATAAAAAAGTAAGCTCCTTGAAGTCTCAAAGACCATTTTTTCCCATTTTAAAATTCTTTGTAGTATCTAGCTGTCCTTTGAATAAAATATATGTACATTATTCATATGTGCAATAAATTTGTCATATTTTAATTTGAATTGAACACTCCAGCTAATCAGCCCCTTGGCAATAAAAACTGTCAAACACTCAGTGCAGTGGTAAAAGTTAGGAAATGCTTGTTAAAATAATCAGATTTAAAACATAAAAAATGTAAACCCCAGTATGCCGTTGGACTTTACAGTTCATGACAAGAACAAATAGTTTCCAAATACCTAATTTCTCTCAGTTTTAACCTCTACCTTTTGATATCTCTGATCAAATTTTATTTGGGAAATGCCTGTGCTTTTAACAATGCCATTCTAAAGATCTTACCTCTAACTGCTGATCAAATTTGAGGGAAAGGTTTTGTTTTCTATTTATCCCAATAAAATAGGCTCATATGCACAATGGTTTTCCTCTAGGGTTTTCAAGAAATCAAGATTTCAGATAGATCTTGTCCTAAAGAAGCATAACATTCATGGTAAGAGAGCCAGAGTTATGAAGAAGATGATGGCACGAATAAAGAATTGTAGTGTAAGAATACTCACTGCATGTGACTAAGAAGGGCCAGAAGAGGAAAATGTCACTGCTGCCAGCTGCTTATATAATCTTGAGCAAGTCCAATGTCTTTGGGTTTTCAAAGATACTAAATGAGGGGTGTGGCTAGGGGTGACTCCATTCTTTTAGCTCAGAAACAGTATGATTTTAATGATGACAGAGTTTCATCAAGGAGGTAAAGTTTGTGTTGGAAAGATGTGATGGGAGGTGCAGCTAGAGGGTGGGTTGTTCACAGCAAATAAATGTAAAGAGAGTAAGGCAAGTGGGTAGAAAAGCACAGACTTTGTGTCTAGGAAGCACAAGTAGGTAAGTTCAGCTGATGGAAGAGAGGGTCTTTGAAGAAGACAGCGGGAGGTAAGGAAGAGGAAAGCCAGTAAAGGTCCAGATGTTGGAGGGCTTGAATGTGTTTTTTCCACTTGGACACAGTCATGGAATACCACTTCAAGTTTTTATCAGGTCTATTTTAAAGTAAGAGTGTGTTGATTTTGTTGACTGGTTATTTGGTAAATAGATTTAAAAAATTGTGTTTGGTAATGCACTTCATCTCTAAAATTAAGTAATTGAGAAGAACCCAACAAACACATCAAGTACCCCCAGAAGAGATTTCAGGAGACTCTTCATTCCGACATTACATGCAAACATACCCACATACCATATGACACCAGGAATTTAACCAAATCCATCATTTGCTTTTCCCAAGTTCTTCTTTGCCCAACCATTCTCATGCCTTTGCAATACTATTTCCATTTTTCTAAAGTGAAAAAAAAATATGTCTATTCTCCCAATTCAGTGCAAAGTGTTTTATGCTGCTCACTCTCCAGACCCATAAAAAAGCCTTTCATCTTTATGTTTCACCATTTTCACAGGGAGGTAGGACCAACACCCAAGATCCCAATATCTATTTCTTTGACTTTCTTTAGAATGTTTAGGAACAGTTTCAACTGTTCAGCAGAGGCGTTTCCCAAAAGATTTCTCTTATAAATGAATACCTACATACATAAAATCAATTAGCTATTTTGTATTGTTTATGCATATTTTGAGTTTATACAGTTCTCACAACACCCAAAAACATAGCTGACTTTGATGTTTGTTGGAATTGATCCAAGGTTCAGTGAAGATGCCCTGATTCAGATTCTTGAACAATGAGACCCTCCTTTTGTAAAAGTGTATATATCCTGTATGTGAACTGGCAAAATATTACCCAATATGCCATTTTTTTAAGAGCAGGATTACGATGCCTTTTTGCTTTTCTCTGGGATAATGGCAATTGGCCAGGTCTTATGAGGCTCTTCAGGGGGCCTAGATGTGCATAAAGTGGAACATTGCTGAACAGCAGCTTACCCCATGCTGTTGCCTCTGCAAGAGAAAGGGATGATTTTTTTCCAGTTTCTTTTCATGTGTTCTACCTTTTCTAATTTTAAATGACCCTTTTGGAAACAGGAAATTGTCCAGGAGTAAGCTTCAAATACATTGCTTGGTCACAGAAGTCCGCTAAGCATCTTCTGGTTGGCTGTCTAGAATGAGCTGAAGCTGTGCCTTGAAACCTGCGAGAAGCCACTTCTGGAGCATTTATGGCCCTCCAGGGCCAGAATTTCCTATATAAAATAACAACAAAGAATAGGAGAGTAGACAGCAGACTCCAACCAGCTCCCAGCACTGCTGTAGGCCCTACACAAACACGTTTGCTCTGGCTGTAAATGAGACACTTCCCTCGGCTTCATTTCATCTTGATTGCCTACAGTTCCTCAACCTTCCCAGGATCATTTGTTTCTAGTGGTGCCTGCTTTGGCTTCTGAAGTCTCTGCTTTTGCATGACCACTCATGTCCATTGTGACTCATTTTATCTTGCCAGCATTTGTCTTTTGCCCTTGTCTGTTAGCAACTCCCAGCCTCCAGCCTCCAGCCTCTGTTATACTCTCCCCTCCCACAGCTCCCCAGTTCTGATGAATGGAGCATGACTGAATTGGCACACTGACAAAATTCCCAGGATAAATCAGGTTTCAGAATCTGCCTTTCACATAAAACTTGAGAAAAGTCAGATGAGGTAGGTTGGCTCAGTTTGCAACTTGGACTACAACAGAAAGTTGTATTAACTTTTCCAGTTAATATCAGTTATTTGTATCACATACGCATACTTAAGTGCATGTTCATTATTGAGTACAATTAATCCATGCATAAAGTTAGTACCTCTATGGTTTTTCAAGAAAAAAAGAGTTTGGATATAAATGACTCATTTTATTTTCTAGATACTTTAATGTCAGTAAGCTCTTACTGAACTTCCTAAATACTTCTTGATAAAACATAAATTAATCCAATTAATTCTATTTTTTAACATTTATACACATATAATGTTTATTTATTTTTGAGAGACAGAGAGAGTGTGAGCAGGGGAGGGGCAGAGAGAGAGGGAGACACAGAACCTGAAGCAGGCTCCCAGCTCTGAGCTGTCAACACAGACCCCGACATGGGACTTAAACTCACAAATGAAACCATGAGATCATAACCTGAGCCGAAGTCAGAGGCTTAACTGACTGAGCCACCCAGGCATCCAAATTAATTCTATTTTTGATGTCAGTAATCATGTAAACAGCTGGCTACCATAGCCCTTAATAGCCATAGAGAAATTTGGAGGAAATAATTACACACTTTTTTGACAGTATAAATTATCAAATGTCGAGGTCAGCAACTCTGGGCTATGGCTTTTCTGCTTTCCTAAAGGGAGACTCTTCATTCTGCACAAGCAGTAGTTCTTTCCAGTCCTGGCTTCCAGACATCCTGGCCCCTAACATGGCATGTTGGCCTCCTCAATAAACAGGTAAACAGCAATGCCTGTTGTGATGTTCAGAGGTGCCCATTTGGAGGGCAGCCAAGTGGTATGAATAAGAGTGGTTTATGCCAGCCCCCAAGCCATTAGCTTTCCAGACAATGTGCCTCGTACAAGATCTACTGTCATCCTCAATTTCTCTTACCTGCCCATCGTCACAATCTACTTAGTGAATTTGAAACTTTTTGAATAGAAAGGGAAACCAGTTCTCTAATGGCTGATAGACACCGAAACACTGTTTCTCTCTAGAAAACATGGGAAGGATTAGGGGTTGGTGTTATGAAAATGGTAAAGGGAAGTGTCAGAAAGGGGCTGCCCACCAATCCACATAAACTGTTGGCAAATGTCCCTCCTCCTGCTCTCCATGTCTCCCATTTCTGGTGAATGGATTTATGAAGTTTTTACTCTGATCTGTCTTTACCGAGCCTATCTTCCTTTCTAGGCTTATGTCCCACTATATACTTGAGCACAGTTTATGTTTATGAAACCAGTCTATTCAGTGCTTCTTCAAAGAAGCCCTGTAATATCCTCCTCGGGCTTTATACAAGCTGTATTCCCAGTGGGATGCTTCCTCCCACCCCTTTTGTAAGTAAGCCTCATCCTTGAATTGGTCAATGAACCCATGAAGATTTCCCAGGGAATTTCTCAGTGATAACATGAAAGTACCCCATCCTGTGGAATCCTTTAGTCCCAGACAGTTGGTCACCCAAACCTTGACATATTACTGGTTCTTCTAATTACATTATTATATTTGCATTTGAATCTGTAGAACACTTGGCTTTTCTCTTCGAATAGTGATCATTCTCCACTTCAAATTGTAGTCTTCCCCCTCTATCTACATACACACCTCCATCACAATATAAATACTTTGGTGAAATTTTTCTTTCATTAATAATTTAACATTGGGTTTCAAAAACCTACTGCATGCTTTATCATAAGATAAAATTTTGTCCTCAAATAACTTAAAATCTAATTGGGAATAGAAGGAAAAAAAGCAATAACTATACCATGAAAACATTCTGGAAAAACAGCTGTTATGAAATTCAGTAGAGACATGATCATTTCCAGTTATCATGGGAGGCTGCATAGAGAAGAAAGGATTTGAGTTAATTGCACTAGATTTTGGTTAGGGAAATAGGTAAGGACACATTCCAGGTGAGGAAACCAGAGGAGTCAGCATTTGTGAGGATTTTCCCACACTCACTTAATGTCCCCTCTGGGGCTAAATTTCGGACCCCAAATTATTCAGTTATATTTGCCAAATGAAAATGAACACATAACATTGTTAGAAACAACAACCAAACCCATTAAAAATTATCATAGCTTCAAGCTTTGCATGCAAAACCAAAATGGACTACGCCTTCAAAAAGCCCAGAGAAATACCACAGAGTTCTCCTGATTAAAGTCAGAACCTAATTTTCAGGTAATTTTTTAGGAATGTAGCAGAAACAAAAATAAATCTTGAGGACGTGGCAGGAGATCAGCAGGACCAGAGAGGCTGTATCTGGC
The DNA here is from genome assembly GCF_028018385.1 of Neofelis nebulosa. Classification (NCBI taxonomy): domain Eukaryota; kingdom Metazoa; phylum Chordata; class Mammalia; order Carnivora; family Felidae; genus Neofelis; species Neofelis nebulosa. Next base: position 29,118,613 of record NC_080791.1, on the reverse strand, counting down.
TGTGAAAGGGGTCTTTAACTGGGAAATCTCCCCTGAAGTATAGATCAGATCAGAGAACAAAGCCATAGGGAAGACAGAAAAATCATTTTAAATATAAACTGATCAAACCACTTTAATTTTCTATGTAAAATGTTTTTCTTTCCAGTGACTCAAGGAGGTTGAGGTTGATAGCTTCTTGCAGGACAGATCACAAATTTGCAGTCATCCTTTGCATTTGAGAAGTAATTAAACATTTGTAAAATGACAGTTTTCAAATGAAATGTCTGACCAGAGTCTCCTTCAGAAATAATGATGCGGTTTCTTTGGCTGCAAGTATTGACACAGGCAGCAGAGCCTCTCCTCACCCTGTCCTCCCTGCCTTAGCTGCAGTTTTTGATGGCGGTCACTGGTGATGCTCCTCTCTCTGAGTTTATTTTCTCCACACCCCCACACTCTGATAGCCCACTCTCCCTTGAGATAGCATGATAGGAATACCTGCATTTTGCCATGGTTTCAACCTCTTCCTTTCAGTGTGCTTTATTTTAAATGATGGCATCAATGGAGATGGGAAGCCTGGAGATGTGCAGCTGAAGGGTCAAACTGACAGAGCTTTCATCTATCACCTTGTGTTGGGAAAACTTTAGCTAAAAGCAACTGGCAAGGGAGTTCCAGCCAGATATCTGTATTATAGAAGTGTGACTCCTTCAGTGCTTGTGGCAGCGCATGATCTTAAGAAATAACTAAGAAATCCCCCCTTGATGCCAGCACTTTGTTATATTATTGACAGGGGGCTTGAGGATGTGGTCGTAGGTGTGCTTCATCTAGTTCATAATTTAGCTGGGTGCCAGCACGTCTATGATTTTTTTTTCCTTTGGAAACTGGGATATCAAGTAATTGATTCTCATGTGCATGCATGATTGTTTGATTCATATAGAGCTGATTTAGCCTTTTTCTTGTTATATTTATTTGAAAAATGTTAACTCAACCGAACCTGAATTCACAAGGAGAAAAATGTATTTTTGTGATGGTTGCTACAGAGACAGACAAGTGTCAGTACAAGGAAAAGAATTTCTGGAATTAATGCTTTATTATCGTGCAGTCAGAGTAGATTTGAGTACCTTCCATATACCCCTTATTGGGCCAGGCATTAGAGATACGGATACCGATCAGCCAGTTCCCAGGCATTGAGTAGATGAGGGCAGGCTACACGTAAGCAAAGGCAATGATAATGTAGCATATATGCATATGAATATGAATGGGAGGTATGAATGATAGGATAATTCCTACTGTAAAGTAGCACAGAACTAAGAGCAGTTAATATACCTAATAGGTTTCCTGGATGAGGTGACATTCCAACTGATCCTTTCAAGGAGAAGAGGGAATAGAGGCATAATTAGAAAGGATGATGGGTAATGGTATGATAGGCATGCAACAGTCTGTGCAAAGGCATGGAAGGCTGGATATTAATATCTTGGTGAGTAAGTGTGCATTGTTTAGAATGGCTCCACCACAGGGAGAAAGAAGGTAGGCAGAGGAGGAAGTGAAGCTAAAAATGTCACAGATGGTTTTGAAGTTCTGGTGGAAGAGTACAGGTTTGAAGGTTAGACAATATGAGTTCAAAAATTCCCTCTGAAACTTTCTGATTCTCAGTTCCTTTAAAGTGGGCCAGAGAATAAAAATAAAATTTATTTTGTTACACCACTGGATTAAATTCATGACACTGAGTTAGTACCAACTGGTAGTTCTCTTTGGCACTTTTCCTTTGCATACCATCCATATAAAAGTTTGGGGTTCGGGGTGCCTGGGTGTCTCAGTCGGTTAAGTGTCTGACAATGGATCAGGTCATGATCTCACAGTTTGCGAGTTCAAGCCCTGTGTCGAGCTCTGTGCTGACAGCTCAGAGCCTGGAGGCTGCTTCGGATTCTGTGTCTGCCTCTCTCTCTCTGCCCCTTCCCCACTTGGGCTCTGTCTCTCTCTCTCAAAAAAATAAATAAACATTAAAAAAATTAAAACAAAGTTTGGGGTTTATTCTGCATGTAGCAAGAAGATAGTGAAGGATCTCAATTAGAGAAGTCACAGGGTGGGGTACTTGGGTGACTTAGTAGGAGAAGCGTCTAACTCCAACTCATTTGGTGATCTCACAGCTTGTGAGTTCAAGCCTCACGTTGGGCTCTGTGCTGACAGCTTGAAGCCTGGAGCCTGCTTTGGATTCTGTGTCTCCCTCTCTTTGCCCCTCTCCCACTTGTGCTCTGTCTCTCTCAAAAATAAATAAATATTAAAAGAGAGAAAGAGAGAAGTCACAAGGTTAGCTCTTGGCTTATAAAATTATCAGTGTCACATTTCTATGAAAGAGGGCTTACCATGTGGTGACACAAAAGACAAAGAGATCAGTCAGAAGCCTTTCGCAATTTTCCAGAAAAGGACTAATAAAGGCTAGAACCAAGGCTGTAGTGGGGATAATGATGAGAAAAAAAAAAAAAGATTCCAGACATGTCAGAAGTCACTTGAATGGAGATCTGTAATTGAGCAGGAAAAATCAAGAATGAGGTGACTATTTAGCAGTGGCCAAAGGAACTCCTTGAACATTCATTTGGAATACCCAGACACTTACTGAAGACCAGGCAGCCCTTAGAAGGGCTCAGGAGGGGCTGGTTTCCAAGAATATACCCACTGGTAAGGGGTAGTCTACCCTCCAGAAGCTCTAGCCCTACATTATTATCATTGATTATTTCTGCTGCAATCATATTTGTGAAGAGTGATATAATCATCTTTTATTAATTCTCCTCCACAACAAGATGCCAAGCTAGATTGCCCAGCAGCATCAGCAAAGCTGGGACTAACACCCTGGAGTCCAGGTTCAACCACTAACCTCTTCTCTATTACTTGAGCTTTACTGAAGTAAGTACGGTAAAGCCTTACTTAATTAAAATCAAGAAAACAAGCTGCAGTGACAGGACTTGAACAGCTTCCAATGTAAGGAGGAAATAAAAATATCAGTCCCTCATCCCTGGACTGGTCAGAATTATAAAAAAAAAAAAAAAAAGACGTGGCAGTGTGTCTCTGAGCAGGATGCTGATCTGAAGATGCGGGAGGCTGGCTACTTATGAAAAATACATATAGATCAATAATGGCGTATACAAGTCAAACAAATAGAATACATTTGAACAATTGCTTCCTGCCAAGCATTGTGATCCATATTTTATACACAATTGGTGTATTTAACCCTTCTAATAAGTCTTTATCTAATCCTTCTGGTAATACCATCAGTCATGTTGATTCACAGAAAAGGAAACTAGAATTTAGAGAAATTAGATATGTTACCTAAAATCGCACAGATAATGAGATCATAAAGTCAGAACTGGAAGCCACATCTGACTCTAGAACCCATGTCCTTCACCAATGTATGATGTGTTCTTAGTTCAGGAAAGCAAGTGGTTTAAGGATGTGCCTTTATTCTTTGTGTGATTAAAGTATATACTTGTGAACTTCTATTACCAGTTCCTTATAATGAGCATCAGAGACAAAAGCAGAGGCTATGGACCTTACCAAACTCAACTCAGCCCAATCAATATTTATTGGGTCCTTCTTACAGTTTATCCCGACAGTATTTGGCCATTCAGGAAGAGAAGCACCCTGGGAAATATTCTGACCTTTGTATTGTGTATATTTACACCCTAATAAGCCCTAGAAGCAACCCCAAAATTTCATGATGCCAAACCTTTACAAGCTGGGTACCCCACCATTCCAGAGAACACCCCCCTTTCTGGCAACAATGATAAAAGATAAGGGGCTAATTGACTTCTAAGATATTCCCCTCCTGGCCATGTTATAATCTTCAAAATGATAACAATAAGAGCAGCATGATATTATAAATAATAACAACTAGCATTTGTTGGGTATCTACTGGTGACTCAAGCACTCTGCTGGTAACTTTAGTCACTTGCTTAATTAAAGATGGGATTTGGAATTAAAATTCGAGTCTGCCTGAAAACAAAATTCCATTACAAGTCAAAATGTAACCCTTTCTTCCAAGTTACCTCACTCTTCCTTAGGGAACTAAAGCCTGACAGATCAAAACACCTAGGAAGCCATTTCTGCACACTGTCTCTCAAAATGGGATCTAAGAGTATTAATAAAAATAGTAGATAAAAAGGTGATGTTCTTCTGTTCATTCATTTATCAAGCTTAGTCCACGTCTAAAAGATTTTTCCTTACTTTACTTGCAGCTTTTTCTTTCATTCCAATTCTCAACATATTTTTCTATTTTTTTTTCCTCCTAAGCTAAGGAACAACTCCAGGTTGGTTCCTGGTTGGAGACATAGTCCCATTGTTCCAGAAACAGGAAAGGGAAAAACCTTGGAGATTGACACAAGGATCCCTGTAAAGTGGCTTTGCTTCATGAACAAAGAAAAAGGAAGGTGGTGGGGGTGGTGCTGGCCTGCCTGCTTGGATCAGCCCTTCTAGGAAAAGGCTCTGACTTCCTGCCTTATCCCCCAAATTACAAAGCCAAATCAGCCAGTCATTATCCTGTGAAAGAAGATGCTCAGACAAAAGGAGGCAGGCAGTGGAAGTCTGAAGATAGCCCCATGGAGGTCAGGGAAGTCAGAGCCCATCTGGGTGGTTTGAGACAGCTGCCATTGTTGGAACAGGAAGAGTGTCTCCCCAAGAGGCCTTTTATAGGGCTGCTAATTGTGCATTTCTATGTATATATCCGGCTTGAGCAAGGGCAACTGTGTCCAGAGAGAAAGCCAAAGAGCTGGTGATGGATTTAGGAAGGCACAATAGATCCATAAAAGTAGATGAATAAATAAAGACATTAACTTTTAATGTAAATAGAACTGAAGCATTCTTATTACCTTATTTCTTGAAGATATAAAAGGAAATTCCTTTTGCCAATTTGAACAACTTCAAAGTGTACTTGAAAGCACTTGGAAGAAGAAAAAGGACCCAAGTACCAGATAATATCTGCTTACAGGTGCCAAGGGTAACTCAAAAGTGTTCCTAAAACTGGAGAAGTGTACTGATGTTCAAATAGTCATAAACATTACTAACTGCATTGAAAGGATGCCAGTCACTAGGAGAGAAAGTCCAACTATGGACTTTGGCTCATTCATTCATTCATTGGATACATATTGAGATCTTTCTATGTGTTAGGTGCTGAATATGTTTTGTCGATCTAGAGATGAACAAGCCATGACTCTGCCCTCAGGGAGCTTGTGGCCTAAATGGAAGGGAGCAGACAGAATGTCCCTATAGAACATTGATTGAGGCCGAAAGTGTCCAGAAACAGTCTCATCATTCTTTGGGGCTAAGTTAAGTTGCAGCCAGAGCTGAAGGCCAAAGCATCAAGAAATCAAGGAAGGCTCCTGGTGAGTAGTAATAATTTTTGAAGCCCTGAAGACAAGTTATTTAGTGCTTCAAATGTGCTGGCACTATCATATGCACTTTTGGGTGCACTATCTCTAACCCACAGAATGTTCCTATGATAACTATTATTCAATTAATTTCTAGAGAGGACACCCTCAGAGAAACTCTGCCTTAACAAAGTCACACAGCTGGTGACCGAGCCATGGAACTAAAGCCATGATCCTTTGTGCTTGAAATTTTTATTTTATTTTATTTTTTTATTTTAGAGAGAGAGTAAGAGAGAGCATGAGCTGGGGAGAGGTGCAAAGGGAAAGGGAGAAAGAATCTCAAGTAGGCTCCATGCTCAACACTAAGCCACACATGGGGTTTGATCCCACGACCCTGGGATCACAACCTGAGCCAAAATCAAGAATTGGATGCTCAGCCCACTGAACCACCTAGGTGTCCCTTGTGTTTAAACTTTAAATAGCACTCTACCTCCACCATCCCAATCCTTCTGCATGCCTAGACCAGATTAATTTTTACTAAAACTCATTTCTTATATTAGTATACTCACCAATTCCAAAGTTTCCTTTCAAAAGAATTGCCAGCTCCTTGGCTTGGAATTTAAGGCTGTATGGCAGCTGGTTTTGTTCTAGTATTTTGGTTTTACCTTTCATCAGTGTTTTAAACTATCCTGCACATCAATTAAACCAAACTACTTGTCATGTCTGAAAACTTCGTTAATTTCTCCACATCCATATTCATTAAAAAGGTTGTTGTTACTGATTAAATGTGGGAGGCCTAGAAGGAGAAGATGACAAAGTTGATTCTGCATTTTCAAGGCTGAATGATTCAGAATGCTGGTGCCATCAGATAAAACAGGAAAGTCATAGGGAGGGGTGGTTTGGGGGGAAAGGATAAATCTTGTGTTAGCGTCTTCTTTGAATTGACAATAGAACCTTCAGGACAGCAGCCTGGCCTCCAGGTAGAAAATTGGCCCCAAGTTCAGAAGGATAGTCAGTGCAGGAACTGAATTTGGAATCATCTGCAAGGAAGTAATAGGTGCAGCTATGGGTGTGAAGGAAGTGACTCAGGAGGGAGTGAGATGGGAACAGAGAACCACAGACTGAATCTTGGGGGAGAAGGTCCAAAGGCCTCTTTTGGTTACAGGTGGACAGATAGACATTGGCGTAAATAAGAGGAAAACTTCAAGCAAAAGCACAAATTCTTCCCAACATTTGTAGGAAAATAAATACAAGCAAGAGAATTAATTTGGTTCCCAAAGTGAAGCTCTTCAATTTGCCCTAATTACTCTCAGGAGCTTCTCTTAACCATTGAAGATAGAAGCATGGGACAAACATATTATATGTATCTGAGCTATTGCTTATCTTCACATTGTGGACCTTGTTTTTTAAATGAGTGTTTGGAAATGCTCGCTATCAGAAATGGAGCAAGAACCTAGAATTCTAGGCACTGGGTATACAATGGTGAACAAGATAAAATCCCTGCTCTGATGGAGTCTGCTTTGCAGTGGATTATAGCACTTGCAATTATACCACTGGGGTTGGGGACAGAGCTGGCACACAGCATCATGAGTGTTAGGGGAACTCTATCAAGGAATGATCCTGGAGCTGGATCTTACAGGGTAGAAGATAGTTGCTAAGTCTGGATGTAAGATGTGATTGAGTTAGGTAGGTGGCATGATCAAATTAAAGAGATAATAAAAGCAACATCTATGAAATTACCTTCAGACAGTTCAGTTTACCAGGAAGGATGACAGTCTTTAGGCATATGTGAGATTACAAGGAAAATCAGGGACCAGGCTGTATATGATGCTAAGGAGTCTTGATTGTATCCTTCAGATGATAAAAAGCCACTGGAAGGTTTTAAGTTGAGCAGCCACATTGTTCTGATTATGTTTTAGAAAGATCTCTCTCATAGATGGAAGATGAACTGGAGAAGGTGAAAATGGGGACACTTTAGGAAGCTGCTTCAGTTGTCCAATGATGATAAGGGTTTGAACCACAGTAGTGATGGTAGAGATAAAGAAGTATGTATGGATTCTGAACTTCTTTTGGAAACAAAATTGCTTGAGTCGGTGATACACAGGATGTGGAGGAGAGCCAGAGCCACAGAAGACATGTGCAAGTTGATTTGGAGTGACTGAGGGCATTGTAGCACCAGCTACAGAGATGCCAGCACAAAAAAGGTATTATGGTCAGTTTTGCTGGTGTCGATTTGAGATTCAACAGTATGTCAGTGGGAAATACCTGGCAGATATGCGAAGATACAAATGTAAGTCTTGACAAAATCTAGGTTGGACATGTAAATTTAGGAAGAAGAACACTGATCCTTGTCCTACACTAGCATTTCTGTGGCAGCCAGAGAAAGAACAGGCTCTGATGGAAATAAAGGAAAAGCTGTCAGAAAAAAAACTAAATTTGTACAAATTTCATAGGAGTGAGGAGAGCATTGAACTCCAAGAAGGAAAGGGTAATCATCCCAAATAAAACAGAGAGGTCCACTGAAAAGACAGTTGAATTCATAAATGAACATGGTGGTCTCCATGATGCAACTATCCTCCCTCCATGACACCAGCACTTAACTATGGGTTCAGGGCATGAGAACACTGGTATATGCAAGCACTGTCTGGCCACAGTAGGGTTTCTACCATCCCTTCCACTGTAATTCTGGACTCCAACAGACCTTAAGATTGTTCTGCATTTCATCGTGGAGTGGTTTTAATTTACATGGCACAGAAGTGCCCTTAGTTAATAGATATGGATGAATCTGCAGACAATGCAAACGTCTTCACAGGCAAGACTAATTTTAATGAAGTTGTAGAGAATGGGAAAATGTCTTAAAAGTGAGACACTGGGGACCCCATACGAAGGAGCATGAAGGCATTACCAAGGCTCTGTGGTAGCAGCTTCTGATCATGATTATTCGTTATGTCTGATGAAAGTAAACTCTTGCTATCGGGGACTTAGAAACAAACATATTTTTGTAGTAGTAGAATGCACACTGGTATAACACTTGCTTCATATATTAACCTATAAGTCCAAGGTATTTCTGATTTTTTCAGGGGGAGAATTAAATGTATACTTCATGGGAGGTGTAGCATAAAAATCTATAGGTTTGAGCTAAGTTTCTCTTGCTATTTCTTTGAAAATAACACATCTTGTAGGTGAGAATATATTGTATAGATGGTAATTGGTTTTTTGCTAGAGCTACATTTTCATCCTCCTCCCTTTCTCCTCCAATATTAATTATCAGGCCTAAAAATAGTCCATTGTGGGATCTGTGTGCCTTGGGGAGGCTTCTACGGAAATCTGACATCTGTGCAGAAGGCTCCACTGAGATTGTGTTTCTGTGAAGCTGTCTCATGTTTGTGAATTCAGTAAACACTTGCATAGTGAATGCTGAAGTGTCTGTCTCTCACAATGGCTGTGAGTGGCAGCCTGTGAGAACAGTGTCTTTCTGAGTAGACATGACTCACAGTGCCTGGAGGGAATAGAGAATGCATGGAATATTTATGATTCAGACCATTAATGAAGATAGAAAAATATCAATACAGTAACATACCACAATGTAACTATTGTTTGCAAACAAAATGCCATGGTCTTTTGTAGTTTCTTTTTTTGTATATACCTATAAACAGATGTTCACAACCCATATCTCATCTGGAGAAAAAGCATATGAGGAAACTTAAAAAAAAAACAGAAAAAAATAATGAGTTGTTTGTATTCACAGTGAGTTAAGGTGTATTTGGATACTAGAGAAGTCTTCATGGACCAATATGGATCTTCTGGAATTAGAGACTCATGGCTTTTCAGTATGCCTCTTCCTAAAATTACAACTATCACTCTTGGTAAAATTATTTTCCACTTGGTAAGATTTAATTCCATTAGATATTCTTTACTTATATTTCTGGAATGAATGGTACTTTGATGAGGTGTGAGCTGATATGAAGGAGAGAGGGATAACTTTGTAGTACAGAAATATCAGTCATGTTTCCTAATCAGGACACATGTTTTGACAAATGAGTGTACTGCTAGTGAAAGTAAGATTGATTACTTTAAAATTGGGCTGTTCCTGAAAATCTGAGACCACTCAACTATGGGGGAGTGTCTTGTTAAGAAAGCTTAGGTGGAGTCTCAAAGTGGGGAGCCCTATATATGGGGGCGCAGATGGGAGCCGCACAGAGCATTCTCAGAGGAAGGCATGAGATAAGAAGAGGAGGTAAAGGTGCAGGAAAAGGAGGCAGAAGGTCTGAGCAGAAGGGCCTATTTCACAATCATGTTCATATGAGGATAGTTTATGGACAGTTGTTCATGCTACAGAATTTTTTGTTTCAATATTTAAGCTCAAAAGATCACTTCACCATCAACTTTTGATCAACTTTCTGGATAGTACCTAATGCCCTCACGTTGTTTTAATACGTATGTGCATTACATACAATTATATATAACATACAATTTGTGTATATATTACATACAGTTGAAAACAAAATTTCATTAAAATTAATTATTTGATTCAGCAGGTATTTTCTACTTAACTATTAAGTGTAAAATGATATAAGTCACTGAGAATTGTGGAGTATGTTTTGCATTTAAAAGTTGAGGAATTTCCCCATTATAGAAAATAATAACTGGGGTATTTACCTACTCATTATTACTCATTTAACAGAATATGAATATAGTCCCATATTGTTTCTTTGCTGTCATACATCATATATCAGTGTTGCTGGCTCTTTTTTTCAGTTGCTGTGTGTAGGAGTTGAAAATGCACTTTATTTTTAGCCTAAGGAAAACATAATTTGGAAGACAAATTTGTTGCAATTAATTTTTTTCTTACAGTTCATCTCATATCAGATAAATTACTGTTACTCATCATCCTGAATACTAAGAGAGGTACCTCCACATGGAGAAGCTGAAAAGACTTGCTTTGGCCTTTGGTCCTTCCACAGTCTACCATATGTGAAGACTATGTCCTGAATGTTACCCTAGTTGCCATTTCCACAGTCTTCAGTTTTGTAAATATCTCAAGTTGGAAGCTTAAATATATCCTCTCCAATAACATCTTTACTGATCTCTGGACCAATTGGTCAGATACCTTTATTGCTTAGAACAGAGAATCCTTAGACTTTCTGTCCTGGTCTTTTAGTTTTTCCAAGCCTTATTGTGAGAGCACAAGGATTGGGTCAGGATACCTCAGAAGCTGTTGCCGTAGCATGTGGGGCAGAGCTGCTTAGGGAAAAACCCCCAAACTTAGCCAGTGGGGTCCAGACCCTACACACACTCCTGCCCTGAACTTAACTTTGACCTACTACATTCTGTATAAAATTTCATTTTTAAATAAAAAGTGATTATTCAGTTTTATAAGTTTGAAAACCATTGACTGAGATGATCCATGAATATCTCTGAGAATAACCTAAAGGTTCACCTAAAAGGGAATATTTGAATAGGTCATAGCTCAATATTACTATCCAAAAGAATATATGCTGTTGTATAAGATGGTATAGTAAAAGTGTTAAGTTTTAAAAAGATAAGTTGCAAAACAATATTTACAGAATGATCCCATTTGTGTAAAAATACGTATAAATCAAGACTATAGACTCCTTTACATACAACTAGGTGTAGGTATTTGGTGGGTTCTTCAAGTTAATGTTTTGGTAATGAAATAAGTGGGAAGCACCAAAGTCTGCCTGGGAAAGTGAAATGTGATTCTGTCATTTGTTGTTGTTGTTGCTGTTCTTCTTCTTCTAAGTAAGAGTCCATTGGTTTGTGCTTGGCTCAGGTTTTTACCTGCTGACTAACAATGAAATTGATCACAGAATTAGTAAAGCCTCCTTGCTTGAAACTTGGTTCTGAGTGAAAGGGGAGAGAACAACCTCTCACGTGTAAACCAAGTTACATTGAAGAAAATCTTTTAAAAGGTTGGCTTCAGTATAAAAAAGAAACTAGAAAATGCGCACAAATATTGACCAAACTGTGGGAGAAGGAATATTAAATGACTCATATTTCAATTTATAAAGGACGATCAATCAGGGAGTTATTTGTATTAAATTCAGCGTCAGACCATTTTCATTGCACTTCTGTCCATGGCCTCTCCAAGAAACAAATTATAGTGTAAATGTATTTTTTGGCACACCAAACATTATGTACCAGCTTATTCTTGATTAATATTACAATGTGTTGATGAAATTTTCTAAGCACTGCTTAAAGCTGAAATGAGAGGTTTTGTTTTTTTTTCTTAAAATATGTTGATACTTGTTTTTGTGGTGACTATTAGTTGCATATTCAATTTCATGTTCATAGAAATGGTTTTCTGGGAAATTATTTTAATCATTGGAAATATTGAGCTTCTATATTCCTCCCATGCCTCAGCTTTCTTTTTTTTTTAAGTTTTATTCTGTTTCAACACATTTATTGAGACCTACTATGTTCTGGGTAGCACACAGGGATTAGAATGCAGTGGTAATTTTAGAAAAAGCTGTTTCCCACATCAAGAAATTGATTATCTAGTAGGTGGAATAAACACACATTAAAAATGGTGATAAAAAGTGATAGGTATAAAAAAAGGTTGGCACACTGTGACATGGGGGAAGAGGTGAGCTAGACTATGCATTCCACATGGGCAGAGAATATGCTAGTAGTCTCCTGTATATCCAAGCCCCTGGCACAATGCCTGATACCTGGTATATGTTTAATAACTATTTGTTAAATGAAAGAATGGTAAAAACCACGAATGAAAAAGACTTGTTGGAACCAGCCTCATGGAAGATATGACCTTTACGCTTGCTCTGAAAAGAGAAAAATAAGTAAGGAAAGTGGTAAAGGAACAAGAAGTTATTCCAGGTAGAAACTTGAATATATATACCTCCTGGTATGTGAATAGAGTAAAAGAAAATTCTGCAACATTAACATGCATATACTTAACATGCTAAATAAAACACACATGTGCATATTTATAAAGCATATTTTTGTTATATTTATTTTATCTTTGTGTGTTTTATCCAAATATGCTGTATCTTATATATACAAACTCAAAGATTCTGCAGCTGTGAAGACATCCATTCTGTATGATTCATTGTGACCAGGTCCTACTTCATATACTTTCTGTTTAACAGCATTTACCTCCTCTGTTGTCACTATGTTCTATGTAAACCTCATGCTTTTCAACCCTTGGTCTTAATCATTTATTTTATTTTATTTTATTTTATTTTATTTTAATTTTTTTTTCAACGTTTTTTATTTATTTTTGGGACAGAGAGAGACAGAGCATGAACGGGGGAGGGGCAGAGAGAGAGGGAGACACAGAATCGGAAACAGGCTCCAGGCTCCGAGCTATCAGCCCAGAGCCTGACGCGGGGCTCGAACTCACGGACCGCGAGATCGTGACCTGGCTGAAGTCGGACGCCTAACCGACTGCGCCACCCAGGCGCCCCCTTAATCATTTATTTTAAAAGTCACTGTCAATATTTACCACAGAACCTTTTAGGATCTCAAAGCCATAATTGGAATGTGATCTTTTCTTCTCTTTGTCTTGGTTCTGATAAAGTTTGGGGCTATTCAGAAGGTTATTGGCAGGAAGGAATCAAGCATAAGAGGCCAGTAGGAGCCCTTGAATCATCACAGGGCAAACATATGTAAGTAAGCCATATGTTGAAAGCCCTTCTAAGTAGGTTAAATATAGTCTTTTTTAAGTGCCTTGATATCATCCTCTTTTATTTTAGCTTTATTCATATTCAACAATAAGAAAAATGCCTCTGTTATTAACTATCTTTGCATATGGCATGTTATGAAAAGAAATAGTAATAAGAAGTCTAAATCAAGCTGTTCAAAAACTAGGGTAGCTGGGGAAAAGTTACTAGAAGAATAGAAGGAAAAACAGGTTAGACTTCACAGACTAAATGGCATATCGGTTCTTTCTTTGATTTTATATATTATCAAACACTTTGAGTAGACATTTCTTGTGTTCTATATTTAGCCAAAAGGATAGTGCCTCAATAAATGCTAAATGCTGTCTACATAGGTTCTATATCAGACAGAGGGAGCAGAGGGAGCATGGAGGGAATGTGAGGCAGCTACTGGAACTTCAAGCCATTCAAGGGGTGGGTGTGCCGGAGACATCTATGTGAGTAAAAATACCAGCTATAGCTCTGCTACCTGGGCCGAGGGAGGGCAGCCTGCTATTCCTCTGAAGCAATCTAGTCCATTTATGATGTTGTTATTTCAATGGGAAACCAATTCCTATGGATTCATTTTGTTACCCTTTTTAAGCCAAATGCCATTTCCACATACTTTGGGAAAGGCAGATATGGTGCTTAGGACTCAAGAGTAAAGGAGAGCTTTTTTTTTTTTTTTTTTTTTTTTTTTTAAGACTTAGGAGCCCTGTTCAGGGTAAGTGACATGTCTGCTAATCACAGAAGCAAGAAAACCATCCTCACATCCTGGATATGTTGTAACATGACCTGGCTCACACATCTCCCTAACACACACAGTCTTGACCCTTAGAGGTTGTTACTCCACCCTTTGAGGACCACAGGAGGGGATGGATATGTGAATTCACTCAGTTTCCTTGTAATTTCCTCTCCTTCAGTTTACTTTCTTACCATTAAGAAATTGCTTGCTTTTACAGAATAACTGTTGTTTAAGAATAAACAAGCAGAACTTGAACTGGTAGTTTTTGTCAAAGAAGAAACAGAAGGAAGGGGAGACACAAAAAAAGAAACACAAACAGAGGCAGACATACATCTATTCAAAACTATCTGGTCTCTTAGGCATTTTTGTAATTGATACTTTGTCCAAGCATAACAATAATGCCCAAAGTTTATTGATTACTTAACTATGTGTTAGACACTGTGATAAGCACTTTACAATCATTTTCTAATTTAATCTGCACAAAACTCTATGGGCAGAATGTTATTATGCTGATGTTACATATATGAAAATTGAGTCTTAGGGAGGTTGAATCACTTGCTGCATTGTCACATAGCCAAGTGATTGAGTCAGTATCATATCCATATTTGACTTGTTCCAAAATCACTTCTCTTAATCATAAAAATGTACCACTTATTGTAATTATAGCCAAATACAGTAAAGGGTATCTGTTAGGAAAAGCTATATTTGATTCACACACCAAATCAAACAATGCATATGCTATCTATCACTCTTAGCTGATCCTACTTTTGTCATTCCCTGGGAGAAACGACACAGGCAGAGGGTAGACACAGCTCAAGAAAGCAAGCCAATGCTCACATTCCATGGCTGATTCCTCTGCTCTGTTCTATTGATGTTTAAAGCCTTAACAGCCTAAGTGCTAGTGTTGATTTCCTCCAAGACCTTTAAATATCATGGAAAGAAATTTCAATTTTGCTCGGGATGCACAGGTCCTAATTCTGTGGGGTTCAGAGAATTCTGTGGATTCCATGCAATAAGCTCATGTCCCATCTCTCCCAAATGCCTTTACCTTTTAAATGCTGTAGTTGCTTGTCTGTAGGCAGCTTCCAGAGCTGAAATGGGTTTCAGAATCTTCAGAGTTTTCATTAACGGAAACCTGCAATTCAGCAAAAAAAAAAAAATAAAATAAAAATAAATAAATAAATAAATAAAATAGAGGAAGTAAAAGGGTTGTGATATAGACAGGTGTTAGAGAGAACCATCTGCTTGTTAATAACTTGCCCACAGATTTTCATGCAGCAGGATGGGTACATATTTATTATGTGATGCTGGGCCCCATTCCATTTCACTATCATTTTTGTAGAAATATTATTACTTGCACAACGTGGTATATTTTTTAATTTACTTTTTAAAATCCTCCTCTCCCTGGATCATGTTCTCAATATGCTTTTCTCCTTCCTCCCCCACCTCCTCCTCCTGTTTCCTGATGCAGTTTTCTTTTCCAACCCTCCTACAAACCATAGCACAGGCTGCAAATAGAATCCATCACCCACAACAGTCCCTCAGTTCACTAAGAAATGAAACTCTGATTATATATATTGAAAATGGTATTTTCCAATGCTGGTCAAAATTTATCCCAGTGATTTCAAGTAAAGTTTTTTTTTTTTAATTTTGATTTAATTTTGTATTATGTGTACATGCCTTGAGACAGATACAGCAGTTGCTATACACTAGCAGTTAGGAAATTTGAGTGATAAGAACATCACATGTTGTTCTGGCTGTGCCATTAACCAACAGTGTGGGATTATGTTTTATCTGTAGAGTGAGTGCCTGGAACTGGGTTGATGAATTGATTGATTCATTTATTCAGCAAATATTTATGTTTGGCTTTCCATGGGACATACACGGTGCTAGGTAGTAGCTGATAAAAGTACAAGGTATGGGTTTTGTTCCCAGGGATTTTCCTCAGGAAAGGAAGAAGCAGAAAATTGCAAAAGTGATGTCTTAGGTCTTGTGGTTGACATATGTAAAAGGTCATATGGTCCATATGCAGATTGGTTCAAAAATTCATAGAGCTTTTTTTTCTTGTATTGAGATCTGTTTTAGTGAGATTTGTCCAGGGCAGCAGAACCAGTCTTTGGCATCTTTGATGACATGGTAACAATAGTAAAAGGACAATTCTTTTTTTTTTTTTTTTTTTATTTTTGGGACAGAGAGAGACAGAGCATGAACGGGGGAGGGGCAGAGAGAGAGGGAGACACAGAATCGGAAACGGGCTCCAGGCTCTGGGCCGTCAGCCCAGCCCAGAGCCTGACGCGGGGCTCGAACTCACGGACCGCGAGATCGTGACCTGGCTGAAGTCGGACGCTCAACCGACTGCGCCACCCAGGCGCCCCGGACAATTCTTTTTATGATCCCCATCATTTAATTAAAGGGAATGTCCTCTTGGAAGATATGTTGATGTACATCTGAAATAAAGGTTAGTTCATGAGGATCAGACTGTGCATTATTTTCTCCAGACTCAACCAACTTAGACTTTAACAACTTTTTTGGACTTGGTGATGTAATTTGATATTCACCCAGAATTAACAGAATCTTTTGAGTGAAACCAGCCCATCCTTTTGGACACTTACACTATTTTTTTCCCTAGTTCTGATTATATGATATCTATTCCATAGCTTATTTTCATTAGCTTTTCTGAAAGAAATAGGATACTCATGATTTGACAAAGTTTTTTTTTTATTGGAAATTTATAGATATGAAATTTCTTATAAAGGTGTCTATTAAAATGCTAATTTGTTTATTTTATTTTATTTTATTTTTTTTCAACGTTTTTTATTTATTTTTGGGACAGAGAGAGACAGAGCATGAACGGGGGAGGGGCAGAGAGAGAGGGAGACACAGAATCGGAAACAGGCTCCAGGCTCCGAGCCATCAGCCCAGAGCCTGACGCGGGGCTCGAACTCACGGACCGTGAGATCGTGACCTGGCTGAAGTCGGGCGCTTAACCGACTGCGCCACCCAGGCGCCCCAAAAATGCTAATTTGTTTATTTTAGAAAGAGAGTACACACCAACTTGGAAGAAGGTTGAGGGGGTGGGAACACAGAGAGAGAATCCTAAGCAGGCTTCATATTCAGCACAGAACCTAAGGCAGGGCTAGATCCCATGACCCTGGGATCATGACCTGAGCCAAAATCAAGAGTCAGACACTTAACTGACTGAACCACCCAGGCACCACAGAAAGTTAAGTTTTGAATTTTGAAAACATATCTCAATATATTTTTAAAAATACAAATATTATTACCTAATTATCTCATTATTCTATTACAACTATTGCTATTTGCTGTAATTCTTCTCAACTTTTTCTCATATGCATATTTTTTAAGGAGTATAGTAATTACCAATATCATTAGTTACGATATTCCAAGTCTGTGTGAAGAGGGGATGATATTACAAATTTTTTTTTACAAATCAGTGAGTGAAAACTGTTATCTCAATGTTATTTACCTTTCATTTATTTAAGCACTCATGACCTATGCATTGCCTCTTTTTATATGCCTTTTTTCACCAAAGGTAAAAAATATTAAATGTCAGCAGAGTATGTATTTTCTCATATCACCATTTGGGTAGTCAGCAGCTTTGTGAACTCATTGCTGGGAGACAGTGTAGAATCATGGTTAAGAAAACAGGTGGGGGTAACACCTAGTGGCTCAGTTTGTTGAGCGTCTGACTTCGGCTCCTACCTAAGGCTTTGCACTGACAGTTCAGAGCCTGCTTTGGATTCTTTGTCACCCTCACTCTCTCCCCCTCTCCTCTCTCTCTCTCTCTCTCAAAAATAAATAAACATAAAAACAAATTTTGAAAATGTAGTACAGGTTGGGGACATCCATCCTTACTTTCCTCCTTACTATTTGTTTGGAATTAATAAAGTTCATTAACCTTTCTAAGAAGTGGAGTGACACACAGCTTTTTTCATTACTGTTATGAGAAAATTGGATGAGACAATATATTTATACTCTTGGCACACTGTTTAGCACTGGCAAATCCTGTTAAAATGTTAACTATTGTGATCATCATCTTTTTCCCCCCTTGATCTAATAAAGCTTTCTTTCTCCTACAATTGATTTTGCATAATTCCAGGACAAGGAAAATTAATGAATTAATTAGTTATGTGACTCATTAACTAATTAATTAGTTCTTTGTTCAACCAATCCTAGGGGTCATCTCAGCTGTCTTCCCCAAGTCGCAATCCACAACACCAAATTAATTGTTGGTCTTGTGGCTACACTTCTACACTTGATCTCAAATCTTACCACCTCTCTCCCATATTCACTCTTACAATGATTTATCTTTTGATTAATCCAAGCAGTCTCCAGGCTGGCCTCTGGTTCACTACAACTTCCCTTGTCCAGCCCCAATAGTCCATCCTCTGCTCTGCATGCAGATTTCTTTCAATATGAACCAGGAAGCATCACTTTGCAGAGTAAAGCATTGAATGTGGTCTCATTGTGTTTTAAATGAAAAGCAAAGTCCCTGCCATAGCCTGCAAGATACTGAGTGATATCCCCCTGCCTATTCTCCCACTTCATTTTCTATAGCTCTCCTCCACAGTTGCTTCCCACCAGCCATGCTAGTATTTTTGCTGGTACTTAAACATACCAAGCTCTTGCCTTCTGCATGGCTATTGAAATTTCTCTTCACCCTGCCTGGAGTGCATTTCTCCCAGACCTTCACACAGGGTCTACCTAATTCCACCTCTTCCCAGATTTTTTCCCTGACTCCCCTACCTAGATTTCAGATACGTCATGTAATTTTAGACTCTTATTTTCTTAATTGACCCATAACTATCTCAAGTTATTGTCATTTTTATGTATCTATTCATGTGCTCCTTTTCCGTTCATCTCCCATTCTCAAGAAAATACATGAACATGTTTTCTCCTCAAAGGGAAACACTATGTTCTATTTAGTGCCGTATGCCCAGCACCTGTAACAGAGCAGATTGTTAATAACAATTAGATAAATAAATGGGCAGCTATTTTGTATGTCTACTGTATAACAGGCACATCAGAATTACTAGGCCTTGGGCTAAGTGGCCCAAGGTCATAAATGATGCATGATTTGGGTCAGTCTTCCCTTGATCTTTGCCCTCTCTGGACCACTCCTTTGTTTTGAGAAACACACAATGAATGTAGGTTGTTGTGTGACAGAGAGGAAGCTCTGGAAGCTCTGGTATAGGAATCCAGACTACATCCAGAAAATTCCAGCAAAGCACATCAGGGGGCTCAAAGGGTAGGGTCTCATGATGTCCAGCCAACCCTTCAGGTTTCTTGCCATCAAGATGCTCAGTGGGCAGCAACTTGCTCACTGAGGGAGAATTCCAGTTGATATACATCAGGTAATTCAGAGCCTCTTCATGGCCTGAGCCTGGGCAATAAAACGTATTTCAGCAGGGTAGACCCCCAGCCCTCTTTTGCATCTCTTGTACACAAAGGGTAACTCAGATCCCTTTACTTGTCTGTCTTCTCTCCCAGGGCAAACCAGACCTGTGACTAATTCTGGACTGGGTTCTTTCTCCATCTGGGTTCCTACCTGTCATTGCCCCTCCCCCAGTCCTGACCCAGGTGGCTTTCCATCTCTCATGATACCTCCACATATGTCCTAATGTGACCAAAGAAAATGCATGTTATTAAAAGCAGCTTATAGCTCCTGCTGCATTTGGAACATATCCCTTACTTAGACAAAGTACAGAGTGAGGATTTGCTCTTATTTTAGCTTGATGAGTTGATATTGGTCCTTGTATAGCTTTCTATTTGGAAACAACTCTGTTTATGTAGCACACATTTTCTGTATTTCTACTCTCTCATTTTTTACTATTAAGGACACTTGCCTGGAAACAGAATCTGTATTTTTTTTCAAGTGTTCATCTCCTCTGGCTGCCTGTTCCTCACCTGAGTATATCACATTTGATTGCTATGCTATTGAGTTCTGCACAGCTTTATCCTGCACTGTATAATATCAATCTGTTTGCCCATCTATCTTTTTTCCTATCTTTATACACACGTGAACACATAAATGTCTCTGGTGAAATGTATGTGTGCTAAAATATCTTGGAAATGCAGGAACGATACTTTCTTTTATTTTCCTGATAATACAGAAAATAATACCTAACAGTTATGGTAGCATCTTATATATTTAAAGTAATTGATCCTCACAGATACCCATAGAGACATGATCCTCCCTTGTTCCCATTTTAAAGATGAAAACACTGAGACAAAAGGAGACACACTTACTGTTCAAGGAGGTACAGAAGCCACTCAACACAGTGGGAAATTAAAATTCAGAGTGGTGAACTCCCTAATCCTGTGATTAGATCATCAGACCATGATGCTGTGCATCAAACCTCTTTTAGAACTTGAAGAATCAGGTGCTTAATATTGCTTAAGGAAATTGATGGAAAGGTCAAACATAAAAGATACAAAGAGCAGGTCCTCTTCTACTCTACACATAATGAAGCAGATTTTTCAGTGTTTAATTTAAGAACCACTCTATATATGAAATACATTTCTCAAAAGAGAGAGAGAATGATTTCGTGTCTGGACTCCTACACTTTGGGATTAAGAGCATTGTCTGGCGGGAGGACCTGCGTCTCTTCAAAGCTCCTGTCCTCTTGATGCATCTCCCATTTTCCAAATGCACCCTGCTGAGTTCCTGTGGAAATGGTTACAGAACCACACACAGGAGATTATATAACCTCAGATCAGGGATAACTAGCAGAAAGAGATAGATTCTTACTGAACAACAATCTTGCTTTGTGCAAATCTGAATAGGAGAGAAGAGGGAAGGGAGGAGAAATACAGGCTACCTCTGATCTAAGGGAAATTGGTTTTAAATAGTTTGTGTTTTAAAGGTTTCTAGGAGATATTTGTTCTTCCAGAGAATTACAGAAAGCATTGAGATAATTACCATAGCCTTAGAAACTTAAAATTAAAAAAAAAAGGGCTTTTCTTTATATAAAAAGTGTGTTTAGGGTTCAGCAAGCTGTCAGAGGAATTACCAAGGAAACCAGAGTTGAGGAACGGGCACCCCACAAGCAGAGCACACAAGGAATGTGCTGTCTTGGATAGTGACCACACCCTGGCCCTGGCCATCACTCAACTGCTCTATTGTCTGTGCTGGGATCATGTGTGCAAAAGAAGCAATACACACATAGCTACCGTTTGGCTAATTCTCATACAGTTGTGCTTAAGAGCAGGACTTTGGAGTCAGGAGAAACCAGTGCTGTCAACTTCCTGAGCTGTTTTTCATCAGCTGTAAAATATGAAATTTACCTATCTCATGCCATTGCCATACAGTTTAAATGAAACAATGCATTAAAAAAAAAATTCATTGCCTGGTAATTTGACAGATGATTGTCCTGGTTCTTGTTGTGGTCATTACAAAATAAAAACAATAGAGTGTTCAGCAGTCTGCTTCACATGCTTGTTCCTCTTCATTGCCTGCCCACTATATGGTGTCTGTGTGGACATTGTCTGGAAAGAGGCACTTTTGCTTTAGCCTTAGAATTATCCATTCACCCATTCATTCATTCATTCATCCATGTGCACTTAATTCCAAAAAAAATATTTGGAGTATCTTAGAGAAAGATATAAAATAAATCAGATCCTTATTTTTAAAGATGAAGAGATGTGGGTAAAGACAAAAATAAAGTTTGAATAATAACCTGTTTTGGTAATATTTCTTCCATCGTAGCAATAATAGGAATGTGAAATTTCTCACTTGTTCACCCACTCACCCATTCAGTTGTTTAATTCTTCAGTGAGAACAGGCCCACAATTAATTATCCAATATCTAACCTAGTGTTGATCACAACATTAACAGTAAATAAGTATTTTATGAATGCAAAACTAATAAAGAAGTTCAATTTTCCACTTTTTTATAGCATCTCCATGTAAAGTGAGGGCAAATATGAATGTGTTCTTTATTAAAGTGCTCTTGATGGGGTGCCTGGGTAGCTCAGTCAGTTAAGCGTCTGACTTCTGCTCAGGTCATGATCTCACGATTTGTGAGTTTGAGCCCTGCATCGGGCTCTGCGCTGATAGCTCAGAGCCTGGAGCCTGCTTCGGATTCTATGTCTCCCTCTCTCTCTGCCTCCTACCCCCCACCCATGCTTTGTCTCTCTCTCTCAAAAATAAATAAACATTTATATATTTATTTTTTTAAAGAGCTCTTGGGGTAGGGATACAAAGTGTAGAGGAGATTTGGAGGTTGGAATATAAAATAGTGGGTTCTATGCATTCTGGTCTGGCTGAGTCTAAAATCTAGAAGGCCTAGGAAAGTGGATAGACTGCATATCTGTTAGATGATCTTTTATTACCAAATTTTGATAACTGTTGGAGGTCATAGTCACTGTCAGTCTACAGATGTTCTTCATTGGGAACAAAACGGATATCAAGTTACTTTGTGCTAACAAATGACTCCTAAATTATAGCCGCTTCACATAATGAAGGTTCATGTCTCAGCTTTGCATTGTAGTTATGCAGGAGCCTAGGCTGATTATTTTAGATTCTGCTGTTTGGAAACAGACTTTGAGACAGAATTGCATGCAGAGGGTTGACTGAGGAATACTTTTGGGAGATACATCAATAAAGAACTGAAGACAGGATTGAGAAGAAAGAGAGCTGATCTACACTTTGGTTAGTCTCAATCAATCTATGGTAAGACCTTTGTTTTGTGCTCCCTCTTGAATGCACACAGGCTTAGGCCAGGCAGGCCACATCTGATGGCAGTTCCCAGTGAGGGACTCAGTCTGAGTTACCTTCAGTGGGTACCCCACTGGGTATTCTTACTAGTTAAGTGACAGTTACATCAGCCCTAAAGAAGGGAACTGGGAAGAGTAAGAGGGTCCACCCTTGTGCTGTATACATTTACTTGCTACTTAGAGTGATAACATCCATCTGGGGACAGCTATTCCAGGTTTTTGGGTGGTTTTGTTTCTTGGGTTAAGGGGATGGGTTTGAAAACCCACTTCTGTAGTGATATGAGGCTGAAATTGATGCTCATTATTCACTTCCACAAACACCCATTCTGGATTCCTCCCATTGTAGCCAGCACATCTGCTGGTCTAGACACTTGGCCTTGTGGGATGATCCAGATTCTCAGGAAAGATTCTACCCTGGTTTCTATAAACTTCTTGGGCTATGGCTGCTACCATTGTCCATTACCAGTAAAACTGGAAATGGGGCACAAGAGATACCCCAGTGGACCACTGAACTCCAAACATAGTCTTATTTGATCTCCCTGTGGGGTAGCAGCAGCATCCCTCTGGATGATCAGAATCAATTCCCATTGTCAATTCGGTGACTTCTCTTCTTGTTTACTGATCTACTGGCATGAAGGTCATGATGTGATCTGGTGGCAACCATAGCATAAAGTCTGGTAGGACTCTTGCATTCTCAGTTACCAGCTCTTTATCTCTGGGAACCAACCTTGTATACCTCTGTACATCTAAAGTTACAAAAATGGGAAAAATTGATTCTCCATGTGGATCACTGGGGGTGATGGTAAGCAGGGTCATTCCTCCTTCTAATTCTTGGTTTCTGTACCCATGTATTCCACCTCTTAATAAACCAACCCCAGATTGATACTTCAGTTCCAATTTTAAGAAGTCATCTACAATTCCGTTAGATAGAGAGGTTCAGGAAAGTTCAGAATGTGATAGAATGAAAGGATTCCCTTGGCCTTATTCCCGTGGTTGCACTCCCCTTTGTTGTAAAATGGGTACTCTGGTTCAAAACAACATTGTGTGGAGTCCCTATCAATAGATGAAATATTCAGCTTCATCTATGAACCATGCAAGTCTTTTGTCTTCCTTCTGCAGCTGGTCACATCCGCAGCACCATTGGTGTGAGCAATTGAAGGCACAATTGCAGTAGAGATGGATAACTCATGACTCTGAGCCACTAAATTGTATGTGTGATAACTGCCTGTGCCTGGTCTTATGATGGATTGCTGTTGAGCCACCCAACCTCATGACTTCGTGTGTCTGCAGAACTCAAATCATAATGGACAGCTTTGAAAACATGGACATTTGATATTCTATGGGCAGTTGGTCTGTTTCTTCCAGAACCAAATGGCATTCCTGAAGTTGCTTTATGAATGGTGTATAATTTTCTATTAGATATGGCATGGTCTTTTCCAAAACTCCAAATGTCTTTGTGGTGATTCTTCTACTGAGGCTTGCCATAAGCTTCACATTGTGATTCCCCATATTAGGTAGCTCCAATACCATAGGACCTGTTGGTCTTATGGTGAGTGCACTACAGCCAGAACTTGCCAAGGAGTACCTTTCTATTCTGGGCCTCAGCCAAAGCTGGCAGTCTTCCATGTCATCTAATAAATAAATCAGGTTGGTATGACCAAGTGCAGAGTATGCTCCTTTCAGAACCTACAGAGGGCTCCCAAACCTTGTGCTTCTTTATTAGTGGTGAGAAGTATGAAATGCAGTGATTTACCCCTTATGTTTTAGCAGATGTCCCATCATGTCTCAGAGTCCCTAAAATTTCAGCAATATTGTACACCTCCAAGTCTTTTTAGGACTTATTTCTTTTCTACAGAGTAAATTCATCTTACCAGGATCTCTAAATACTTTCCACTCCTTGATTCTCTGTTCTGATGAACATGGTGTCATTAATCTAGTGGATGGATGTGATCCTCTACCTTATGTCCAAGCAGTCCAAGACCCTTCAGAATATGTCAGGGGTTATCATAGACAGGCAAACCATAAATGCATAGTTGCTAATTCCACAACAACACAAAATATTCTGATTCTTCTTTTTGATAGGAAAGGAAGGGAATGCATTCACTAGATCACTGGCCATATACCAAGCCCCACAGTCTGTTTTAATCTGTTCTAGCAAAGATACCACATCTGACATGGCAGCTGCGATGGAGATTACTACTTGGTTAATTTTGTGGCAGTCCACTGTAATCTGCTGTGATCCATCTGGCTTTTATAATGGAAAGTGTCATGAAGTAAATGAGGATGTGACAGGAAACACTCATATATTCTTTAAGTCTCTGAAATTGAAACTCTCTTATTAGTACCTGGGATGTATGTTTTTTACTTGAATGGAATGAATGACATTGGGGTGGGAGCAGGTATGGAGATTCTCACTTGGCCTTTTCTATGGTAGCCCTTAGTAGGTTAAAGAACCAATGTGAGGGCTTTACCAGCTACTATTTGTTCATCTTATTAGACACTTGGGGACCGGTGAAGTGACCATGATGTGGTTCTTTGGACTCAGAGTACCTGCTCAGAGCTGGGCATGGGATGGGAGGACATTTGTCCCCCACTACATTTCTATTCTAAGAGGCAGGCATAATGGTGATTTGGATCCTGAGTATCACTGTCAATTCATGCCCTGTGTCCACCTATTCACTTTTCTCCAGATACTTAGATGTCTGAACAAATGGCTTGAGATCCCTTTAGGAAGGACTGACGGAATTACTATTAAATATATTTACTAGCATGTTGCAGCATCTTTTCTTACTAAAAGCTGGATCTCTTTCCTTCAATGAGTTCTGAATCTGAAAGCCATTTTATCCCAGAACCTGGGCAAAAGATAGTTACTTTTTCTAATGGTAACCATCCAGACTCCTGATCATCTGTATTTCATTTCCTTAGTCTATACATCTTAAGCAAAATGTCTCTACTTATGCCTCTAGAAACTTCATGATTTAACCCACATCTCCATAGCTTTTGGAAAACTGGACCCCTTCCCCTCATTGCCACTGAAATCTTGTCACTTACAGCAATAATTGTTCCCATTTTTCTATTGAAGATTATTCACTGTTATCTGGCTCCTTTTATTTGGGTGTCCTGTCATCTCACAGTCACTACTTTGGAATCTGATCTCCACTGTTATCAGGGAGTCCAGTTCTGCAACCACATTCCATGCATTATCCATGGTCTACAGAGAGCAACATTTGCCCATAAACAGAAACTAGATTAATGTACTGTTATACTTTATAGAATTGAAACCCATATTTTATTTTTTTAGAAAAGTGTTAATGTGCTTCTCATTTGAATTTATCAAAAAAGGAAAAAAAAGAAAAGAAATTTAAGTGCCAATGAAGAAATAGTTTATCTTCAAATAAATATATTACTTCTGAAACTATTCCTCTACTGTTAAGGAGATATAACTAAGAAAATTATTTTTAAGTTGGCTTCACTGTATCTAGGTTTATTTTTTAATGAAATATGTTTTATATTTAGGTCATATCAATTGACTCATCTTCAGTGAAGATGAGGGCACTACCATATTTACATTTTCTCCCATCATCACTCCTACCATCACTTAATATCTGTTAATTATATTATGTTTATATATTCAGCCACATAAATTGCTTATTTTGTTTTGTAGCCATGATTTCCCATAGTTATTTTTTTTTAGGTTTATTTATTTATTCTGAGATAGAGAGCAAGGAGAACAAGTTGGGAAGCAGGGCAGAGAGAGAGGGAGAGAGAGAATTCCAAGCAAGCTTTGCACCATCAGCATGTAGCCTGATGCAGGGCTTGAAATTACGAACCTTGAGGTCATGACCTGAGCTTAAGAGTAGAGGCTTAACCAACTAAGGCACCCACAAGCCTCTCCCATAGTTACTTAAATGGCCTTACCTTACTATTCTGTTTTTTGTGGGTTTTTTTGGTCATGTTTTCTCCATTGTCAAGTTATTCATTTTGATTTATGAATCCACTGAATTTTGTTGTCATGTAGGGATCTCCCCTATGCATGAGCATTGATAGATGGGATGCAGTATCTATCAATGTTTTTTTTTTCCTGTCTAAAAATGCTTGCATTATGCTTAATTGGTGAATCAAAGAAACTAGACTGAGTATAATAATTGTGTACTAAACATGTTTTATTTAAAAATTTTAAAGACATTCCCTACTGTCTTTTACATTGAATATTGCTATGGAAAAAGCCTAAGGTCAGTCTGAATATTTCCCTCTTGTTGGTGATTTGCTTTACTGCCTCAATAACTAAATAATTATTTTTCTATCTTTAAAATTCATTGGCTTAAATGAAAAGTATGTTTCAGTATTGACTACTGAGACATATTAAATTTTTCTGGAACTCTATGTGATCTTTCAATATTTAGATTCAGTTTTTCCTTCATTTCGGTGAAAATTCTCTTGTTTCATCTTTAAAGTTTTTTTAATGTTTATTTTTGAGAGACAGAGTATAAGCAGGGGAGGGGCAGAGAGAGAGACACAGAATCCTAAGCAGGCTCCAGGCTCTGAGCTGACAACACAGAACGTGATGTGGGGCTCAAACCCACCAACTGTGAGATCATGACTTGAGCTGAAGTCGAGCACTTAACCAACTGAGGCGCCCCAATGTTTTATCTTTTAAAACATCTTCATTTCATTTGCTTACTTGAATATTCCAGGAGCCCAAATTAACCTAACTATAGATCATCATTGCCTGCCTCTCATATGTATTATTGCTTTTCCAACTACTTTAATGTATTTATTTTTGCTGTCATTGTTGTTTGTTTGTATGATGGGGATTAGGTGAACCTTTCTGCCATGCTAGAATTTTTATTTTCAGCGCTGCTTATTCTATTCCTTGATAATTTTAATTTATTTTCTGCAGTTTTACTGTTTGGTCTTCAGCTTGTTTACTTATGTCTGTAATCTTTTTAATGTCATTATCCTCATATAAACTTCCATTTCATTGAATAAACATTCTTTTTAGGCTGTTCTATAGTAGAAATTATAAGAAAAGTATGTTCCTTCCCTCTTATAGATAGGATTATTTGGCTTTTACATGCAATTTCTTTTCTATCTCCCACACACATACACACGCACGCACATACACACACATTCTCACACACCTTTATGTAGACATAGTTGTCACACAACTCTTTTTCATTTTGTTCACACTGGGACAGTGGTGTCTGGCATGGAGGTATGAGTGATTTATTCCTACTGAACCTGAAACCAGTTTGTTTCACTGAGAGCTGCAGTTTGTGAATTGACTGCTTACAGATATGCCCAGGTTTCTAGGACTGGGGATAGGATGGTCCCGAGCATAAGGGCCATAAGAAAATCTGGAATTTTTCAGCTATCACTGCATCAACTTGTGATGAGTGTCCCTTTCCTATGAGATCATATGCTGAGGTTTTAGGACATCTCCTAGCATCAAGTGCAGGAATTGTCACTTCAGTCAAGCAGAGGTAGCCCCATTTTTCAATGTCTCCAATAAACGTTGCTTCTAGTCTTCTATCCAAAAGGAAAAAAAAAAGATTATCTGGCCAAGTTAGAATTAGTCATAAAAGATCGCTGGGAACCCTGTTCATGTTTAAAGGGAGGTGGAGACATGAGTAGGAACTGAGCCTCCCTCCTCTGCTTCAGTTTCCTGCCCCACCATAGGCCAGCAAAATAATTCAGTTTTCAAAATAAAGTTTGGTGAACAGAAATATGTAAGATACAGTTCTCCCTCTGGGAGATTGTCATCCAGTGGTATGTTACTTCATATGTAATCAGAAATAAGCCAAAGCACTAAGAAGGATAGCCCCCAGTCTTTGTGATCTGATTGGATCCTTGCATTTGCTGGGACTAAAATCATGTGTAGGTTAAGGGTCAGGATACAGTGAGCACAGGTGATTTGTTTAGTTCTATTGAAACATGACTGCTTTTGATATTAAGAAATAGATGGGCATACCTCAGAAATAATAACTAAGTACACAACATATAAAGGAGTTATTGTTGTACTGTATAATGATCCATAGGAAGCAATATATAATTCTTGGTATGAGGAATTGAATTTTTATGAATTTAGACAATCCAGACTTAGTTACCTCTCTATAATTGTATCATGTCAAAGGCCTGTTCTTATACAGACTTGAAATGTTATCGCCCTAAATGTGTTGTCAGTCTAGACCCTCTTCCAAAGTACATACAGAACCACGTGTACTAGTCCATGGTCTGCTCAACTTCTACCCACTAATATGATTTAATCAAATTTTATCCTTGTGTCATTTATCTTTTACAACATTATTTGAAACAAAACAAACCAAAATAAAATGGAATGATGGCCCCTATGGAACAAATGCTTCTGCCAGACCAGTACATATTGACATGGTTAAATTAACTTTACGATAGGCAAGAACCAAGTTTATTTCTTACGGTGCTGAGAAGTGAGCAAAGTAATAGAGAAAGTGACTGAATCGTGGGTGTAAGAAATGAAATGACTTTCCTCACAGTTGTGCTGTGACTTTAGCTTTGGAAGAAAATTAAGTGTGTGAGCTAAAAATATCAGTATGAGGTAATGACTAAGCAAGAAAGGCAAAAGGTGTTAATAAATTAAGTTAGCTCCTGTTCTCCATAGTTTGCTAAAAGTATATGCCTTAAGAATATAATGTTACAACAATGCTAAAGAGAATTTGCCAAATGAAAAAAAAATCCCACATAATGTATTTCTTCTTGCATAACGAGTTCCAAGCTCACATGTGACTTTCCAGTCGTGAGCTCTCTAAATCTATAGTCTTCCTTCTACTCTAATCGTGTCATAGTCTACATTTTCACTGAACATTAAACATATATATTCCCCATTTTTTTTTCTATTTGGTCTGTATAATCATTGCAGTAGATTCATCACATTTCATCATGCAGGCATTTGTTAATTTATCAAACCATTTCCATATTATTGCATAAATAAGTTGTTTTCTAAGGAGACATACAAAATTGTTCTCCTAGCAGATATGGAGGGACAGAGACCTGGGGGAAAACAGATCTGCAGGAAGACAGACCCTGCAGGATCCCACAGGACCAAATAAGAACTTCTGAACTGTTCTCCTCCCCGTCTGCAAAGACTTTGCGATTCTGGGGAGCCTGGGTCAGGTGATGTGGATGTTGCAGGACTTGTGGTCTCCAGGAGGGGCCTGCATCTGCCCTTGATGAGAACTCCAACCAGGTAAGGCAGAGAGCTTCGACACTTCAGCTCTCAGTGTTAACTACATTTTTCACAAGACACCAGTGAACACTTTTCATTTTTGGATTGCTGGTTTCCCCTTAAGGACTGAGACAATCTCCCTTTGATATAACAGACTGTACTTCTATATTAATGTGTCAAGTTGCTGTGAAATTTACTGCCTCGCTGGGCCCATTAGACTGCTGAGATTCAACTCCATCTTCAGTGCGTCTCCGTCTATCAGAGCGTGATCGCCTTTCTCAGAATGGCTCGTCCCCCTGTGCCACTGTACTGAGCAAAGCTCTTAATAGGATGAGTGCAGATGAATTCCTCAGGCTCCTGGGATCTTTGGGGACAAGGCGATGCACTCTCCCTGTGACCCTAGGCAAGCAAAACCTCTGGCCTCCAAAGGGCTTTCAGTCAAGAGTTTTGCCTGGTATTTCCAGACACTTCTAGTTATCTGCCACTTGTCCATAAACCATCTATCACCACTGTGGCTGAAAATTATACCTGACCTGCTACTAATCTCACCATTCCCAGCCTCCCCTATTCCCTACACATACACACACACACACATGCATACACACACATTTTAAGCTGCTTGCCACCTTGAGAATCCCACTCAAGTTATGGAAATATGTCACTTTGTAGCTGATTGTTCTAAGGAAAACACCCTTTGTAGGAGAAAGCAAAGTCCTTATCGCACTGTAGAAAGTGCACAGAAGTGCTTGATGAGAAGGGGAGACAGACACATATAGACCACCTGGAAACTTGGATGGCACATGAGACACTGAATTTGTGCTTTATATTACCAGATTATTTTGCTTAATATAGGCTCCCATTCAGTCCTTACTGTATACTCCAGAAAAAAGGCAGAGATAAAGTCAGGGTGGATATTTGGTTTGTTGCTATCCTTTTAAGAATAAATAGATAACTTTATCACTTAGAATGTTGCTTTTATTTTTTTCCCTCTAGTGTGGTAAGGTGGGGACTTGTTAATTCAGAGAGGAACAGGAATCAAGCCTGCAGAATGATTTCCACAGGGTAAAACCCAAGTGTGACTTCACAATCTTGTTTTTTGCCAGCCATGCATCAATTGTTGTCAGTTCCTGAATATGTAATATTGTGTATGATAATGCTCCCTAATGGGTGTTTGAGATAGAGTCAGAATATTGTACAGCAGCATGTGTCATTGGGTATTGTTAGCAAGCTCAGATGAACACCGTTGTTTTCTTTATTCAAAAATCATCTGTATTGCTTTGGCACAATGTGGGTAGAGCTACTGGTACAATTTTATTTTTAACATTCTGAACCATTGTAAGCCTAGTGAACTGTTTAATATGTTACATTCAGCAAGGATGGCTTATACATTACCAAGGCTTTGGAACTGTCATACCTCAAAATGAATACAAGTATGGACAAAAGCTTTTTGTTATGAAGCTCCATGAATGCAAACCAGTTACCATTAGGACTTAAGAATAAATCAGGAGTTGTTTTTCTTGTTTTTATTGTTGTTGTTCTATATTTTTCAATTTTTTGTTTTGTGATGGATATGTAATATACTATTCTGCTTCTAGAAGAATTTACTACTTTTATTTTCCTTCGAGCTCTTGCTATGATTTGGTTTTTGGTTTTTTGTTTTGTTTTGTTGTTTTCTCTAGGAATGTGATTTGCAAACCCAAAAGAATTGGTGAAGAATATACTTTTAACTCAGCAAACTCAATTTGGAAAAAACATTCTCTAATTGCACTTGTAAACAAACATGCAAGACATTGCAGGAAAAGCTAAGTGGGCTGGGCATTTATATGTGGAATCTAGAGTAAGTCATTATAAAAGCCCAGAAATTCAAACTCAAGGGGCATTCACGCACACATAAAATTTAGATGGATTGGGGCGCCTGGGTGGCGCAGTCGGTTAAGCGTCCGACTTCAGCCAGGTCACGATCTCGCGGTCCGTGAGTTCGAGCCCCGCGTCAGGCTCTGGGCTGATGGCTCGGAGCCTGGAGCCTGTTTCCGATTCTGTGTCTCCCTCTCTCTCTGCCCCTCCCCCGTTCATGCTCTGTCTCTCTCTGTCCCAAAAATAAATAAAAAACGTTGAAAAAAAAATTAAAAAAAAAATTAGATGGATCATGGGTAAAATCCTCTCTTAGAAGACACCGTTAAATACCAGTATTAAGTTACATATTCATCTTTTCAATGTGTCTTTTATACCTGCTTCTATATACAGAGTAGTCTTTTGGCCTGTCAGGGAACATTACCCGTTTGATCACCTGTTATGTAATGGTATTAGTATAACCACGAACATAGCCAATGCACCAAAGGATGTCCCTTCCTAAGCGTTAATAAGAAGGGGACCTAACGGTCAAAACTTAAACTCAGAATTTTAGTGAAAGAAAAGAATTAAAAAGAAACAGAACCCTATTATAGGCTTCCTGTAGAATAGGTTTACCAAGTAGCCAATATGGCTTCTTACATATTATTACAATCTGAACAGCAGAGATGGTATTTACTAAACTCTCACCAAAGGACGTGGGGTTGTCCAGCCCAGGGGGAAAGTCTCATTTCTGGTCTGCTTCTTGACATCATCACATCATTTTTCAAAGGGAATAAAATGACCCATAAGTTATCTATCTGGGCATTTCTGTTCCCTCTTGGTAGGATATTCATTGCTGTGCCTGTGTTTTATATGCTAGGGCCATGGAAGTACTGCTGTTAAAATTTGATATATATGCTTCCAATCTGCTGTTTATGTGTGTGTGAGCATGTGGTCATGCAGATCTAGCTGAATTGCAGTCACACTACCCTGTAATCTTTATCCAAGGTCATTGTTTTATTTTGAGAAATTAAGATTAAGGATAACCTTGAAACAAAAACTGTAATCCCCATGCCTAGAATTGACAGCAGTTGTCATTTTGCTTAGAGTAGTTTCTTCCTAATATAAACAACCATTAGAAAAATATGGTGATTAAAAAAATTACAGCCCCTTCAAACTCTTCCCCAATACCCAATCCCTTTCCCTCAACTCTTTCAGTACTCTTAAAATACTTTTAAATACATATATATCCATGAAGCACATTATATATTTTCTATTTACTGTTATTTTTCCTGATTTTTCCCTGACTTTCTACTGATTTATAGTTTTTAAATTTTAATTCTTCTGCTTTTTTTGAATTTGCAAGTTTAATAATGATTTTTTTCTATTGTTTTAATGGTTACCTTTAAGGTTTTCATATGCATGCATAGTTAAATTTATAGTTGTTAATGACATTAAAGAAAATCAGCATGCCATGCCTCCTCTCAAAAATGAGGACCTCAATAAAACTTCATGTCTCCTATGTCCTCCAATCATCTCCTCAGATATTTCTGTGGCAGCGTGATCTACATCAAGGATCCACAACTTTTTCCTGTAAAGAGCCAAACAGTAAATATTTGAGGCTTTAAAGGTCATTCAGTTTCTACTGCAACTACTCCATTCTGCTGTTATAGCATGAAAATGACCCTTGGCAATTTGTAAAGGAATGAATGTGGCTGTGTTATAATAAAACTTTTTTTATGAAAACAAAAGAAGGGCAGATTTGGCCTATAAGATATAACCTGCTGATTCCTTATCTAGGAGCTTAGATTCACACATTTTTAATTTAA
Source organism: Neofelis nebulosa (assembly GCF_028018385.1). Taxonomy (NCBI): domain Eukaryota; kingdom Metazoa; phylum Chordata; class Mammalia; order Carnivora; family Felidae; genus Neofelis; species Neofelis nebulosa. Next base: position 29,085,261 of record NC_080791.1, on the reverse strand, counting down.
AATTATTATGATTGCAGTCAATATTTAGATTTGCTTGTATTCAATTGGTTTCTTTTTTCACCTCTGCTTAAATCCCATTCTTTCATCTTAATTCATTATTTTTGTTGTTGTTGTTTTTCACTGAATATATCTTTTAGGACTAAGGTCTCTGGGTGACAAAATCTATCATTCCGTGTGTGTGTGTGTGTGTGTGTGTGTGTGTGTGTGTGTTTCGGCAATGGGGACATGTAGTGTATACAGTCTGTAGAACATGCACATGGAGATATCCATTAGCTAGTGGCACAGGCAGGTCTGGAGTTTGAGACTTGGAGGATAATAAAGATGTTGATAGTAACATGTAGATGGCAAAGGTGAATTTATGTTGTTTATTCTTTTTATGTTTTAATATGATTTTATCTACTCCCCTCCAGATGATATTATAGCTGGATATATAATTGTACTTTGGCTGTTGTTCTTTCCTGAACCTCTGATTGCAGTAGGTCATCGTCTAACATTATCTATCATTGCTGCTGAGAAATCTGCTCCTTGTCATTCCTTTGCTGGTAATCTAAATTCCCTCTGGAAATTTTAAGATTTTCTATTTATCTGCACGCTATATTCTGAATCTTTATGTTCCTCCAGATTCATATGTCGAAAACTAATTGCCAATGTGATGGTATTGGAAAAGGGAGCCTTTAGGAAATGATTAGCACCCTACAAAAGTGACCCCAGAGAGCTCCCCTGTCCCTTCAGCCACATGAAAACACAGCTTCAAGGTTGAAACAACATAAGTTTATTCTGTCACAGTTCTGGAGGCTTGAAGTATGACATACAGGTGTTGGATGGGCCATGCTCTCTCTGAAGGTCCTAGGAAAGAATACTTCCTTCCCTCTTCATAGCTTCTAGTGTTTGCTGGCAATCTTTGGCATCTTTTGGCATACAGCTTCATCCCTCCAATCTCTGCCTGTCTTCACATGGCATTCCTTCCTTGGGTGTGTCTGTTGTGTCCACATTTCCCTCTTTTTAAAAAGCCACCAGGGGTGCCTGGGTGGTTCAGTTGGTTGAGCATCTGACTTCGGCTCAGGTCATGATCTCAAGGTTTGTGAGTTTGAGCCCTGCGTCGGGCTGTGTGCTCACAACTCAGAGCCTGGAGCCTGCTTTGGATTCTGTCTCTCTGTCTCTCTGTCTCTGTCTCTCTCTCTCTCTGCCCCTCCCCCACTACTGCTCTGTCTCTAAAAAATAAATAAATGTAAAAAAAATAAAATAAAAAGCCACCAAATCACTGAATTAGGACTCACCCTAATCCAGTATAAGTACATCTGCAAAGACTCTTATATCCAAATGTCATACGCTGAGGTTCTGGGATAGACATGAATTTGTGTGGGATGCTATTCAAATGACTACAGCTGTACAGCATTCTGTGTTATAGATATGATTCATATAACCAATCCCTAACCATTGAAAATACAGGTTGGTTCTAGAGCTTTAGGTTTTTCTCTTCCTTTTCTCCTTCTATTAAAAACATGACAGTAAACCACCCTACACAAGGAACTCTATGCATGTGACTGATTATTTCTTAGGGTAAATTCCTGGCAGTGAAATTACTCAATTAATGCTGTAGTTTTTCAACGTGTTTTTTTTTTTTTATTTTTTATTTTTGGGACAGAGAGAGACAGAGCATGAACGGGGGAGGGGCAGAGAGAGAGGGAGACACAGAATCGGAAACAGGCTCCAGGCTCCGAGCCATCAGCCCAGAGCCTGACGCGGGACTCGAACTCACGGACCGCGAGATCGTGACCTGGCTGAAGTCGGACGCTTAACCGACTGCGCCACCCAGGCGCCCCTCAATGCTGTAGTTTTTGCATCCATCTATAACCCTTGGCATTTGTACACCTATGCAATACATTTTAGTGCTAAATAGAAAAGTGGTCGCTTTCTTGTTCCTCCTGACTAATCAAAACATGAGACAGAGAGAGAGAGAGAAAGAAGAGTGAGAAGGAAGAAGCTGAGAAAGGAATTGACCCTCCTTTGTTCTGTGCCAAGGGTTCCATTTCCATGTGTTACATTAGCTGCTGAGTTACCTTCCCCTGCACATCCTAATTATGCTAACATTTGTCAGGGCTTCTGCCTGTGGATCCCACATACAGGACCAAAATAAAACAATATAAAACACCAACCTCCTGGCCAATACTGTCATCTTGCACCAAAGCTTTTTAATTGCCTCCAATATATCCCCTGAACTACAGCAAGAGTGATCTTTCTAAAGGACAAATCAGATCTTACCTACTTCTCAATCCAACTTTAAAACAAGAACAAAACTACCTGACACTCTCTCCCACCTCAGAATGTTTTCTCATTGCCTCAAGGGTAAAAATCCATTATTTTAAATATAATTTCTTAACTCTTTTATGACCTATAATATTAAGTAATATATAAGCTTCTAGTAATATAATAAGCTTCATGATACACATCATTACCATGTATAACAACTTGTAGTTCTCTATAGTGAAAACCCACCTGGCTATTTTTCTAGCTCACAATGTTTTCCACTTTTGTAGTAAAATCACCCTCCTCCCCCCCTCCCCTGCACATCATTCCCCAATCACCCCACCCTGTGATAGGTTGTAATGGGAAAATCATGTTTGTCCAGTAGGGGACTTTATCCTTCCATTATAGGTTATTGGAACTTAGGTACCACCTGACCTGGGTTAAGCCAATGCCCTCTTTTCTCAAAGTGTTTGAAATAGGAGCTGTAGTACACTTCAACTGTTTTCAATGATGATGATGGCAACTCGGTGGCTATTGGCAGTGGTAACAGCTTCACCAGGTGAGCTGAAAAGCCGTAAAAGTTTTGTTACCACCAGAGAGAAGGAGAATAACGTGGTGAGAAGCAGAGGTAAGAGATGGCAAGAGAGAAGACTCTCTGAGTCCCTGCTGAACTCTTGTCCCTGATCCCATTGCATTCCTGAGGCGACTCTGTTTCTGCCATTGGGACCTATCATATCCATCTATATCCTCATCAAAATGTTCTCCTTTTGCTTAAACTTGTTCCACTAGTCACTTGGAACAACTTGTTCCACTAGTTGTTGCCAACAACAACAAAAAATTCTAGCTGATTCGCTCAGCATAGGCACTATGCCCTTCTTTTCCTCTGGGTTTTGCATATTCTGGTCTCTGCACCTGGGATGCTGTATTCATCCAATACCTTCACCACTAATCCAGTTTTGCCCCAGTAATAATTACTTAATTTTGCATTTGTCTCAAACATGGTTCTATTATCTAGAACATCTTCCCCCTGACATTCCAAGGCTGGTTGGGTTTTCCTCAACTGTGCTTCCATAGTACCTGCTGCCAAACTCTGTAAGAACACCATGCATAGCAATAAATGGAAAATAATAATTCAGCATGATGTATTGTCCAGTAGCACATAAGCTTTTTGTGGGTTGTCTTTCTCACCATTGTTTCACTCAACATTATCACAATGCTTGGAACAAAATGATCCTTCAACAAAAATTGTTGATGAAAATTGAATAATTCATTTGTGACTATTCACACATTTCCAAGGGACTGTATCTTAATCTCTGTGATAATTTGGAACATTTTAACCCAGTAAGTTGGTCTATTAACAGCTAGCATTTTCTCGCTGTCTGCCTCTCTTGATGTACAATTAGGGTGATTCAGGGCCAAACACCTATAAAAAGAGCTATGCTGAGGGAATAGAGGTTATAACAGATAAGCATTCCAACACCTTACTTGTCTGTGCTGTGCTCACAAAGACAACGTAATTCAAATTTCAAGCCCTATGTTAGGCAGCTCTAAGTTCCTTTAATTATACATTAACAACGGTATTGTCTGAATTTGGACCCAAGTGTTTCACCAAAGGATTAAGCAAAGTAAAAGAAAAACATTTTAGTTTATTGCTTCAAATTATTCACATTTTTCTTTGCATTTCTCCCTTACCAGATTCTATCACCTGCAGTGACTAGCACCATGCTTTCATACAAGTAGTGAAAGTGAGGGACACCCTGGTTTTCTACATATCTAGAGAGTTAAATGCAATGATGGATTCATATGTAACTGGGAAATGTCAATCACAACTATTGAGGTGGTTTGGGGAGTGCTACAAAATTCTACTCTCTCTGGTGGTCAGTGTTGAGCTTGATTCATAGTTGAGGTGAGGGCCTGAACAGGGACACAGCCAAGGCAGGTATTTTTAAGTGGGTATTGGAGATATTTGCTCTGAGAACCCCTGTAAGGTTAGTGGAGTCATGTGAGGGCTGTTTGGATAAAGTAAAATTTGGAGATAAGAATGAGTCTACATGGTTCCTAAGTTCACATTCAAGAGCAATGAGTAGCAGGAACTTGTTCCATGTGTGGGAATTATTGTAAAGTCATCCAGCAGATTTTAAGGTATATATCAGAGATACAAGCCAGAATTGAGAAAGTGAGCATAGCATGTATGTTTTGGAAATATTTTGATAATATGGAAAAAGGGATACTTGGGTTGAGGTAGAATCTGATAGGTAAGGGAGGAGACTCTGCAGAGGTCTCTATGAGGCAGAAAAGTTTGGTGGTAGATACCTAAGTGACCCTTTTGATTTCTGATGTTTAATGGTGCAAGTTCCAACAGATTGTAGTGGTGTGTTATGATTATTTAATAACAAAATAATTTCACAATTCAAAGCTCTTCCCCTTACATCTTGTTGGAACCTAACCATGACATTACATGATTAGACTTGCTATCATTATGTCCTTTTTACAGATGGGGAAGGAGAGTTTCTATAAGATTAAGTGACATGCCCAGGACCCTATTAATAAGTGTGGAGGAGTTGGGGGTAGAGACTGATCTTTTGTGTATGAATTATATGTTTGTTTGTTTCCTTATCTACTACACTCCACTGGTTTTGTCTAGTCACCAGCATTGTGACACCTACTGAGCTACCTTAGCATGTATAACCCAACACATAAAACACAAACACAGAGACCAGAAGTGCTGTTTTTTTAACACTATGGAGTACATAATGTATAAATGCATGCACACAGGGGGAAAATCCCTTAGAAGGGAGTGCAAATAAATTCCTTCACATCACAGCATTTAGGCAGCCCATTTTTCTGTCACACTTATTAGAGAACCTTGGGTGATGCTTTACAGTGGGGTTATTTCCTCAGTGTAACCAGTTTATACTGTGCTTCTGAAATGGCAGCCTCTACTAGTTACTCAGTGAATAATATTTACCAAGCCTTCAGAAAAAAACTGTGGAGAGATTCAGAAGAAATAAGAGATTAGATCTTTGAATGCAGAAAACAGACAGTCTTGGAAGAATCATCAAAATATGCCCACATTTATGAGGTGACACTAAAGCAAATCCTAGGCTCTATTATCAGGCCTCTCACTGTGCTTAGAGAAGCTCTTGGCAATCTTTCGATACTCACAAGTGAGGGCTGTGGCTTAGAGATTTATTTCACTACAGAACAAAGGAAGAGAGGGAGGACATATAGACTCTTAGAGACTTTATTCTTACCACCCCAGAGTCATAACAACACGGTTAGTTCAAGGGAGCCTCAAACTGAGCTCAGTCAGGATATCTAGCTTCAATAACCATGATCTTTCTATGTGATTTCAACCAAGTTGCTTCATATCCCTTGACCTCAGCTTCCTCATCCATATAAGGAATCAGTAAGTTGATATCCCTCAAGAATTTGATGTTGTAAGTCTCCCTCTTTAGATGGTAGTAGTTGGCCACAGTGTGGTCATCCAAACTTACTCACCTAGGGCATTACTATCTGGAAGTAGTAACATTTTTGGTTGCCATCAGCATTTTGGATGTAAATCATGCAACATCTCCCTGACCTCCACTAAAAAACAAAAACAAAAACAAAACAAAAACACCTATTTAGAAACTGCAAAACAGTAAAGTTTTATCATAATGCAAAAGCTGACAATAGCACTTCAGTGCTTTAAAATAAACTTGTAAAAATGGCTTCTGCAGATTGCTTTTGTAAGGGATAAGTGGACACTGAAAGTACCACTCCTTAATCAAGTGGTTCTAATCATGGAAGGACTTTGGAAAGGGTGAATTGTAAAAAAAAAAAAAAAAAAAAAATTATTGAGGTGAAATTTACATAACATAAAGCTAACCGTTTTAAAGTTAACAATTCAGCAGCATTTAGCACATTCACAATGTTGAGCAATGATGAACTGTATCTACAATTGACTCTTAATACAGGTTTGAACTGTACAGGTCCACTTATACATTTTTTTTTTCAGTAAATACAGTACATGTACTGTAAACGTATGTTCTCCTTTTTATGATTTCTCGATAACATTTTCTCTCTTTATTTTAAGAATACAGAATATAATATATACAACAAGCAAAATATGTGTTAATCAGCTGTTTATGTTATTGGTAAGACTTTTGGTCAACAACAGGCTGTAAGTAGTTAAGCTCTAAGGGTGTCAAAAGTTATACAGAAATTTGTTTTATTATTTTTTTTTAATTTTTCTTATTTGTATTGAGAGAGGCAGAGACAACATGAGTGAGGTGGGGCAGAGTGAGAGAATCCTAAGCAGGCTTGGTGTTGCTAGTGCAGAGCTGGACACACGGCATGAACTCAAGAAACCATGATATCATGACCTGAGCTGAAATCAAGAGTTAACAGCTTAAACAACTGAGTCACCTAGGTGCCCTTACACAGGTTTTTGACTGTGCAGGGGATCGATGTTCAAGGGTCAACTATAATTTTAAAATATATCCATCACTTCAGTGGAAAACCTTTTACCCCTTAAGCATTTTGTTTTTGTTTTTGTTTTTGTTTTTTTCAGGAAGAAGGTCAATTATGAAAGAGCCAAAAAGTAACGCAGAGGCAATGGGAGGTGAGAATGGCACCACCCCAACACACACATACATGCATACTCCCTTCATTCTCATTTACAGCTATGAATTCAACAGAAATTCTTTAAGCATCTTGGCATAGTATTGTCCCATAGCATAACAGAGTGCTAACAAGTACACAGTGTGAGGTCAAACTTCACACTTCAAACCCTGAATTTGCTACTGACTGTCTGCATAAGCCTCATCTCTATTCTGGGGTAATAATTCTGTATCTCAGAGGGATATTATGCCTTAAATTAATAATGTGTATAGTCATTTATTTTAGTGAATAAAAAAAATAGCTATACCCAATACAATAAGGGCTGTTTGCCAGTGAGGAATAAAGACAGGCACTTCCTGTATTAGTGAAAAGCAACAAATGAATATAGCCTATATGAGGTCATCTCCCCTATTAATGTGTTATGGGACCTCTGTCTCCACTTACTGAGTTCAGTGTATATTTGAAGGCACTTCCATGTCTGAGGCCATCATAGATGACATTTGCATTTTGCCAGTTTCTAGTTTCACTGTTAGCCAGTTGGTTTAAATTTGCTCGGTCTGAGTCAAATGATTAGCCCTATGATGAAATGAGAACCCCAACCTAAAGGTCTTCTTTCACTTCTACTTGGGTAACTTCCTGCCAGGACTCATCCAGATCAAAAGTTTCTCCTTCATAGACTATGGTTTCCCTCTCCTCACATGTCCTCATTATTTCTCCCTAATTATATCCTTAAGCACACCAGGCTATTAAACAGACAAGAGAAGCTTGGAAGTAATCTGTACATAAATCAGATACAGTACAGGCTTACAGTTCTGGATTTTATCAACCACTCCAGTTCCATTTTTTAATTTAACTGGCACTTGACTTTAGTTACTCTGGACTATTAGGAAGAACAGGTCTTTCGTTTGGGCTATGGATTCCCTCTTAGTCACAAAAAGGTCAGGAGCCACTTTCTTGTAGCCACCCAAATTTCAACATCACTCTTTGGGTTTACCTCTGATTTTTTTTTTTCACACAGCTTTTCTTTTCTTTTCTTCCTCTCTTTCTCTCTTTTTCTTTCTTTCTTTCTTTTTCTTTCTTTCTTTCTTTCTTTCTTTCTTTCTTTCTTTCTTTCTTTCTTTCTTTCTTTCTTTCTTTCTTTCTTTCCTTCTGAGAGCCCTAGTTTCCAAGTAGTGCTTCACAGAAGATCTCTGTGCCCCTACTCTTTCTTAATCCATCATTTCTCTCACAGCACTAAGTAACGACAGCCCTTGCCCTGAAAACATCAATTTCTAGTGCTGCACTTCTTTAATTTTGAGGGACCTATGTTGCCAAGCCCTACTTTTGGAGTGTTAATCATCTCTTTTCAAATAAGAGTCCATATTATAACTCAAATGCATTCTTCTCTTAGTCTCTAAGCCAGGGATTTCCATCCATGCATGACTGGGGAAAAGGAAATTTACTACAAATTCCTTCAAGAATTCCCTTTAACACTGTAACCCTTCAGTTTTGTCTAATCCAAGTGCAACTGTTTTGTAACTCTGTTTTTGTCAAAGAATTGCTGAGGATGTGGTTATGTGGGCACCAGACTAGTAGCTCTACAGCCCAGTGATTTCAATTGGAAAGGGAAATATGCTGCAAAATGAATCATAATTTGTTACAAATTTTAGCATCGCTACATGTATTTGGCTGCCCATGGCCTTACTCCCCCATGCTGTCATTGGCCACTGAGTTACAGGTGGTGTTTAGTAATTATGTCTCTTTCTAAGTGAGCTCATGATTCAGAATTTAAATTCACAAACTGATTAAGAAAGACATGAATTCATTTTACAGTGAAGCCTTGAATACTTTTCACAGTGGATTGGAGCATGAGCTATATCATGGCTTCCATTAGCACAGTGAGGTAATGAATCCTTGCTACTGGCAATCAACAAGCATTTCTTGAGTGCCTATTTTTCCAGGCACTGTCCCAGTACCTAAAGAGACCCAGCCAAGCAAGATACAGCTCTTGCCACCAAGGGGCTATTTAGTGGGGCTAACAGGGCATCTTGTCCTGGAACCCAGGGCTAATGCAAGAGTAAAACAGTTGATGAGTCAGTAGAGGGGCTAGAGGGGAAAGAGTCTCATTGTCCTAAAGAGTTTGGAAAAGAGAGAAAGAACCAGTGAAGGATTTTAAGAAGCAGAGCTCAGTGGTCACATTCACCTTTTAGAAATACTGCTTTCTCAACAATATGGAAGATGGAATAGAAGAATCTTGAGGCAGGCAGGAAAACCTTCAGGAGTTAGTTGGAGTAGTTTATGTAAGAAATGATAAGAGCCCCATTCCGTAGTAGCAGAATGAAGAGGAATGGGGAACTGCAAGTCATTTTAGACCATGAATATCACCAGATGTGATCACCTATTGGCTGTTGGAATTAAAAAGCCCTGAGGGGACTAAATTGGCTTTTAGGTTTCAGGGATACAAATGAATGATTAGGTATTTAGGTGGGTAGAAAGAAGTGTTAGATTTTGATTTTTGATAATTACTAATAATTTGATATATCCAAGAGACATAACTTTATAGGCAAATGAAAAAAAAGATGACCAAGTTCTGAAAGGTGTCTGTGTGGAGTCAGTTACTAACCCCAAATTACAGTAGAGATTTTTATTACCCAGGAAATGGTGATGAGTCCACAATGTGGGAGGAAAGCTCATGGAATTATAGTATATAGGTATTATTAATGTCATTAGCATTTCCCATAAATATGCACATATAAAAACAGCTTATTAAAACCTACATTTCAGATATGTATATTTGTGGGAAATGATGCTAGCTTTACATAAATTTGCTTTAGAATGAGCCTATAGCTAATGTGAAGTGAGGGATACTTAAAAAATGGCTTTCTTTCCTGAAGCTTCAAAGCCTCTTAAATGGCTCCATTTAAGGGTCACAGTCTGGGTTTAAACCAGAAAGTATACACTGCCTTCTGTGGGTTTTAACACAAACTTCCAAGATGCAGCCAAGGACAAGAGTGGCTCTAGGAAGAACAGGACATTTATCCCTCCAGGTGTTCAAATATTGTTGTTTCCTTTTCGTCTTATCTTCTGGAAATCTCCTCTCACTTTACGAGTTGACACATGGGGTGAAGTTTCCCTCATGTGTTAATATAATCTCTGAAGGAGTCAAATTCCCTTTGCTTCAGCTTTTATTAATTTGTTTCTCATAATTCTAGTGATGTGTTTAGATAGGGGGAAAAATAGAAGAGAAAAAAGAAAAAAGAAATAATAATAAAAAGCAGAATGCCCCCCAGCGGCAAGCTGGTGGCATCCAGAGGTTGCAGATAATGGATTAGCTTTTACCTATTTCCATAGCAACAGCTCAGCTGCTCTTAAACACTTCTTTAAAAGCTTCTGATAAATGTATCCTGTGACCCTGAAAACTTTTCCATCTCCCTCCTGACTTCTTTCATCTTCAACCCGTCCTTTTCCTTTGCCCCACAAAAACATCAATTATTACCCATAACCTTGTAGCACTTGTCTTGGTTTTCTGCAGGCCTGCTTCCTTTAACTGCCTAAACTGGATTTGGAGACAGGGATGCTTCTTTCTTGCTCCCTGACTCTGGCCTCTTGCTTCTCTCTCTCTCCCCCTCACTTCTTTCTTCTCCAGCATTGTTCCTTCTTCTTCCTCTTTTCCCTTCTCTCTTTGGTCTCATCTTTCTCTCTCCCACCTCCCAAACTAAATATACATGGAAGTCTTTATTTATATGAATCTCCACCTGCAACTGAATTGGGAATTCTCAAACAGTTGAAGTTTTAATTGAGCACTTTCTTATGATGAACCCTGAGCTAGGGTCTCTGATGGGGGAGTGGGCCATGTGGACGGGATAATATCAAGAGTCTAGAAGACTGTCCTTGCCTGAACCATTCATACATAAATCAAGGTTCTAGCTGAAAAGACAGAACATTCAACAATGAGACAATAATCAAGCAGGATCATGGGGGAAAATGGATTTGGAATATGAAGACAAGACTTTAGCTTCTGGCTATACCATTTCTGTATCACTTAGAACAATCACCTATGGTTAGCTTTTTATTTATCATTAGCCATATTCATTTGTTTCCATCTATAAAGGGAGGAGTTTATACTCCAAAAAGGTGTTACGGAGATTGAACTGGATGATTCCTGTAAATTTCCTTGTATCTCATAGAGGTCAATTTTATGTTGTTCTTGTTGTTGATGTTATTGGCTTAATATCCATTAAAACCAGAGAAATTAGAAGTAATTATGGGGCAGAATGGTCACAGAAATTTTCAGGAACAATAGGGAAATTTAAGCTGGGTCTGAAAAAAATAAAGAGAGTTTAAATATGTTGAAGAGAGGAGAGAATTCAAATAAAAGCAAAAATATCAGGGACAAGGGAGGCAGGCAGGACCTAAGCTTCTCCTCACAGAAACTTCTTTATCTACTGACGTGCCCAGCAGATAGTAGGACTAAATAACAAGGTGCTTGTATGGGTTTTCCTTTTGTTTCATTTGTTCCACCCAAGAGAAAGAAAAACAACAACAACAGCAACAACAACAACAACAACAACAAAAATAATGGGAAATAAATGTGGAGATTTTAAACAATAAATTAAAGCTAGTTATTCTATAATTACCTCCAACAAAAAACCACAGTGTCACCCCTTCTGTGAAGCCTTTCTTGAGTCTACAGGTACACACCATACCTGTGTATCACACTGTGTGTGCTTCTCACATTATCCTCTTACAAATAATGTAATGTAAGAATTGAGCCTTATCTTCATTTCTTACCTCAGTGTCTGGCACTGTGCTAGGATATAGGAAGGACCTCAGTTAATGTTTGTTAAATGTAGGCATAAGTTAAGGATTGCCATGAATCAGACAAGGTTAACCGAGAAAGGTTTTCTTGAAGAGCTGAATTTTGAACTGGATTTTTGATGAAGGCTGTGGATTGAAATAGGCTTTGGAGGCCCTTCCTCTAATGGCTCAACCCACCAAATGACATAATAGGCATCTCCCTTCCTCAGAGCAGGGGCCATGGCAGCCAGAGAAAACATCCTGTTGACCAGGCTTCACAGGGATATAGTGAGTCATCTCTCTTTCTGTCTGCAGGGTTAATAAGGAAGAAAGAAGATCTAAAATCCCCAAACCCTGATTTTGCTCAGCTTAGTTTATATAGATACCTCTTTAGCTTATTTCTATGGGACGTAACACTACTCTCTCCTTGACTGAGGGAAAAACACCTTGGAATCCACCACTACCACCCATGGCCTCTTGTGCAGAATTTAAATGGTTTTTTGGCTCCCAGAATCTAATCTGGCACTTCCCCCATGCATTATATTTAATAAAACAGCTGTAAAGACAATAAAAAAGGTAAAAATAGTGTTATTTGTTTTATTATTATTTAGTCTCCCTAAGTTTCATAAGTTTAATCCTTGACTCCTATCAAGGATTAGGAGTTTTATTTTAATATTCTTTTCCACAAAATCAGTTTCATGTATAAAATAAGGAACTCATTCTCAACTTGGGAAATACTGAGGCCTAACTAAACACATATTTTGTGAGAAGAAGACTGACCTCTCCTCCTCATGGGATTTCAAGTGGGTAAAATTCCAGGTTGAGGGTAGTTTAGAGGAAAAAGTAAAGTCCAATATGCTTGTAGGAGAGTCTGGGCCCAATTCAAATCATGCTTTCTCCTTTCCTGCAATACTTTGTGCAGGTAAAGCTAATGTCCAGAGTATCTTTGAATAGGAAATGGAGGTATAATAATGGTGCTATCACAAAGGTTACAAAGAACCTCAGACCAGCTAAGGAGAGGATCAATGGACAGAGAAAGGGAAAGTGGGAGATATATGTCCATCATCTTTAACTCTGTTTTACTGGCAAGAATCTGCTGAGCCATCTCTTCTTCCTTCTTTCCTAGGAAGTTTTGGTTCTGCTGCCAAAAGCTTGTTAATGACATGCAATTCCACAGGCTCTTGGCTTTCGGTGACTTTGGAGGCCATGTGTGTCTGAATGTTTGTGTCCTCCCCAAATTCCTATGTTGAAATCTTGACCCCCAAAGGGTATATGGCATTAGGAGGTGAGGACTTTGGGAGGTGACTAAATGGTGAGGGTTGACCCTCATGAATGGTTGAAATCTTGACCCCCAAAGGGTATATGGCATTAGGAGGTGAGGACTTTGGGAGGTGACTAAATGGTGAGGGTTGACCCTCATGAATTGGATTAGTGCCCTTATAAAAGGCTACAGGGAGCTCCTTCAACCCTTAACTTGTGAAGACACAGCAAGAGGTCTGCCCTCAGAAGAAAGCCATACCTGGCCACCCTGGTGCCCTGATCTCAGACTTGCAGCCTCCAGAAATGTGAGAAATGAATATCTGTGTTTTATAAACCACTCAGTCCATGATGTTTTATTACAGCAGCCTAAATGTACTGAGACAAGCAAGTGTTTTCTCTCTGAACCCTGGTTTTTCCTCATTTGCAAGATAAGAGGATTTGATCACTAGGAGATTACTAATGTTACCTTCTAGTCTAAAATTCCATGATTCTGTAAACTGAAGGAAAATCCCCAAATGTCCTAAATGCTTTTGAAGATCTATGGGCAGTGTTGTAATACCAAGAGAAAAATCAAATCAGAATTGTGTTTCTTGTAAGTGATCTTAATTCATTTTTTAATGAATATGTTCTGGTTCCCTTCATATTAATACTTATAGTTTTAGTAGGATGGGGAACATTTTTGTTGAGTCCTTTAAAATTGTTTACATGGAAAGAACATTAGAAAGAGTCCATCTGGGGGCATGTGGGTGGCTCAGTCAGTTAAGTGTCTGACTTCAGCTCAGGTCATAGTCTTGTGGTTCAGGGGTTTGAGCCCAGTGTTTGGCTCTGCGCTGACTACTCAGAGCCTGGAGCCTGTTTTGTATTCTGTGTCTCCCTCACTCTCTGCCCTCCCCCACTCATGTTCTGTCTCTGTCTCAAAAATAAATTTAGAACGTTAATAAAAAGGTGTAAAAAAGAAAGAGTCCATCTTTTGTTTATTTCACTTTACAACAGTTGGTATGCAGCCTTACAGCAGATACAAGGTTGGCAGGAAGAAGATCACAGAAACTGTTACGTGTTCAGACTGATGTGCACATGGGCCCAGAATTCTGATCAACAATGACCAAAAATGAATGGGGGGCATGGTTGCTCACTGTCTAATCTTCAGAAGTTTATATACCTTCATCCTTCTTTTCTTCAGACTCATGAATATGTCAGCCATGAGAGTTTTCCAAGACTTTCTAGAGATAAAACCACCTCTCCAGATAAATATAAATTAAATTCCCTAGTTCTTCCTAGTCAAAAAATTATGTTTTTCTCTCAAAAAAAGTTGAGCTGACTTACCAAATGTGATTTTTCTTTACATTCTATTGTTTGCTCTCTACCCACTCAAATGGGTCATGTTGGTCTGAATTTTTCAAGGATCCTACCATTCTTCCATGGATGAGTTGATATTCATGGACTCATCAGAGTGTGCCCCTGAGGGTCCTGGAGTAGGAACATTATTCTCATTAGGTATACCCCAAATAGTTCACAGAACACTCCCAAATAGATAAAAACAGTAGATCTCAACTCTAGGGCTATCTTAGTTGTATAGCTTGAGGCAAAAAACAATATTTTACCCCATGCTTCCTCTTCTTTTTAGTTTCATTTATTTATTTATTTTTTAATTTTTAGTGGAAACTATAATCAAAGAGAAACTGGTACTTAGTAATGTAAGTACATGGAAAGAGACTTCAGTGTCCTTCCTTTTTACCAGGCTAACTCTTCAGCTAAAACTCAACGCATTTGGGACTTCCAGTGAATTATGAAACTCAGTGTGAACCTGATCTGGGAAGAGTGGAGGAGGGTCATTGACACCAAGACTCTCAAACCCATGTGGTCTGGACCTGACAGTGTTGAGAGACCCCATTTGCCCTCAACAAACCTCAGCCAGGTCACCATTTGGTGACCAGTTCCTGCTCTTCTCCTTTATGAGTGTGTCAGTGGTTCTCAGGAGTGAGCTGGCTTCTAACTCTTTTGTTAACAACTTGCTGGAAATGACTCTTTTGTTTATGCCTTGGGACTTACTCTACATCTGGGAGACTTTGGTTTGACTCTGTATTGAAGAGTAACTACTAGGTTTATGCCAGGGTCAGCTGCTTTTAGGGTGAAGCAAGAGACAACAAAAGATTCTGTAGGTTTGGCTGAGAGATTTTGCTCAAATTAAAGCCAGATATACTTTATAAACACAGTTTGATGGCTGTGGAAACAGCTGGATATGGAAATAAGGAGAGCAGGATTTGGCTGATATCTGTCAACAGAGCTGCGGAGGGGGCACTTTTATCCTCAAGTTTAGAAACATAAATTTCAGGTCTCAGCATGTTCTCCTTTGCTCTAACATCTGCAACCCCCAGGAAGTTACATCAGGACAGAACATTCCCACAAAGGTCACTTGCAGGCTTGCTTTCCACAGGCAAGCTCTTCATTGCCCTGGGCACTGGGCAGAGATGGCAAGGAGAAAAAAATGGTGGGAGAGGATGGAAGGAGGTCGTGGATGGTCATTTCCAAATTAATATATTTTCTCCTCTCATTCTGCATTCAAATCCAAACATAGTGGATCCAATTCTGCTTCAGGCACTTTCATCTGTGAAGTCAGATCAACAGAGTCTGGAAAGGCGAGAATATGGGGGAATCCAGGGAAAATGTACAGGAATGCATTATTCATTCCACAGTATCAGATAATGAGATGTTCCAAATGAGTGAATCTTCTAGATAACTGCATCTTCCTTTCTAAATATTAAAACTTTCTTTACATTTTAGACTATATTTATGTACTTTTTAAAAAGTGTGTTATAAGCCTTTCTGTCTTGAAATAGAACACCTTATTATAATTTTACCAAATCTTGCTTAGTTATCATCATAGTTTAAAGAGAAATTAATTATATCCCTCTGCCTCACAGAGGTGCCACCAAGGCATGCTCTTCTGTGGCCCCACATTTTTTATCTCTTTTTACTGGTGAATCTGCTATGTTCTCCCCTGTGGGGTGTCACTTGTCAGTGCATCAGCTTATAGCACTCTGTCCTCTTCTTACTTCTAATCTTTTGTCCACAATGACTTAGAAATAAATGGATGTCCCCAGGGAAAGGCAAATAACCAAAGCCTATTAAATTGGCAACTTTATTTCCTGTATGATTCTACATTGCTATTCAGTTCAGATCAACAATTATTCCAAGTCAGTTAAGTGAGGATGCTGTGTTTGGTACTGAGGATTATCAAAAATGCCCTTGAGTGGTTGCCATCCATTAGAGGAGGCAAACAGATGCCTCTCATTTTCCAGGGATATCAAATAGGTAAGGACCTTAAGCTGAGTTCGTTATGTGAAGTGTATCAATGGAAGAAAGTACAGGGTAGAGAAGTAGAATAGAGTATTTAATTCATTTTGGTTAGAGAGGGTCCAGGAAGGCATTAAAAAGGAAGTGATACCTTAAAAAAAAAGAAAAAGGTGTTATTGGATCAGCAGGAGTTCTGTATAAGGGGAAAAAAGGAAGATAAAATATGTCCTAGCCACAAGGAACAAGAGCTATGTTCATAAATTTGAGAATGCTAAAGTCTATCTTTGTTTCTGTCAGAGTCAACCACAACAGTCAACCACTGTTGATTGCATTCAGGGTGCTTTTTTTTTTAAACTATTTTCCAGGGGAAAAAATGTCAAGTAAGTGAAGTTACTATTTAGTTACAACTTACAGTTAAATGTGGGGGATATTGGAGAACAAGAGAGGGATCAAGTCTGTGAGGAAGGGACATGTCCATTTCCTCCTAAATTGGAAAAATCTTGCATATGAATGGGGGAGTGGTCTCAAGTAGTATTTTACCAGCCAATTTTAACAAAGGTGCCTTGTGGGTTTCCAGTCTGGAGATCTCACAATGCAATCCCCAGAATGGCAGCATCTGTACCACCTGGAACCTGTCAGAAATAGAAATATTCCATCTCCACCTGACACCTGCTGACATGACTCTGGGGAAATGACCCTTCCATCTGTGTTTTTCCCTAAGTCCTCCAGATGACTCAGGTATACCACTGTTCAGATAATACAGAGATTATAAGGGAAACCCTGGAAAATCAAGATCTGAATTGAGGAAAGTACTGACAAAGTCATTTCTTCTCCCCCTGCATCCTATTTCCTGATTCCAGAGCACATGGACTGGTGGAAATGCCACACTGTGGGGAGGAAGAAACTTCTTAGGCAGGGTGCACATTCCTCTTAGTTTTGAAGGTTCAGAAGCTTTATTTTGTGGTACAGTAAGAAAGGGTAAGAAGGGGCCTGCCTCTCAGGAAGGCTCACAGTCAGGGTTTTCCAAAAACAAACTGGGGAAACTCAAATGCTGATTTATTGATTTGCAAATAAGCCAAACCTGCTGAATGGGCTAGCCCAACAAATCTCTCCGGGAGTCCACTTCCCATTAGAAGGCTAAATGGGAAACTAAAATTAAATCAGAAGTTGGCAGAATCAGGCAGACGGGACACAATTGTTCTATTCAAATATTTTATGGCATCTGGTTATTCTGGCTAATCCACTTGATCCATAGAAATTATTTCTGATGCAGAAACCATGTGGGTGGATTCTACTAGTCAGGACACTCCCTTCTCTTGGGCAGCAGTGGGTGGAAACTGCCCTCATCCTTCTCTCAGACTCCTGTGTGCTTCTGGATTAAGAGACGCTAATATACATTAGGTTGGGTTCATGTTTCAATGCAGTCTCAGGAGCTCTTGTGTGTGTTTAAACTGAGTTTATATTCATATGATCTCACCCATTGTGTGTGGCATTTATTAATCAAGTTCACAGAGGAGGAGAGGTGACTGTCCTGTATACAATCTATGCATTAATATGACTGTATTCCAATTACACTAGCCAGTGTATTATGATGATAGAGGGCTGAAGAAGGAGAGAGAAAATGAAAGATAAAGAGAAAATTGACATGGCCTGAGATGCCTTCTGGAAAACACATAAGGGATTAAACACACACACACACACACACACACACACAAAGACAAAAACAAAACAACAACAAACCTTCAGTTTTGAATTCAATGTGATTCAAGTCTTAAAGTGATGTACTTCATTCTTTGGGAGTTACGTATTTTTCTTAAACCAGGGGATACCTTGAGATCTCTTGATTTTTTAAAAATATTTTAAGAGAATTGTATAGAGAAGAGTTTCTTCATTACCAGAGTCCACTGTGTTGCCATTGTGTAAATACTGTTACTTTATACATTATTATTAATACTACTTTGTTGCTTTCTCTAGCTTTTAAATGCTGCTTCATTCAGGAGTAATATGAGCAGATTAATGTAAATGTCTTTGGGGGAGGAGGCCGCTGAATATCTGCCTTAATAATGCTCTCTCTGCCAGAGTCATTATGGTCCCAGTATTTACCTTCATCTTTGTTTTTGAGTTAGGAGTGTGTGTGTGTGTGTGTGTGTGTGTGTGCATGTGTGTGTTGAGTGGAGCAGGAATTCTGTACCTGATTCTAAACTGGGACAAATTTTTGAAAATATCCACTTTTATTTTTGCCTGTTTCCTTTCAATCCTACCCTCTTCTTCTTCCAATCTTTTCATTCCACTTATTTCATGGACACTTCTCCCTGCCCTGCCCACCTTCTCCCTCCTCCCCCAGCCCCTGTAACAAGCCCACACCAGCTTGGCAGGTTGGTAAGCCCTGGTCAGAATTAGAGGCAGAATGCAGGATAAGCATTGAGTCTACTGCACACACATGCAGCCTATTTATAAGCCTGACTCTCTGCTCTGAATTTCCCAAATGCTCTGTGTTTCTGCTTCTGGCACTTTCAGTAGAAATGTCTCCAACTGTAATGAGTTTTTATCACCTTGAGAAGTACCACAGCAGGTTCCAGGTCTAAGCTCTCATTTTTAAACCCATAGGAGAAATGAAATCCATTGGAAATTAATCATCCATCGTTTGAGGGCTACTTTGGGTCCTTTCCTCCTCCTGCCATCAATACATATTGCTCCATAGCATCTCCAGTGAAGGAGGGTCCTCCATGTACAGTGGATAAACATGTGGTTGTCTTTAGGACTGATAGCACTGTCCAGAAACTTTCTTCATGGAGGTTTTAGCTTCCCCACTTCAAAAAAGTTAGGAGATAACTAAGTTAAGGATTAAAATAAACCCCTCCCAATAAAGTTGATGATGTGTAAGATAATAAATCTGATTCATCATTACACTTGAAGGAGATTTTTTTTTAATGTTTATTTATTTCTTTTGAGAGAGACAAAGCCTGAGCAGAAGGGTGAAAGAGAGAAAGGGAGAAAGAGAATACCAGGCAGGTTCCCTGCTGTTGGTGCAGAGCCAGACTTGAGGCTCAATCTCAGGAACTGGCTTGATCTCAGGAACCTTGAGATGATGACCTGAGCTGAAATCAAGAGTCAGATGCTTAACCAACTGAGCCTCCCAGACACCCCTCACTTAAAGGAGATTTTTATATTCTCTCAAAGTAACAGGCTGTTGTCCTCTCTATTGGATTGGGGACCTAGTGGTTCACTTTGCCAGGTTCCCCGCCTCTGCTATTTCTGAGACCCTCTGGCCGTAGCCATTCCCTCTGCCTACCATCTTAATATATCTACAGCCAAGGGGTAGGATTGCCCCATTCCTGATGGCCCAATGCCCATGGGCCATTATTGTCTAGTTCATTGCACCCACTTTGCCTTGTCTGATAGAGGGATAGTTAGAGACACAATAAATGCCTATGTGTCAAGATCAATTTTGCTGCTACCACCCTACCTATTTCTGCCCTTAGTTATGGCATCTCCCCTAAGTTGTAGTATTTCTTCTCTTATATTTTCAAGGAAAGAGAACAATTTTATCAATCGTAGCTCAAATAAAATGGGGGCCACACTGCCTCACTTGAGGACATGCCAAACATGATTTCTACCCCATTCACCTTACTGTGTCCCACAGTATCTGACATTTACTCTGGTAACACATATTTAAAGTGGTCTCTATGTTTGGTGCCCAAGCTTATAGGAAGTGCCAGTCCACAGATATCTTGTTTTGCAGAGACTAATTATTATCCTGACTCTTATGAAGTGCCTCTGGTCCCCAGTCATTTCTCCTGCTCCATGGCAGTAGGATTGCCCAGCCATTCCTTTGCCCAATGCTGTCATAAACCAGGGCACCCAATTTATGAGACAGGACTGAGCACCTGGAGAAATTCATAATGAGCAGAATCTGAGACCAGTAGTGTCTATAAGATGGCCTACACCATTGTTACTTAATATGTGTTGACTCTTTTACTCCTTACAAAACACTCTTGCCACTTGGGTACTAATTTTATGTCTATTTTAGAGTTAAAGAATATTGAGGCACAGATAGGTTGAAAAACTCCCAAGGTCACAGAGCCAAGAAATGGTAGTACCAAGAAACAGACCAGGCCCCCTGTCTCCTGAGGCCAAGCTCTAACTAACACAGTAAATTAACTCTAATTGACATATAGAGAAGGGTGATTTATTAAAAAGGACACTGGCAAGCCCAACAAGCTTAGGCAAAGGACACAAGGAGAGAGTTCACAATGTTTTACACATGTGAAATGATGAAATCAAAACCACACAGAAATAACATCTCTCATTTATCATATTGGAAAAAAGCCAAAAGTTTATTAATACATGCTGCTGACAAGATGGTTGGGAAACAGGTAGTCTCATAGATTGTTCCTGGATGTGAAAGATAGTAAAATTCCCGTGGAAAGAAATCTATCAACAACCATCAAAACTACCAATGCATCTACTCTTTAAACCAGTACCTATTCTGGGACTCTATTATTCCATACACACATTTTTCCATGTCTAAAACACACATGTGGATGTACACACATGTGTACATACACACACACAAATACAAGGTAGCTTGAGTGTCATTGTACTAGCAACAGACTGAAATAGAGATTAACCCTTGTATCTGTGAATAGAATGCTAGTTAGATAAAATGTAATACATGTATACAAGGGAACACAGTGCAACTCTGCAAATATATTAGGTATATTTTTATAAATATAGAGACAACAGTATATATACTCTGCTACCTTTTGTATCAGGAGGGGTGATAATGTAATTTTCTTATTTGCTTGTTTTGCACAAGTAAACATTGGACAGATAAGCAAATACAAATAAGTTATGGGAGTCCATAGGATAAAGGGGTATAAAGGTGGGCATCTCTACAGGTGGGCATCAAAGTTTTCCATGTATACTTTTTAAAGTAGAATCATGTTTGAATCATGGATATGTACTAATATTTCAAAAGATTAAATTAAATAATTTGAAAACAGGATGCTATGTAGCTCATACTATCCTGAGGTGCTGAGTATAACGTATCTCTTATTCTAGGCAAAAATAAATGTTCTCCATCAAACCCTTAACCATGTTACCCAGATCTTCTGACACCAGGCTATGGAAGTGAAACTTAGTGAAGTGAAGCTTACTGCTTGTTCTTCTTCACAATAAATGAAATAGTGGGAGTGGGAAGAAGTATTTTCGTTTCCAAATATCCCCACTTCACAGCCCTGCAATCAAGTTCAAGTGTAATGACATTACTTGATGTGCCCTGGAGCAAGAAGACTTGTACATATAGTGTGTTATTAGGCTCCTGTGAAATTATAGAAGGTGATTGCTCCCTTCCCCCCCCTGACAATACATATGTGACCATTATCTGGGAAGTGAAGTGCATAAAAATAGACAATGTTAATAAAAGGATTGAAAATATTATTAAAGGGTGCATCAAATTAAGCTGATTTAAAGGCTGCAAGAGTCTGAAATTTATGGTGAGTATGCCATGGGCTCATTGGGATTTTAATTTGGAGAATCCCTAAAAAACCTGGACTGGAGCCATCCTTTCCTACTCAAGGCAATTTTTCCTCTAAGCTTCCCTGAATACAAGGAGAAATGTCTTGGTGTGTGACTTTTTTCTCTTCTACCTGAGTGCTGGTGTGTCAGATATAATGTAGAGCATACTGATTCATATGAATAGAAAGTAAGGACCCAGATTTTCCTCCTTCACACAGCCCTGGAGGTTCAGGGAAAGTCAGAGAAGAGGTTTTTGTTTTGTTTTGTTTTGTTTTTTCAGGGAAAGTGTCCTCCTTTTGCACCAGAAAGTACTGAACTTGAAGCTACTATCGTAAATATCATTGCCTTTTTACCTGTCATGCTGGTTGAACCTTATTAACCTGAAATATTTTCTGGGCTAGTGACACTGGAACCTCTAATAACCTTTTAGTCCACTGCCTTGATACTTAATGTGTTTTAAACATTTTTGGCACAACTGCTTTCTGAAAAGTTTTTTGCACAATACATTCAGCCCAAGCTGTCTACGATATTACAGAGCACTTGTTGCTGGGAATAATATTTTCCACAATAAAATACCTGCATCATTATGACATGTTAAACATTTAAAGATAGTTTCCGATGTGTTTTGTTTTTGAAGGAAACAGAAGTGTAAATTCCTTGTGGATGAGTGGTGAGCACAGGAGACCTGACCCCTCAGCAAATGACATGAATTATTCCATTGGAAGCATCCAATGACACTGCATTCTGGAGTACTGGAAAGCCACATTTTTTTTTTCCTAACGTGCTTTAATTGCTTTTTGCTGGGGCCAGGGATATTTATGGGTTAGGAGATTGCCAAGTTATTTATTAGATGGAGTATCTAGGGATAGACTAATATAAATCACTTAGGCTGGTATTGAATATACCAGACACTCAGTAATTTAAAAAGCTTTAATAAAAATGCTAAAATATGAGACTTGTCTTTGGCTGTAATGAGACTCAGTTATCATGTTTTTATCAGCGATATTCAGTCATGGGCCCCTCCCCCTTTTCCTAGTGTAAGAAAATGAGGATGCAACCATTATTTCCAGACTCTCCAGATTTGTTGGAATTGAGAAAGGTTTTACAAATTTGAGGAAAGATTCAAATGAGAATTATATTGAGTGTCTAATGGCTGACTTCCTCATACTAAGAAATCTAATATGTTTTTCATAATAGAAATCTTGTCTTTTGTGGATCTAGCATGTTGGGAGATAAGCAAAAAGAATATATAAGATTCACTTGGCCTATAGAAACCTTACGTGGTGTATCTTTTCTGTGATACAAATCACATTATTGCGAAAGCTGTAGCCAATCCCTGCTTTGCAAAAAGACAGAGTCAGAACTTATCAAGTTTAGAACCAGTGGAATCCTGGAGAACCAAGGCAGTAGATTTATTTTCTTTAGTGGGAATACTGAATTTTAGGTATATAGAATTCTATGGTTTTTATAGTGTACTTTTTTAATATTCTCCTTTTTTTAAGTTTTTATTTTAGATCCAGTTAGTTAACATACAGTGTTATGTTGGTATACAATGTAGTGATTCAAAAATTCCATACAATACTCAGTGCTCATCATGATATGTGTCCTTCTTAATCTAGTTCACCCATCTCCCCACCTCCCCTCTGGTCACCATCAGTTTGTTCTCTATAGTTAAGTGTATGTTTGCCTCTCTCTCTCTCCCTTTGCTCATTTGTTTTGTTTCTTAAATTCCACATATGAGTGAAGTGATATGAAGTTTGTCTTCAAGTGTACTTATTTTTATGATCTTATTTATTTATAACTGGAAACTTTTTAAGGAATTTTATCATCCTTATGTCACAAAAGACTGAAAAGGTAGGTCATGGAGGTAATTGCCATTTTCATAAAATTAATGAATGGAAGAGAGAGAGCCGAGTTTTCTCTA
This sequence comes from Neofelis nebulosa, assembly GCF_028018385.1. Lineage (NCBI taxonomy): Eukaryota > Metazoa > Chordata > Mammalia > Carnivora > Felidae > Neofelis > Neofelis nebulosa. Next base: position 29,061,635 of record NC_080791.1, on the reverse strand, counting down.
CCCTCTTCCTTCCACAGCAGCATCCAAGTAGGGATGAGATTATGCACAAGTGCCCATTTCTTCCTGATTTCCCAAGTGTCACCTTTCTCCCATGATGAAGAGTTTCTGCATGTGATTCCATGGAACTCCTGTCTTCAACTCTATCTAAGACCTGCGGGTTGCATAATGAGTGCAGGAGTGAGTAGCAATGACCTGTCATGGTGGCACAGAGCAAGTGGAGAAAAGTAGAGAAGAGGGAACATCCAGTTAGCCGGTGGGGTAATTATTGGGGAGAATGTGAGACTGATTCCTGGTGGACTTCCCAAGGGCTATGCCATGTCCAAGGGGGTGGCCAGCTTAGTTGAGATACCATCCATGCTCTGAGGTTGCTATTCAGTTGAACAGAGCATAGCAGAAACTTGCAGCTCAGCCTTATAATCAGAGAGCTCTGGGGTGGGGTGTGGGTTGCACAGAGCAGGGAGAGAGCAACAAGGTACTAGTCTTTAATATGGAGCAAGTCAGGAAGGCTTGGAGAGGTTGGGTGAATGTGCCCCAGGCAGTTGCAGCCGTCCATAGGGGTGCTCCAGACCTATGTGGAGCCTGGGTATTGGATAAGGTTATGGGACACACTTTGAAGAAGGGCATGAAGCAAACCCATTTCCCTCTCCTCTCCCTGTTTAAAATGAGACATATAAGATTTGGGATAGGAAGGCAAGTTGGACACACAAAGGTAATATCAGAGAGTACCTGCTGACAGGTCTGTTGGGCAGAAAAGAACTCACAAAAGATAGGAGTTGATGGTAAGGTTGGGGTAAGGTCATTAAATCCTAAGAGTGGACAAGATTGGCCTAATTCTCAGCCCAGCCATGCCTCTAGCCCCACCTGTCCCAGCCAGTAAGGGCCTAAATAAAGCAACACTGAGGCTGGAGCATCACAGACTCTGTGGTGAAATGTTGGGGTAAACACTAGGTGATAGTGTCCCTTTTTAAACTTTTTTCTGTGGTGATATTCTGTGACACGGGAGAAATAAATAAGGAGTCCAAGAACTTGAGGCAGGAAATGGGAAGAAATCATGGTTAAGAAGATACTGGAACATTACCTGCATTATCTCATTTAGTTTTATCACTTAGTGAGGCAGGAGTTTTTGGTATTATCTGCCCTTTCAGATAATCAGTGTGAGAGACACTTCTCCAAACCCTACAAGAATTCTCCATTGCCTACCATGCCATGTCCAACTGGGGGGAAAAAAAAGAAAAACAATTTCTGCTAGGGGGCAGAAATCATGGCTTTTGGATCCAAGCAGACTTGAATTGTGCCTTTGTACATGGACTGAGACCTTGGGTTCTGAAGTTAGTCAGAACCAGGTACACAAATCTAGCTTTTCCTTTTTCTGGCTGTGTGTCATTTGAAAACTTATTTATTTACCCTTCCTCTGCCTCTATTTCCTCATCTTTAAAATGTGAAATAGTAATCTGGCTTCATAGGGTTTTCACAAGGATAAAATAAATGATACATGACAAATTCTTTGTATGGTGCCTCCTGACATGAAGTTCTCAGAGAGAGAGAGAGAGAGAGAGAGAGAGAGTTGCTGATAAAAAAAAAAAAAAGAAAGAGAGAGAGAGAGAAGAAGGAAGGAAAGAAGCATGAATCTAGAAGTGGAATTAAAGAGTCTATTATATTGACATTTCCCATGTCCCAGGCACCATAATAAAACACTTTTCCCCTTTTCTGTTCATTTGCCCTTTATTCCTCACAGGGCCCTATGAGTTACCTGTGATCACCACCCTGCTTTGCAGTTTGAAAACTGTAGGTTAGAAACCTTTAAACACTTGTTCAAGGTCATGCTATGAGTGAACAAGCAGGGGACCCCAGGTTGCAGTAACAAAAGAAGCTATGACATAGTTAAAGAGGGAAAGTAGAGAAGGGAAGAGGTCTGAAACCAGAGCCTAGGGGTCCAGAAATTCCAAGGGGTTCTGGTGTGAGAGACATGTGGGCTAAGAGAGATTTGGGGACTTCCCTCCACCTCTTGGCAAATACTTGACAGAATTGGGGCTAGAACCAAAGTGAGCTGCAAAATGAGGAGGTTGTGCTAGATGATCCCTAATGTCTGTTTTTGACTTTAAAATTGTATGATATAAATTAAACTCTGTGATTGTGTGTGTGTGTGTGTGTGTGTGTGTGTGTGTGTGTTTGTGTGTATGTGTGGCAAGCATTCTCAGGGGGAGGCAGCATGTCAGCAGAGCAAAGAACAAAAGGAACCTCCCAGAGGAAGGGCATCTCCATGCCTCAGAAAGAACAGAACCATATGAGAAAGTCTCTTTGACTGCATGTAATTTCTCTGATCATGGTCAGTTGCTGGAATTGTGCAAATTAAAAATAGGAGATGTGTGCCTGAGTCTATAAATAATTTCTGTAAGTGATGCTGTAGAGACAACCCTTACAAACAAACACAGCAAAGCTTGTGTGGTTTGTGATGCTTCCTGGTTCCTGGTGTGTGTTTATGTTTCCATAATTCATAATCATTTCTTCTCATTCCCCACCATTTCTCTCATCATAATAGAACCAAGAAGAGGAAAGCAATCAGAGTATAGCAGGTCTAATCTTATCCGGCATAATATAAAACTCTATCACACCAGGACATGTGGGGAGGCTATGTTCACACTCACAGTCTATAAAACCAAACAATATGGATCTGGCCCTGCTTCCCAAGCAATGGGATGTGACCTCATGCAAATAAGACTAGTTCTTACTCTCTAGCTTCCCCCACTGGATCCTGAGAGGTTGCATTACCTGGAAAATCTCTTGTACTTATCAGTTAAATTCAGCACACATTGAGCACGTACTAGATACCAGGCATTAAACAATACCAGGGATATTGAGATGAACAAAATGTAATCCTGGATCACAAAGATCCCCCAGTCCAGTGGGCAAAAGAGATGTAGAAATGAATAGAACGCCCTGAGAAGTGCTTTGAACTGAACACATAATGATATCAGTCACCAAGATTTGTTCATCTTACTTCTTTTTTTTTTTTCAACGTTTTTTATTTATTTTTGGGACAGAGAGAGACAGAGCATGAACGGGATAGGGGCAGAGAGAGAGGGAGACACAGAATCGGAAACAGGCTCCAGGCTCCGAGCCATCGGCCCAGAGCCTGACGCGGGGCTCGAACTCACGGACCGCGAGATCGTGACCTGGCTGAAGTCGGACGCTTAACCGACTGCGCCACCCAGGCACCTCTGTTCATCTTACTTCTTAAGACATAAAATGCCATCTCTGCCCATCTCTCCTGCTGGTACACTTGTCCAAGCTGCTACCACCTCACTGCTGGACAACATCCTAGCTAGTTCTCCTGTTCCTATTTTGCTCTAGCTCCTTCTGCTCTGTACTGTAGCCAACAACAACCTATTTTCAATGAAAATCTGTCCAGTCCCTGGCACACACCATCATCATCATCATCATCATCATCATCATCATCTTTAGACATTCTAATGCCTTCTGCAATTTCTCTTACAAAAAGGACCCAAACCTTAGCATTTCCTCCAATAAACTACAAGGTCTGGCCCTGCCCATCCACTCTCCATTTGTGTGATTTCACTCTTTTGACTTCAGCCACAGGCACCCAAGTGAACCATATGCTGTGTCTTTGCAGAGCCTGTAGATACATTGGTCCCTCTGCCCAGCTCTGCCCAGAACAAACCGTTCACCCAAACTCATTGACCAGGACAGACCCCCTATTTGGGGCTGTCACACTTTGCACCACCACATGTAGCACAACCACACATTGATTCCTATGATTATTTGTCAACATCAGTTTACCCTTCTAGACATTAAGCTCCATAATTCACACAAGAGAAGGAACTTTCTGTCTACTCTTCTACCCAAAGATAATGCCCAGGATACAGTAGACAATAAATAAATGTTTTATAATGAATGTATTACATCATTATGTGCATGTGGCCCTGGGGCACAGACTTACATTTGTCTTTGGAATGGAAAGAACTGACAGAGAGAGGATTATATCTCAGTATCAGTTTTCAAGTATAAGTAGGTCTTGTGCAGGCAGATGCAAGGGGAAGAGACACAGGCACAAAGGGTACAGCGTATGCACAAATGTGGAATTGTGCTAAGCAGGGAAGTTTCAAGAGTTGCAAAACAGGCTGACATGGGTAGGGTAGCATTAGCTATCTTTTTTTTTAATTTTTTTAACGTTTATTTATTTTTGAGACAGAGAGAGGACAGAGTATGAACGGGGGAGGGTCAGAGAGAGGGAGACACAGAATCGGAAGCAGGCTCCAGGCTCTGAGCTGTCAGCACAGAGCTGGACGCGGGGCTCGAACTCACGGACCGTGAGATCATGACCTGAGCCGAAGTGGCCGCTTAACCGACTGAGCCACCCAGGCGCCCCTAGCATTAGCTATCTTGACGAAAAGAAAGGAAAGGGGAAACAGTGGACACTATTGAGAGACAAAGAGATTAGCAATTGTAGGTTAAGCATAAAGCAATGAACTAGCAATACATGAAAAAGGTATTTTCTCAGAACCCACAAGTAGCAGGTTGCCTTTTCTCCTCATATAGCACAGAAACTTTTGATTCTTCCTATCCACAGCTGACAAGCCATGCTTATTTTCTTTTTAATAACATTTATATCAGGGTTATGATTTATTTACCAGAATTATCTTCCATAGATCTTCAAGGTTTTGCAACAATCATCCCCCTCCAATTCTAGAACATCTTCATCACTCCAAAAATAAACCTTGTGCCCATTAGAAGTCACTCTCTATTTGCCCCTTTCCCCAGCCCTGGCAACATATTAACATACTTTCTCTTTCTCTATAGATGTACCCATTCTGGACTTTTCACATACATGGAAATCATACAATATGCGGCATTTTGTGTCTGGCTTCTTCCACTTAACATGTTTTCAAGGTTCACCCATGTCGTAGCCTGTATAAGTACTTCATTTTTTAAATAGATGAATAATATTCCATTGTATGAATATACTACATTTTTTATCCTTTCAGCCATTGATGAACATTTGCATTTTTTTCCATTTTATGTCTATTATGAATAACGCTGTTATGTACATTTGTGTACAAGTTTTGTGGGTTTGTATTTTCATTCCTCTTGGGTGTATGCCTAGGAGTGGAGAATATGATAACACTATCCTGAGCCCATTGAGGATCCACCAGACTGTTCTGAAGGCAGCTGCAACACTGTGCAATTCTGCCAGCAGTACATGAGGGTTCCAATTTCTACATGTCCTCACCAACTTCCATTGTTCTTTGTCCTTTTGCTAATTACAACTATCCTAGTGAAAGTGATGTAGAATCTTACTGGAGTTTTGATTTGCATTTTCATAATGAATTATGATACTAAACACCTTTTCATGTGTATAGTGGCCATTTGTATATCTTCTTTGGAGAAATGTCTATTCAAATCTTTTGTCTATTTTTAAATTAGGCTATTTGGCTTTTATTATTGAATTGTAAAAGTTTTTATATAGTTTAGATACTAGTCCTTTATAAGCTGTATTATTTGCAAAAATTTTATCTCATCCTGTGGCTTCTCTTTTTCACTTTTTCTATAGCACTCTTTGAAGCACGAAATTAAAAGCTTTCTTTCTATTTTGATGATGTCCAATTTATCTATTTTTTTCTTTTGTTGCTTGTGCTTTTGCTGTCATATCTAAGAAACTGTTGTCTGATCCAAGGTAAAAAAAGATTCACACCTGTGTTTTCTTCTTTTAGCTCTGACTTTGAGGTATTTGATCCATTTTGAGTTAATTTTTGTGTAGAATGTGAAGTAGGAGCCCAACTTCATTTTTTGCCTGTGGATATCCAGTTGTCCCAGCACCATTTGTTGAAAAGACTATTCTTTCCTCATTGAATTGTCTTGGCACCTGTTGAAAATCAATTGACCATAAAAGTATGGATATATTTCTGGACTCTCAATTCTATTCCATTGATGTATATATCTACCGTTAGGCTGATTTTTAAAAGAGGGTGCTTCCTAGGAATATGTTCATGATTAAAGGAAATAATATATACAAAGCAATTAATACTAGGCTGAAAGAACTAAACACTAGCAATTTTGTGACTGCCGCTGGTTCTGTTACTGCTGTGTTCCCAGTACAACACTCCTGGACTGGTAATGTTGCTAGAAGATCACCAACTGGCAGAATTTTAAACCAGAAAAGACCTGAGAATTCACAATTTATTTTTTTCACTTAGAACCAAGCAACTTAAAACAAACTGAACACCACCACCACCACCACACAAATACACATGTGTATATGCACATGTTAGCCAGAGGGGTTAAGCGATTTACAAAAGATCATACACCTATGGAGGAACCAAGATCAGATCATTTGTCTGACACTTCATGTCTTGCCTTTGGCACCATATCATTTCTGTATACAAAATATGGCATGACCTAGCCTATCATGTATGCTATAATTCCCAAATTATTCTTACCTACACTTTATGAAATAAACTTGCTTATTAAAATACAAAACAAAAGTTAACCCTACAAGAATAAAACACTAATTCTTTTATGTATTATTTTTTTAAAATCAGCTTTGAGTATAATGGAGAACATTTCATATTTATGTTAGCTTTCACTTGGTCTCTTAATATTTTGTTATTCCCTGAGGATAACAAGAAGGAGAAGAAGGAGGAGAAGGAGGAGGAGAAAATAATAGTAATAGCTATTTAAGTCTCCTTAAAACATTTTCTCTAATCTAATCTCCATATTCTTGTGTGATGTATCTTTTTATGCCCATATTAGGTAGGGGAACCTGAAGCTTAATCACATCATTTTTTTTTTTTAATCACACAGAAAAAAGTTGGGGAAAAAGGTATTCAAACTTTAGCCTCTATTACTCCAAATTATAATACTTGTTAAACAGTGCCATCCAGTCATAAATAAAACACTTGCAAATACTATGGCTGGACAGAGTCAGAGTAGGTTTGAGATGGGTGAAATTAACGTCCTTGAAATAATGGCACATGGTGCTAAAGCCTGTACTCAGTTCCTTCTACAAACAGAAACAGACACCCCCTAAGAGAAAAGAGATAAGAAAAAGCCAGGCAATTTCTTTATACAAATCTGTGATTTGTCCCACTCATTTGCTGAGGCTCAATTATTCAGCTAGAGAGGAAGAAATTGATATTTATTTAATATATACTTTTTACCCTGGAAGCATATATAAGGAAGTCTTCCCAGTTATCCAAGGTGAACATCAACTATATATAAGCCCTGATTTAAAGTTGAAGGAACTGAGATGTAGAAAATGAGCAATTATGCACAGACTAGGCTTATTCTAAATGGCATGAATAATATCAAAAATGAATATATAAAAATAAATAATAACAACTAACAATTATTAAGTACTAATTTCCAGGCCCCATGCTAGTGTGCTATATACATTGCTCCTTAATTTTAACAGCTAGAATTAATCATAGACAGAGAGAAAAATGCTGTCTTAATTTTATAGATGAATAACTGGGGGTTCAGAGGAGTTAACCCAAAAATATCCAAGGTTGCACAGGTCTTTTGGAGCCTGGAACCTAAGCTATGGTAATGGCCTTCTCATAAGCTATTTCAACTATATTATAATCAACTTTATGTAAGGTGGTGTTAATATGTCAGAATGTGTGCATTTTAACCCCTAATTAACTCAGGTTTGCTCTCCCACAAATACAAAATAACATGTATAACAAACTACAATTGACCTTTGAATATGAGGGATAGGGGCGTCAACACTCCCCCAATAAGGTCAAAAATCCACATGAAAACTTTCAACTCTCCAAAAATTTAACTATTAAGAGCCTAAGAACATAAAACATTGGTAGCAAATATTTTATATGTTATATGTAGTTTTTACTATATTGTTTATAATAAAATAAGCTAGAGAAAAAATGTTACTAAGAATCAAAATGGAGAGAAAATATATGTATAGTACTGTACTGCACAAAAACATTATATGTGTACTCAAATCTGTGTTGTTCAAGGCTCAACTGTATATATAGTAAGCATTTATTTATTCAGAAACATTTTATTAAGCACCTGTTATATGCTTTATTAAGCACCTGTTATAGTTCTAAGTACTAGTGATATAATGGTTTACACAGCCTATAGTTTTGGACCAGAGAGACTTTAAACAAATAATTATAAAAATGAATATAAAAGCACAAAACTATATAGGAATCATTAAGGAAAATTTAAGGTTGAAGGAAATTATAATAAAATAATATGAATTAGATGAGTTGGGGGTAGGACTCGGGTCAGTAACAAAGACTACTCTGAGGAGGTAATGTCAAAACTGAGCCCAGAAGGAAAAAACATAAGCTTAAGGTGGGGGGGGGGGGTACTTCATGTAGAGGAAACGGGAAATGTCAGATCTCTAGGATGGAAAACACTTAACAGATTATAAGATATCCAATTTAAAAACTGATTCATTCATACATTACATTTAGAGGGGAAAAGGATGTTACTACACGTCGGGTTTTGTGTTATATAACAGGAATACAAGGATAGAGCAGATTCCTTCCATGGAATAGCTTAGTTGCAAAGATAAATTGTATGATAAAGACATAAACAAGAATGCCCAGGGAACAGAAGAGAAAACAACTAAGGCTCATAAACGAGCTCATATGTGAGTTGAGTGTTGAAGGATGAGGTGTTCAAATGGCTCAGAAATGGGCAAGTGCTTTCCCAGCAGAAGGGACAGTATATGTAAAAGCACAAAGATGACAGAATGATGTAGCCTTAGAGAAGTATCTGGGGTCTACTAGTTAGAGAAGAGGCTAGTAGGCTATGGCCAGACTGTGAATGGTTTTGTAAATCCTGCTAAGAAGTTTGGATTTGCCAGTCTTAGCAAGGGGCAGATTGTTGGAGGTATTCGACAGAACAGAGATATTTAAGAAGTGATTGTGGTAGGTGTATGGGGTTTGAATTATAAAATGGAGGCAAGTTGAGAAATGAAGAGTTTTGTAACATTCAAAGCTATAGACAATAAACTTCTCATGGCCATGTGATTGGAGAAGATGTGCCAGGTTCAGGACTCACTGTTATGTTTAAGAGCAGCTGGCCATTCTGAGGGTAAAGATAGAATTTGTATATACCTTATGGTAACCCAGAGCCCAAAGATACTTTTGCAAATCTGCTTCTTCCTCAAGATAATTCATTGCTATATGATAAAATATTATCTGTCTGTCACTTTCTGTGTGTGGTATGTATATGTGTATATACATACATAGACTGGCAGACAACATTTTATTTATGTCTAATTATACATCTAAATGTCTATATCTATTTAACTATTTTTATCTATTTATGTTAAATAACTACAATTTGAAATTCTTGTAGTTGTCCATTGAACAACATGCACTATGGAGACCCTTTTGTATGCAACCCACCACCATCAAGGACAAGATAACTGGATGCATTCTTGATCAGCAGAGGTGGGGCTCCTAATATCTGCAGATCTGACTAAAACACACTATGCTATTTGTCATCTTTTAATTAAACTTGTGTAGGTCCTGTCATTTTCAGTGAATAATATTGGTTTTTGGTTAAGATTTTTGTGTATATATATATATATATATATATATATATAGGTAGCTATAGATGGATATAGCTATATATAGGATATAGATGGTAGCTATAGATGGATAGATAGATAGATGATAGATAGATAGATGGATACATACATACATACATATATACATAGATTGACACATAAATTTCATAGATACTTAGAAACAGATAGCATTTGCCACAGATTAGTGTTTGCAAATGGAACAAAGTTCTCCTGTAAAAATATGTAGAAACATTTATTCACTTCCAAGAGTTCCTTCAAAAAATTATCATGCTAACGAGGGGAGGGTCATAAAAGTATTGCCAAATTAAATTCAGATTTAAAATTAAATTAAAAGCATTGAGAACCTTCCTTGAAGATGCTGCTTGTCAAAAGCACACCCTGGGGGAAACAAAGATGTCTAAGATGGACTCCTACCTTCAGTGTAAGCAGTGTGCTGGGGAAGCAACAGGAATGAGGTAGTTTTGTTCCTTGTGGTAAGTGCTGTGAGGGAACTTTTTAAAATTTGTTTACAAAGTTTATTTATTTTTGAGAGAGAGTGAAACAGAGCATGAGCAAGGGAGGGGTAGAGAAAGAAAGGCAAACATAGAACCCAAAGCAGGCTTCAGGCTCTGAGCTGTGATCACAGAGTTTGACGCAGGGCTGGAACCCACAAACCATGAGATCATGACCTGAGTCGAAATCAGACGCTTAATCTACTGACACACCCAGGCACCCGGGAATTTTTTTTTAATGTTTATTTATTTCTGAGAGAGACAGAGTGCAAGCAGGGGAGGGGCAGGGAGAGAGGGAGACACCGAATCTGAAGCAGGCTCCAGACTCTGAGCTCTACCTGGGGCTCGAGCCCAGGAGCCGTGAAATCATGACCTGAGCCAAAGTCAGAGACTTAGCCTACTGAGTCACACAGGTGCCCCAAGTTCCATGAGGGAAGATGCACTGGAAGGTCATTTGAAGCAGAGGAAACAGACTATGCAAATATAAATATTGTGTTTGGAGCATTGATAAGATAACCAAAGAAGCAGCTTAACTTAATGGAAAGAATTCGGCCATTTACTAACCATGGCATTTTGGGGAGTTTACCTAACCCTCCACATGCCTCAATTTCTTCATTTTTCATGGTGAGAATATTTGTTTTATTTATTTATTTTTTTAATTTTTTTTAATGTTTATTTATTTTTGAGGCAGAGAGAGACAGAGCATGAACGGCGGAGGGTCAGAGAGAGGGAGACACAGAATCCGAAACAGGCTGCAGGCTCTGAGCTGTCAGCACAGAGCCGGACGCGGGGCTCGAACTCATGGACCGTGAGATCATGACCTGAGCCGAAGTCGGCCGCTTAACCGACTGAGCCACCCAGGCGCCCCTATTTTTTTTTTTAATTTGTGAGGAAACCATGAGATAATACATGTGCAAGCAATTTAAAAATAAGCATTGTGTATTAACACACATAATTACATTTGCATATTAATAAGGTTATCATAAGTGAGAACATAAAGAACTTTTCTTCCTCTCAATCCCTTCTCTATGTTTCCTTTCTTACTGGTATCCATACCCTTGAAACTATGGTTATCTTTCCTCCTTTGAGAAAGTGGCAGCACCATTCCTGAAGTGCAGGGGGTGGCAGTTAGCGCTGCCTGGGGCTTGGTGGAAATGTTTGGATTAACCTTTGCAATGCCATTCCAGAAACCTGCCTCCTAATGGGTGACATTGACTGAGCACCTGGAGAATGAGGAGTTCATGCTAAATATCCATGGAATTTTACAAATATCTATTAATCCAGGACTCCTTGAACTATCAGAGGGAATATAGCATGTACAGAACTGATGATTCAGACCTGGGGGTCATGTTGGGAGATCTGTCCCTCGGCATCATAGCTGCAATGCACTAAATTCTCCTCCACTAACTTGACTGTATGAACTCCTCTCCTGAACTGTATCTACCTTAAGACCAGCACCAGGGAGACTCCTGGGTCCAGAGAAAGAAAACTTCATATGGTCTAACACAACCAGCTAAAGCAGACATTATTCTGAGAATATTGTGGCAGGTGCACTGAAGTTGTTGCTTTATAAAAGTGAAAAAAGTATTGACATTTCTAAGCCCAGAACTATTTTTTAACAAGCTAGAAAATACTGAAAAACAGGTAGTACAGTTTTCTCAAGAGAATGCATTGTAGTTAGAATGCACACTATTTTTTCCCAGTGTGTATTTGGGTAAAATATGTTCAATGAAATTTCAGGCCAAATCCTAATGCAGAAATAATCCAAAATATGGCAGATTTATAGGGTAGGCAATTTTTATTTATTTGCTAATGGGGATTCCCTTAAGAAGTCCAATGTTCTACATGTTACTTATGGCTTCTCCTTGAAAAGACTTACCTCTAAGGTCTCCGCAGCATAAAACTTGAGGCTGCAGAATTGTCTGCATCAAGCATCAGCCATAATTCTCCTTTGCCACTGACTCAGGGTGGTTTGGAATCTACCAGCACTCTACCTGTTTGGTAATTAATAATTCATAATTAAACTGGCAGTTTGAATAAATCAGCATAGCCGTAGGCTTGGAGCCTCTCTTACCGTCCCTTTGAGAATGTGAATATAACAGAGAAGAAAGCTTTAGGTATCTGAAATCCTCCATGAAAAGGTTTGACCTCACACCCCCACACCCATCTCATAGTTTTTGGATTTGTTTAATCTGTTCTTTGGATCTTTCTTTCAAAGAGGAATTAAGCAGGTACCCTTGTCAGCCTTTGTGCCAGACACTGTGGAAATAGAGATGTATGTGACTCCATCCTTATCCTCAGGCAACTAAGTCTAGGTAAAAAGACAGGCATGAAAAAAAAAAAAAAACAGCTGTGATACCACATACTCAGTCCCCTCCCCATGGGAAGTTCAGACAAATACAGTGGGAAAGACAGGTGATTATCTTTTTTGGATTTGGGGAAAGTTAGGGAAAACTGTGAAGAGGACGTGATCTTTGAGGTCCCTTGAATGAGGAGTTGTATCTTCTCAGGCAGGCAATGAAGCAAAGAAGAGGAAAACAAAGCTATGCAAGTACTTGCACTTTTGCCACACTCTGGGGAGAGCCCAGGTTGAGCAGCTGAACACTAGCAGTGTGTGGTGTAAATGGCCACATCCTTGTCAAATCAATCAATCTGAATATTATTACTGAGAATAATACTTACCATAAAAACATGCTATGCAAATATTTATAGGCCAATACCTCCTTTTGAGTACAAGGAATCATCCTCACGTATTTCTTTCCTCCTTTGTTTCTTTACAGTTCCTCCCCAGATCATGAATATCTCCTCAGACATCACTGTGAATGAGGGAAGCAGTGTGACCCTGCTGTGTCTTGCTATTGGCAGACCAGAGCCAACTGTGACATGGAGACATCTGTCAGTCAAGGGTAAGGCCTTTACCTGTAGGAATTTTTCAGCATTATTCTATTATTCTATTAAAGACTCTGTTCTAATACACAGCAAAATTTTGGGAAATCAGAAAGTAATGCTGTGTTTGTAGCATAGTAATGTAAAAGCAAACAGACCACATGCATCAGTCACCAAGTACTCCATTTAAAAAAAGGATTTATAGAGATAAAATGTGCTGAATTATTTTTCTTAGTCCTTTTTATGACCATAGAAGACTTTTATTTTCCCAACCAGGAAGAACAGAGGTGCCATAAGAATAACTTCCAACAAAGACACAAATTTCTCATCTGGAGACCCATGGGTCAAATGGTAATTTGCCCTTTCTCTAAAGAGAATGCTAGAAGGCTAGAATGTCCATTATAAGTGTTGGTGTCACTGTGCATCCAAGAGAGAAAGGATCTCCTCACTCAGTACTTTTAGGACATTTCCCCAGAGCCATACCTATTTGACGTATACATAAATAGTCCTCCTGGGTGGAAGAAGGAGGCTAGAAATGGTGAAGCACCCCTAGATATGAATGTCCTGGGTACTCAATCATTGGTATTAAACATCAGTTATGATCATCTCCACCTTCATAGGAAGGAAACCAAAAGAATGGTTCCTTATTCTTTTGGAACTAAAACTCCAAGTTGAACTTGAAGAGATGAACACAGAGTCACTTGGTATATTTACACATTAGTAGAAACTATGATTAAGTCTAGAAATTATACAAAAACAAATGTTCCTCAGGCATTAGAAAATCCAAACAGAAATTTCAGTGAATAGGAAAATGTGTGGGGTATGCCTGTGTGTGATGAAAGAATAGCCTAGATCTAGAGGAAAATGTAGGAACAATCTTAGTAACCTTGAGATAGAGAAAGACTTGCTAGGACATCAAAGGCTCTAATCATAAAAGAAGAAAACATGAATAAATTTGGTTTGGCATTATTTTCTCACAGCTGCTGTAACAAAGTACTACATATGGCATGGCTTAAACAACAGAAACAGAAAACAACAGAAACAACAGAAACTCTAGAACTCTTATAGTTCTAGAGGCTATATGTCCATGATCAAGGGTAGGGAGGGTTGGTTCCTTTTGAGGGCTGTAAGGGAGAACCTTCCCAATGCCTGTCCCCTAGCTTCTGGTGGTCGACTGGCAGACATTTGTGTTTCCTGGCTTGTAGATGCATCACCTTGATCCCTACCTTCATGGTCACATTGCCTTCTCCCTGGGTGCCTCTCTTTGTGTCAAATTTTATCTTTTTATTAGGACACCAAGCATATCAGATTAGAGCCCACACTAATGATTTCACCTGATGTTGATTAACTTTGTAAAGACCTATTTACAAATCATATTCTGAGTCATTGAGGTTAGGACTTCAGGGTATCTTTTTTGGAGGAGGTGCAACTTAACTCATAATGGCTTCAACAAAATTAAAAACACCATTAAGTGTAAATGAAAAGACAAGCCATAGACTGGAAGATAACATTTGCCATACATATATCTGACAAATAATTTATGAACTTTGTCTGGGCTATATGTTTGGGCTTTACCTGGGCTATATGAAGAATTCTTACAACCTAATTCTAACAACCCATCTTGAAACCAACAACAAAAAAAATGAACAGACAATTCACAAAGTAAGATATATGAATAAAAATAAGCACATGTGGGGCGCCTGGGTGGCGCAGTCGGTTAAGCGTCCGACTTCAGCCAGGTCACGATCTCGCGGTCCGTGAGTTCGAGCCCCGCGTCGGGCTCTGGGCTGATGGCTCGGAGCCTGGAGCCTGTTTCCGATTCTGTGTCTCCCTCTCTCTCTGCCCCTCCCCCGTTCATGCTCTGTCTCTCTCTGTCCCAAAAACTAAATAAAAAACGTTGAAAAAAAAATTAAAAAAAAAAATAAGCACATGAAAATATACTCAATATATTTACCACAGAAATGAAAATCCAATCATAATGAGATGCCACTACACTAGACTGCTGAAACTTTAAAACAAAAAAAAGAAAGAAAGAAAGAAAGAAAGAAAGAAAGAAAAAAGGAAAAAGAGAAAGAGAAAGAAACTGACAGTATAAAATGTTGGTGAGGATGTGGATCAACTGAAAATCTTACACATAAATCCTGGGACTGTAAAATGGTATAAGCACTGTGGAAAAGAGTTTGGCACTTTGTTATGAAGTTAAACATATACTTAGCATATGACCCAGAAATTCTGTTTCTAGGTACTCACCAAAGGTAAATTAAAATGTATGTCTACAAATATGAACATACACGTTCATAGCAGCTTCAGTGATAATAGTCTCAAACTAGATATAGCCACAAACCCTCAACAATTAAATAGACAGATTGTGTATATTTAAACAACAAATACTTCTCAGCAAGTAAAAGGAACATATCATTGTTACATGTAGCAAAATAGATGATTCTCAAAATCAGGCTGAGCAAAAGAAGACACAAAAGTACATAGTGCATGAATTCATTTATAGAAAACTCTAAAACAGGCAATACTAATTTGTAGTGACTGAAATCAAGTCAGTGCTTACCAAGACCAGGGATTTGGGGAGATGTGACTACAAAAGGGCCCAAGGGAATTTTTTTTTCAGGTGATGGAAATGTTTTATATCTTGAATGGGGTAGGGTGCTGGTTATGTTGCTACTTACATAAGTCAAAACAACAAAGTGTACACTAAAAAGAGGAACATTTTATTGTATGTAAATTAGAATCTAAATGAAATTTTAAAAATACACATATAGCAATATGGGAAATAATGATCTGAAAATTTGCCCCTAATTTGTAACATCATTTATGGAAGCAGTACTTCCTACCTGAGAGACTGGATTTTTCTGTTACTAAGAGCATCAGTTAGGTGTTCACTCTCTCATTTCCTCCATGTAAACCAAGATACATATGTCAGTCCCTGCCTTGTGGTAGGGAGATAATAAATAAATCCACTAAACATTCTTTGTATACAGAACTCAGATATCAAAACATAAAATGTCTTTATGATAAAGTAACATTAACAAGAATATTAAAATATACATAAGAGACATCAGAAAGCCTAACTTTAACATAAATGGAGCAATAGCTTATGTTACCAAAGGCACAAGCCCCATGGATATGCTTGGACTGAGTGACAATTTTGGATTTAAATTACATACAAAACTATGTCTAAACACCAGATCAATTTTTATGTATCTGGTAAATTCAAATGTTTTTGTAAATGCTTGACATCCAAGAATGCATTTATTTAATCCTAAATACATAGTTTTCTGAGCCTAGAAATTTTTTGAAAGGCATTTCACCTTTGTGTAAGTGTTTTGAAGGAACTCCTTATAATGGTACACTGGTAAGGTTTTCCTCTTAAAATAAAGGAGATTCGTCCATATTCCCAATCTTTTATACAACATAGTAGTTACAAGTCAGCCTCAAAAAAGCTCAGAAAATCCTACATTTAAATGATGCCTCTCCTCTTCAAATCTCCCAGGCTATGATCTACTTTCAGTTGCCTTTCCTTTTCTCATGGCTTTGGCCTTCACTTTGCTGTCTTTAGTTCCCTATTTTCTCTTTCCCCCTCTCTCAATGGCATTTAAGCACTTAAACTCAAAGCATTGTTTCCCAAATTTGAAAAGCTTTGGAACCTGGAGGATTTGCAAGTTTAAAATGTGCATCTGCAGAGTGTCTACCAATATTTACTTTTAGAATGCTATTTCTTCTCTCACATGGAGTTGAGAAGGCCTTGGAAAGTTGTTTTAAAGGTCTAGAAGAGCAGCCAATAAAACTTGAATGTCAAATAGCATTTTTTTAGAACAATGTGGTTAATTCAGCATGTAAGAATAGGAAATAAAAGTTGAAATGACATTTCCTTTGAAATTCCCATGAGATTACAGTTGAGAATTTAGCTAACTGGACAGCCCTGTTCCCAAAATGCTGATGCAATGCTTGAAATCTGTTGGTTAAATGTGGGGATCTATATAACAGAAATGAATAACTAAACTTTCATTTAGAAATAGAACATTTTAATGAGCAATTAAAGATTAAGAATGGTAATGCTTATGGTTTAAAAAGACAGACAAAACACATGCCACCAGTCCCTAGAAATTATAGGAAAGAGGTAAAGACTAATGATCCAACAAATCCATTATCACACTGGAGAATAATCCAAAGCTTGCATGTATCAGAAGCTATATGAAATCTAAAATATAAAAAATAAACAGATGTAATGAAAAGAAAAAAAAATAGTTCAAAATACATGAGTATGAACTATACCTGAAATGACATATAGTTGAAAGTGGAAAGTTTTAGGGGAGACTGGGTGGCTCAATCAGTTGTGTCTGACTTTGGTTCAGGTCATGATCTCATGGTCCCTGGGTTCAAGCCCCATGTCAGGCTCTTTGCTGAGAGCTTGAAGCCTGGAGCCTGCTTGAGATTCTGTCTCTCTCTCTCTCTCTCTGCCCTTCCCCCACTCATGTGCTCTCTTTCTCTTTCTCAAAAATAAATAAACATTTCAAAAGTTAAAAACAAAAAAGAAAATGGAAATGTTTTAGGTCTTGGTACACTGGCAGATGTTTAACACTGATTGGAACTGAGATAGGGAAGGCAGGGGTGCCTGGTAGCATTTGCCGATTTCCATGGTGTAAATATTCCTATCATTGCCACTTTCCTGGGAACCCCTTTGAAGTCACTGTGTATTGTAGGCTCATTTTCACTTAAAAGTGAACAAACAAACCACAAATCAGTCCTTCTTATGAAAGTAGGCTGAAATTTTTTGAAAAAGTCACCAAGATCTCAGATGTAGATCTAAAGTCTCCCCAGCATCTGTGTTCTCTAGACACGGATACCCCATTGGAGAACTATAGCCTTCCAGCTTCCTTTGCAATCTTGGAAGAAGAAACTAGGTTTTCCTGGAGGACATCTGCCTCACCTCTGAGGAAAACTAGAGATTTTTTTACAGGATCATAATTATTAAGCATTGTAAACATCTCAAAGGAAAGTGCTGTGCAAACATACATTCAGAGGTTTTGCAACTGGCATGGAAACCACTGAACATTTGACCATGTATTTATTCTTTATCTTCAGATATAAAAAGGTATATTTAATTTATTTTCAGAAGCAGATAATGGGTCTTTAAAAAAACATTTATTTATGTGGATTTGTTAGAGAATATAGTGCTTGTTTAACAACCTTCACGCACATAAAATCTGTACTGGGTGACCTCCATCTTAGGAATTAAAATAATGATGGAATCACAGGCTGCTGCCTCAAAGAATTTCCCCCCACACCCCGTAGAATGGGCAGGTCCTAAAACAGGCAAGCAAAGTGGACTGGCAAGTGACCAGTATGCTTGGAAAACATTGCAAAACAGGTGAATTCCAAGGATGGTTTTCTTTTCTTCTCCTAAAGGACAGGAGAAGGGGCACTAAGCCAGCATTCACGGCAAGTCCCATGAACATAAAACCATCAATAATGTGAATCCAAAGTTTCTTAGTGTCTTAATCCTAAATTGCAAAGATGGGTGTGGCAGAGGAGACAGTACAGGCCATTGTGTTCTAAGGAGGGTTGTTGTTCCCTCTTACAATGCCTTTGGAATCCACTAGAATGTGTTACACACCTGGCCCCATTTCCGATGACATATTTGGAAAGGCCAGATGTTCTGGGAAAATAATAAAGTCTTCTTTTCTGTTTCCTCTCCACGGAGATTTTAAGATGACAGCTATTCACCTGTGAGTGAGTTGCTCCTACAATCTACTCATATGCAGTAATACCTCAGGGAGCAAGTGAATGAGTTATTTCACAGAAGTGAATTTTCCAGGTAACTGAAGCTGACTCCTTTATCATTGACTTGAGTCATTTTTAATGGAAACATTTTAAAAATGTATTGTGTTCTTCTCTGTTTCCTTGAGTACAGTGAATACTATTTGGTCTCATCTTTATATTGTAACACCAACATCATGCATATCAATTGTTTGTATCTTAGCATTTGGGGACTGGGATAGCCAGGAATATAGCCCTGAAATATTGTTTAAATTTTTGTGACTGTTTTTATAGTTCCTGTATCTTTCCTTCCTTCTCTCCAACTGACTATTAATTGCCAATTCTTCCTAAACTCAGCATACCTGCCATTTAACAGCCATGCTTCTTCTGATTATTTAATTCTAATTTGTCATAGGCAAGAATCTGTATAACCCAGTTGATTAGTCCTGAATAAAAAAGGTAGTGATGGGACAGAACCTTCTCAGAGGAAAGGGCATGAGCTTTCATGAATGTGATAAATGACACTGAGCATAGCTATTCTGGGGGAAATCATGTTTGGCTTTTGTTTTACATATATGAGGTTCCTGGATGCATGTAAGCTAAGAGAGCTAATGCTCGCTAAATCATTTTCCGTGGTTCTGACCTTATTGGGCAGCTTTTTCTATCTTGTATTCACTTTGCTAGCTGTTGAGGTCATAAAATGTATTGGTCCAAGACTGTTTCTACTACAGCCCTTATTTTTTATGCTAGACATTCCTGAGAAGAATGTCTTAAAAGAAATTGCCAAATCCTTAACATTCCAAATAAAAGGAGTGCTAGCCTGTGCTCATGTGTGGGTGTCAATTCTGTTTGGCTGGTGGTTCTATCTTAGACAGAACATGCACTTCAGATTCTTACAGACCTGAGATGAAGTCTGGCCCAAGCAGTTAACAGTCTGGGTGACTTTGGAAAAATCACTTCCTCTGTCTGATCTCCTGGGCTACACAATGGGATTATTTCAACTCATTTAATTCCCTAGCAGTCCTGAGAGAAAAGTGCTCATATTTATTACTATGCCTCATTTTATTGTTTATAATTATTTCTGTTATGGTGTCTATCCCTACCTCTTATCCCTTGACAGTGTTGGGTCATTCATTAGTGATGCAATGTCTGTCTGCTTCACTTAAAATCCTGGAGTGACATAGTTTTATTTGTAATTGCTGAACTTGGCAACAATCCAAATGTCCTCAAACAAACTGTGGTACATGCACACCATGAGATGCTATGTAGCAATAAAAAGTGATGAACTCAAAATACACTCAAAAACTTGGATGGACCTTAGGGCATTTGTGAGTGTACAAACAAACTGTGGTCCATGCGCACCATGAGATGTTATGTAGCAATAAAATTGGATGAACTCAAAAACTTGGATGGACCTTAGGGCATTACACTGAATGAAAGGAGTCTGTCTCAAAAGGTTGCATACTGATGATCCCCCTGTTGTAATATTCTCAAAATGACAAAATTATAAAGACATGCAATAGATGAGCAGTTGCTGGAGGTTGGGGCGGGGAAGAGGAAGGAGCACCATGAGGGAGTTGCTTTGCAGTGATGAAATGTCATAGAATTATACACAAAGACAGTAACAACGAGTACATATAAAACCTGGTGAAATGAAAGGAGGTTCCATAATGTAGTCAATTGCACTGTGCCCATTTCAATAGCCTGGCTTGGACAATGTACTTTATTATATAAGATGCCATCACTGGGGAAGCTGGTCACAAGCACATGGGACTATTGCAACTTCTTATGAATCAATAATTATTTCAAAGTAAAAAGGTTTTTTTGAATAGAAATTATAAGTAAAATGAACCTATAGTTTTCTACTCACACACTTATATAGGAATGTATTATTTATAAAATATTGTCACATGCACCATTTCAAGTGAGTTTACAGCAACTCTCCTACAGGTCAGCACGAATATTGTGCCTGCTCCACAGGTATGGAAAAGACTTGGAAAGGTTAAGTAATGGTGAATGGTTCTCAGCTGACTAAGGTGGTGAATATATGAAAGGAGCCTAGTTCCTGTTGTTTAAGTCTAGAGCTCTTTATGCTGTACAAAGATGGTGCCCATGGCTTGCCATTGGAACAGGTACAATATAAAATGATATATTTTATCAAATTTTCCTTGTTATCTGGGGAACCCAAAAGTGCTCACTAGCTTTGAGCATCACCCATGCTATTATATTTCCCTCCCTAACTCTTCGCCTACCTTCCTATACATAGGCACTTTCTAGCTATCACTCAGTATTGTTCTAAGGAAAGCACAGCACAGCCTCTGAATGAAACTCACATCCTTGCTGTTGTCTGCTGTAGGTCCCTATTGTTTCTCTCCTTCAATTAAAATCAACCCACTGAGACCTACCAACCTCATTTCTCTTCTAAACCATCCTAGGTACAAGTTCCAGCCACTAATAGGAATTGCCTATTAGTTGACCCACTGCATCATCCAGTCATGCTACTACTTCTTTGTCCCTCTCCAAGGCAGCCAGGATCCTTGTTTCTAATCTGAAGTCATGTTTCAAGCCTAATTAATCCCCAGAGTGTGAGAAAGAGGTGTCTAAGATGAGAAATCAAGGTTATACATATCTTGCTCAGTGGAACAGTTATGGGCAAACAAGCTGTTCCTCTCACATTTTTGCAAAGCAAATTTATGTTCACTAACTTTGGTTCTTGTTGTAAATGAGAAGTGTATGAAGGTCTAGCAATGCGCTTTTCACCATATGGGTACCCATATGTTTTCCCCCTTTGCTTGCGTACATTTTCGCTTTGGCATGCACATATGCTTGTATTTTTGCAACTTAACAATATTAAAACTAATCCCATTTATGCTCCTTTTGGGTGAGTTGATTGAGTCATAAATTCCTGAGAATCTCTTCCTTGGGAGGCTGAAGTTCTTTTGTGTGAGCAAGGGGAGGGCATGGCAAGATATCCTGGCAGACCAATGCAGGAAGCCAACATCATTTTGTAGCTGATACAGTTGATGGCCCTGACCCTGGCTCCAAAGTGGGGAAACTGACTGTGGAACACTAGGAAATATGGGTGCATAATGCCTCAGTAGTGTTCCTCTCTGTTCTTTCATATGAGGGAAGGCACTCACTATGAAATACACAATAATTCCCTGGGGTTGGTTCTGTTCCTAAGGGTATGGGTGACATAACTTACCTTAGAGCAAACAGTCATGTCTTGAGTTCTTGATATGTGACTGTGCTTCATACTACTCACACTCCTTACACAGAGATGAGAAACTGTATATCAGAAATGGGGCAGCTGGAAATGAGGCTTGCTGTGAAGTAATGTTTAGCCTCTTCAGTAGGCTTTTTAGATTATAAAAATAAGAATGGATATTAACATGTATCATACCAAGTGAAAAGCCCAACTAATTCAAATGTAAAATTGGAGCTGGAAATGCTGTTTGATGTCTTTTGTAAGGCCGCTGCTATTTTTATCTCCTCCATGAATTCATTTATTCATTTGATGTACTGTTCGCTTGCTCTTATGACAACAATGTGTAAAATAGACATGATCCCTGCTCTTATGAAGTTTATAGTCTAGTCAGGGATAGTCATTAATCAGATCATCAAGAATATATAAGTTCAACATGTCGTAACTGCTATGACAACGGGCAGCAGGAAGGTGTGAGCTAGTCTAGGTTGAATCTCTCCTGAGATAGTGATGCTTGAGCTGACTGGCATATGAAGATGAATGGAAGTTAATTAGGGAGAGGGATTGAGATTAGAATATGTGTATATGTTGGGGGTGGGCTATATAGAAACCTTCCAGGTGAGGGAGGACAGGGTATGAAAATGCCCTGTGGTGAGAAGGAGTATGGGTCCTCAAAAAACAAAAGAACTATATCTTGAATGTATAGAAATGGGAGACATTGGCCTGAGATGGGATAATTAAGGGTCATATCACACAGGGCCCTTTAAAGTTTGGTCTTTATTCTATGAGCACTAGACAATACAAAGAAAGTCGCAAGTGAGAGAACTAAGAAATGAGATGTTTACGTGTCAGATTTAACTGGGAACATTTCATTTCTGATCTACTCATTCTCTGTGTAAATCTGGCAAACCACTAAATCTCTGTCTCCATTTCCCCACCTGTAAACCAGAAAGGAGTTATTAATAATATGCTCCCCTTATGGAGGAAGAGAGAATGGAATTTGATAGTATCTATTCCAAATACTTTTTAGATTATAAGAATGGATATTAAAATGTATCATGGCAAGTGAAAAGCCCAACTAACTCAAAAGTAAAATTAGAATTGGAAAGGCATCCAATGCTGCCTGCCGTCTGTTGTAAAGCCCTCTCTTTGCAATTGCTATATCAAATTATGCTATTGAAATCAGTTGGACACTGATAAAATTGAGACCAGCTTTACAAGTTCGTAGATCTAATTGGCCCCAGCAGTGGGTCCACAGTGACTCTTGCTGCTGAATAAAAATCATAGGCTTCAATAGAAAATAATAAGCAGCCTTGTTCCACACTAACATACTGCAGCCACCTCTGGAGATAATGCATTTAATTTAGATACTGGGCTCCTTCATCTGGCCAGATGTTGAAGGAAACTTAGAGAAGTTTCTTCCCCGCCCCTTACCTCCTGGATGAGCACGTTTGATAGTAGATTCAAAGGACTTTCAGGGCCAGCTGTGTGTACCTGTAGTCCTTGATATTTCTTTTCTCACAACCTTTTACATCTTCTTCTAAAAACTTCTGCATCTCTAGGGCAAATGTTCCTGTAAATCACCTTTTCTTGCTCAAGCTATTTTAGTTGGGTTTCTGTCACTTACAGCAAAAATAGTTCTGATTAAATCCACCACAGGATGTATGAGGCAATATGCTACTGAGGTGAATAGAGCATAATCCCAGCTATAAATCAGGTGTGGGGTATGGGAGAGACATGTAAACATAACATTGTCATGCAGTATGGTTGGAGCCAAACCACCTCTGAGAAAGTCTCCTTCATATATGAAAGAGACAGGGAGGGCACTGTCTGGGGTCCTGATTAAATTTATAAAGCCACTTTATTTTTCATGTATTGGAGAAAACCCTGGACGTTGACCAAGGAACTCCGGGTGGGTTGCTGAGGGGATTCCACACCCACATCAGCTTGAATCAGGCCAAGACAGACACATGGACACTGACTATGAATTATGGAGTAATCAACACCAGGTCATCACCGCCTCAGTATATCCAAGTGCACAACATTCATTTAAGCAATCATAATTAAGGTTGAGTGAGCCTGCCTTAATGGATGCACTGAGAATACAATGAGTGTCATAAACCTAGCCTTTGCCCTCACTGAGCTCTGGCTAATCTGGAAACAAACAACATGTGGATTGTCCTAATTAATTGACTCATTAATTCACTAAATTTCCTTGAGTTGATGTGCTCCGCCCTGGCCAGCAGTAATTTCTCTCCTCTCTGTATGTAGGCCATTTGAGAGCAGGTACTGGGCTTATGCAACTGTGATGCTCTGTAGCACCTAACACAATGTCTTGCATTTCAAAGGTGACCAGAAAGTACCTACTGAATGAATACATGTTTGTCTATCAATCCTGTACTGATTCTCCAGCAAGCCAGAAAAGAATAAAGGAGACAGACAATAGGGATCTGTATAGACTAGTCTCCAGATCTATGAAACACTATCTGGTTGACCAAAGGGAATTTTGATGTGTAGAATGATGGCCTGTTTGGGGAAGGTATTCAAGTTTGATCTGTATCAGAAGGTTGCAACAGCTTGCATCTTATCTCTAAAGTGCTTTTCTTCCCCTTTCCCCACCATCTCTCTTAGTTCCTCCTTCCCTAAAAATTGAATGCTGTACTGGGTACCAGATATTAGTACTGCTAAGGTTTTTATTTATATCATATTTTAACCCAACAGTGAGACTCCAGCCCAGGCTTCCAGATGATATTAGTTGGTGATCTGAAAGGTATGCCTCAAATCCTATCTAATCATGTTCTTAGGGGAAACCTGTGACTTGTGTGGAAAACCCATTAATTTTATAAAGGGGATACATACGAAGAGTTGGGATGATTTGTCTCAATACATTCAGTTCAATTTGGACAAATTGGGTGAGCGCTTTTAGCATCTTGTGTTCAGGAATTTTCCTGTGTGACACCATAATTTTGAGCTTCCCTGTCTCTGCAGGCTCTTCCTTCTGTCTTCTTTCTCAGAGCACCTGCCATCATAAGCTTCCAATGGTGCTGCGTCTTATCTCCAACATGATGGAGGCTGAAGTATGAAATGGTGGTAGTGGGGGAAAATTCTTTCCTCCCCCTTGTTTAAAGGTAGTGAAGATGTTTAATTAGCTGCCTCTCTTCCTGTGAGATCAGAGCAGGAAAGGAAAGGAGAAGGAAACAGGTGATTGCTTGAAGGATTTTAATTGGAATGGGGCCCTCCAGTCTTGCAAATGTTCCAGTCTCTGAGAGGGAATATCCACTGGACATAAGCAGGATCAAGGGAAACTGATCTCATTAAGCAAGAGTAGTTCATTGTGACTTTGAATCTGGGCTTCCCAGTTGGAGGTTATGATTGACTCATACTTGAAGGGGAATTGGAGTTGAGTGAGGAGGTGAGGGGATTTGACCTCCCACGGAACACCTAAAGTGTAGCCCATGGGGCCCTCACTCTGCCCCTCCTGGTGGCCTGCAGAGCCTCATTAGCCAAAGGAGACAATCACATAAGCCTTTTCCTTATGCTTACTCTTTTTTCACCCTTATCCTTATTTCTTTCTGACACTATCAACAATTTCCTCACTCTAGAATCACTTATTGGTGAGAGTAAACCCTCCTGGGGCACTGGAAGTGGTATGTGTTTAATGATACTCTGGATGATTTTGCTTCCTAAGAGAAATGTTTATAAAGTACCTGATATAATCAGAACTAGCAGCTCTCTGCTTTCCCCCTTCTCTTTCTTTCCCCACAAGCTTTGCTCCCCTCAACCTCTGTTATCCACACCATTGCCACCTGGAAATGCTTTTTTCTTGGGCCTCTCTAGGGTCTTCACCTGCTCCACTGAGCCTACACTGATTTGTCCGCACACAATTGGAACAGGATGCAGTAATTACATCTGCAGTGAAAGGTTTTTTTTTCCCCCCCTTAAGGGTGGTAAGGAGGTTGCCTGTGCTGCTAATGAAGAAATAAGCTTTCCTTTCAGAGCCTCAGGGGGCTGCAGGGAGCTCTGGGACATCACACTGTAAGACATTTGGAGCTTCATCTTCCTGGGCTAGGTTGTACCCCCAAACACTCATTCTCTCCCTTCCTCAGCACACTTTTCTTAAACTTCTTACTCCTGACTTAGCTCCACACTTCCCATAACACCCCAGATATATTTTCAGAAGCATTTCCTGTCCAACAGGGCATGAAGACAGTTGGAACAAAGGCAGGTTGACCATAACACTTTGAGTCATGTTTGAGAATCTCCTGTATTCTGAGCACCTCTGGTTCTGCCCAAGGTATAATGTACCTAGAAGTCTCAAGTGTCACATTTAGCTGGAACGACAGTCCTTAAAGTCCAGGCCCCAGAGTTTCTACCAAGAATGCAAAAAGAGGACAAGGAGATAGCACCTGTGCTGGTGCATGGGGCTGGTCTGCATATCCCTGTTTCCTGGTGTTGCTGCCTCAGATCACGTGGTCTGTGTATTCACACTTAGTCTTCCTTCACTCTTAAGACCTGCTGATTCTTCCCAGCTTTGTTTCACTGGACTTCATGGCTATGTCTGCTCATTAGAACTTGCCACACCTCCCATTCTTGCTGGACTCTCTGAACTCTCCTTGTCTGTATGCTTTGACTATAAGTTTCCATCCAATAAAACACAGTGACATTGTCCTCATTGCACATTGTTGTCACTAGTGACATCCCTTAAACTTACTGAGTTGCCACTTCAACTTAATCTCATTTGGCATTCACAAAGGTCTTCTGTCAAAATGCAGACAGAGAAATAAAAAAAGATGATAAAATGATAAAAAATAAGATAACATAACATAAACACAATAAATAATAAAAGACAGGGATAGGAATACACATTTTACATAGGAAGAAACAGAAGCCTGGTTAAATTGATTGCAGCTGGAAACATTATTCTTTCAATTATTTATCCATGCACCCATTCAACCATTCAAGAAAGAATTAGTGGGTGCCTATTACATGTCAGGTACTGTTCTTGACACTGGGGTTAGAAAGGTAAATAGCATTATACTTTTCATCAAGGATCTCACAATTAGACACAGATATAGTAACATATAGTTGCATCACAGTGCGGAAGGTGGATGAGTAATACATTCAGAATGTTGTGCATTCCAAGAGAGGATCATCTAACCCCAACTGGGATCCCCAACTGGGAAATATGGGATAATCAGAAATCACTTACTGGAAGAGGTGGCTATTAACCTGAATCTTAAAAACTAACAGCCAAGGAAAGAGAACATTATGAGTGGGGTGGGGTGGGGGGGAGAGGAATATCTCAGGCAGTGGGGAAGTAGCTTGATGTCATTGGACATATAGGAACAGTTTAGTGTTGCAAGGACATAAAGTGTGAAATTATTGTCACCCAAATAAAATCTTTGGATCACTTGCAGCTTGTCCAACTATGTCATTGCATCATAAGGACACAGATTTAGTCACACTCATTGAAGGGAAAAAAAAAACATTCTATGTAAGCTAAATCTTTACCAAATCTTTCAAAGTGACCCTAACATGTGTTATATAACAGATAATAAAATCATTGAATGATGTGTTTTATTACTCTTTTCTCTACATTTCACTCCACAAAAACACTAGGTGATCCAGATCTCTGATTTCTTACCTAAACTATCTCTCTGGCCTCATCTTTCAGTAGTAAATTTCTCAACTTTCTAAGGTCAAAAGATATAGTTTTTCAACTCCATTCTGCAGCTTTGCTCATTATTTGATCAGCATAAAGCCTAAGAACCAAGAAAGCATCTATAATTTGTTATACTTTTTTTGTCCTCATGAACCTGATATGGGATGAAATTTAGATAGTGTATGAGAAGCAAATCACCAACTGCTAAGTAGATGGTGAATAGAAGGTAAAAACGGACTTTTTATAAAACCAATTTTTGTTTGATCATAATTTACATAAAATAAAATGAACTCTTTTAAGTGTATACTGGTGAGGTTTTTTTTTTTTCCTTCCAGTGTTATTAAGATGTAATTTAAGTACATACCACACTGTGTAAGTTTAAGATATATGCCATTATGACTTGACATACATATTCTGTGAATTGATTACCATGATAAATTTAGTTAAAATTTAGTTAAAATTAGTTAAAATTAGTTAAAATGACTTTTTTTTAAGATTCCACATATAAGGGAGATCATACAGTATTTGTATTTCTCTGATTCATTTCACTTAGCATGAACCCTCAAGGTCCATCCATGATTAGTGAGTTTTGACAAATGTATACATCCCTAAAACCACCACCCTAATTAAGATATAACACATTAGTACACTACTCTCAATTCTACCCACAACCTCACCCACAATTTGAGACAAACACTGATCTGTACTATATACTAGACTTTTTCTGGAGTTTCATACAAACACACACACAATATATTTATACTCTAGAAAATATATAACATTTATATACTCTTAGGACATGCACTCCTTTGTAATCAGCTGTTTTCAGTCAGCTTTTGGCTTTCATTCATGTTGTATGCAGTTCCTTCCTTTTTATTGCTGAATAGTATTTCATTTTAGAAATATACTAATATTTTACTGATTTGCCATTTGATGGGAATTTGGTTGTTTTTACTTTATGACTATTGTGAATGAAGCTACATGAACATTTATATAAAGATCTTCTCATGGACATATACTTTCATTCCTCTTAGGTAAATACTTAGGGGTGGAATTGATGAATCATATAACAAGTTTATACTTTGCAAGAAATTGCCAAACTGTTTTTCCAAAGCCATTTTACCTTTGTAAATTCCCTTCACTATTGCATGAGAGTTACAGTTCCACAAGCTTGCTAATATGTGATATTCTGTTTCTTACATGTTATCTCTTCTAATAAGTGTATAGAGTAAATCACATTCTAGTTTTAATGCATTTCTCTGAGGATTAATGATGTTGAGAATCTTGTCATGTAATTTTTGGCCATTGGCATAACTTCTCTTATGGAGTGTTGGTTGGAATCTTTGACTATTATTAATTAGGTTATCTTCTAATTATTGTGTTGTAATAGCTGTTAATATATACCAGATACAAGTCCAATGTCATATACTGAGAATACTTTCTCTTAGCCTGTGTCTTGCCTTTCTCATTTTCTTAATGGTGCTTCTCAATGAACCAATGTTTTTAGTCCAATATATTAATATTTTTACATAGATATGGCTTTTTATTTCTTATTTAAAATTCTATGCAATGTCAAGTTAGAAGATAATCTTCTATGTTTTCTTCTAGAAGTTTTAGAAATTTATTTATTTATTTATTTATTTATTTATTTATTTATTTATTGGTATAAGATTCACATAAGCTATTTTGTGTGCATGGTGGGAGGTAAGGTCTCAAAAGAAAATGAGATTCTTTTCCCTTTTTCTTTCTCTGTATGGCTATCCAGTTAATTGAGCACCATCCGTGGAGAACACTACTCTTCCTAATGAATTTTATTGGTTTCTTTATCAAAAACCAATTGAATACTATTGGGTTTCTTTCTGGACTCTCTACTTTTTGTTGTTGTTGTTGTTGTTAATCTATAAATCTCTCCTGTTTTGTCAGTATTGATTCATAAAAAGTCTTAAAATCAGATAATATATCAATTTTGTTCTTTTACAAGATGCCAGCCAATTCGTGCCCTTTGTATTTGCATATAATTTTAGAATCAGTTTGACAATATGTTCTGACAAGCAAAAAACTTGCTACGAATTTGATTGGAAATACATTGAAATTATATATCAATTTAGGAACAATTGACATCTTACCCATATTGATTTTCCAATCCATAAATGTATTCTTCCACTTATTTAAGTCTTGTTTAATTTTCTCAATATTTTATAGCTTTCATTATATAGTTTCAAAAAGTTTCATGTTTTTGAATGCTATTGTAAAGGTTGCTTTTAAAATTTCAATTTCTCATTGCAAATAGATAGAAATACAATTAACTTTTAAATATTGACTTTACATGTGTGGCATTGGTAAATTCATTCATTAGTTCTAGTAATTTTTAGATTAATTAATATTTTTTACATAAATGATTCTATCTTCTGTGAATAAAGACAGTTTTACTTCCTCGGTACCATTTGGTAAGGCATGCCTTACCATTTCTTTTTCTTGTCTTATTGCACTAGCTAGATTCTCCAACAATGTAATGTTAAATATAAATGATGAGAGCTGACATCCTTGTTCCTGATTAGAGGAAAAACACTTTACTGTTTTCCTATTAAGTATAATTTTGTCTGTAGATTTTTCACAGATGGCTTTCATCAGACTGAGGAACTTTTCTATTACTAGTTGCTGAAAGTTTTTTTGTGTTTTTTGTTTTGTTTTGTTTTCATTATGTGTGAATGGATGTACCATTTTGTCAAATCGCTTGTTTGGCCCCTATTGAGATGATCATATAGTGAATTATACTGAGTGATTTTTTTTAATGCTATAACAATTTGCATTCCTGTAATAAACCCCATGTGGTCATGATACACTTTACTTTTTTCATATTACTGGATTGGATTTACCAATAATTTGTTAAGAATGTTGCATCTATGTTCATGAGGGCTGTTGGTCTGTGATGTTATTGTCTGGTTTTCAGGTCGGGGTAATTCTAGCCATGTAAAATGAGTTAGGAAAAGTGTCTTCCTAATTTATTTTCACAAAGAATTTGGGTATAATTGGGGTTAGTGGTATTCCAAAGCGATATTTAATAATACTAATGGTTAATGGGATCTGCATCTTTTCATCTTTGTAACAGAAATATTTCTAGTGCTTTTCTATTGGGTACAATGCTGGTTTCAGAGAGGCCCTTATCATATTAAAGGATACTCTCTTTCTATTTCAATAGAAATATGCATACAATATATATAAAATTGAGCATATATATGTATCCATACACACATGCACACTTAGCTATACATACTTCATATAGTATAAAATACTTCATTAATACCATATAATGGTATAGGATAGATATACATATATGACCAAACAGAAAGATAGTTCTATTATTCAGATTATCAATAGTCATACTGAATCATTTGAAACTGAAAGTAATTAATACCAGATTTTAATATACTATTTTCATGCTTTTCTGATACTTTTTGCCTTATGTGTATCATGTACAAAGTTTAAAAATAATTAAAAATGCAAAAGGAATTGCTCCCTTTGTCAGTATAAATGCCTTTTTTACGATTTAATGTTTTTAGTTGTGCATTTAACTTTATCTGACATTAATATTGTATTCCCTGCTTTGATTTTGTTTGTTAGTACTAAAAATACATTTGCCCATTCTTTAAAAAAAAAAAAAAACATGCTTGTATTATTCTGATTTAGGTGTATCTTTTGTAAATAGAACAGTAATATATATTTTTTCTTTTTCTTTTTCTAATCCTATCTCAGCCTCTATTTCTTTTTAATGGGAAGTGTAACCCACTTGCAGGTATTATTAAAACTGATGTGTTTGTTCCCTGTCATCTTTTTGTTTTTTGCTTTTGTTCTGTCTAGCAGTCTTCATGTTCTATACCTTGTGCTATTTGAAACACATTTTCTTTGCTTTTGTCCTCTATATTTTTTTGAAATGAATATATCGTGTTTATTCATACTGGTACTTACATTTAAGTTTCCCAGAAGTATTTTTAACATATGTAAATCTAATTATTCAAGCTGAGTAAAGGGTTTTTTTTCATGTTCTCTTATTTGTGACAAAAAATGTGATAGGTATCCCTCCATCCTCACTCTACCTTACCACTTATGTTTCTTGGACTTTATCAAAATCACATTTTGAACTTGTAATGCAAGATTATGTATTGAGACATTTGTACTTTATTTAGCTTGTGAGATTTATAACAATTCCTGAGCCTCATCTTTTTAAATCAGACTCCACTTAGGCCTTTCACAAATCTCCTGCAGGTATCATTCATTAGGTTTTTCTTTTGTTTCATCTTGCAGTTGTTTGGGATAATTTTCAAGAAGCTTACCTAAAAGATAGGTGAATGGTGTATTTTCTGATTCTTGGATTATTTCCTATTTCATGTGATAAATATTTATTGGAAATGTGTTTTGCAACAATAGCTATGGTAGGTGTTAGAAATATAGGAATATATGATATAGATAACCCATCCCTCAAGGAATGTATAACTACAAAGATATTTTCGTTGTCACAAAATATGATTGGCATTTTTTTCTGAGTGTAACATCCAAAGGTCATAATCTTTATCCTCAAAACTCCTGTAGTTACCCCTCCCTTATATTTGGCATTAAGTAACAAAGCAGAGCACTCCAAGGCTTGATTTTCTGATTTTTGTAACTTTATGAGTAACTCATTTACTTCTTATGGGAATGAAGATATTCCTTTCTTTATCTTTGGATTTAGAACTCTTCCCAGAGTGTGGAATTGTCTCTCACAATTGACCTCCTCCCCTAGCATATGATGATGACATCATTACAAGCCTTTTACAGCACAAGAAAGTGAGTCTCTATTAAGCATGATTGTTTGTTCTGGGTAGTGTGTTCTGAGGAATCTTAATTGGTGGCTCTTCATTATCTTTCTCTCATAACTGTAATTTCTCTCTCTCTCTCTCTCTCTCTCTCTCTCTCTCTCTCTCAATAATTCCTTGATCTGTCTTTTCCTGTTTATCCTGGGAGAGCTTCTCTAAGCTTTGGTCTTCATATTCATTTTATTTTTTTAAGCTTCACATTTAATATGTTTTACTTCTAATGTAGGCTTAAGATGTAATGTTGATTTTAACGCCTTGCTTGTTCTCCTTTTCTATCTGATTGGACTCTTTATTTCATTTTGTTAACTTCTCAGATCTATGTCATTCTATTTTCCAGCTTTGCCTCCTTAAGACTTTTAATAGAGAGAGGCCATCTTTTTTTCTTCTGTTGAGGTTGTCAGATAGTCTTTTAAATTTTTCATTAGGGTCCTGGAAGTCAAATTTTTAATGTGATAAAATATACATAGCATAACACTTAACATTTTGACCATTTTTAAGTGCATAGTTCAGTTGCATTAAGTAAGTTCACATTGTCATTCAATGGAAGGGAATTTTTAACTATGCTTTTCCTAAAATTTTTGTGAGTGGTCTTCCTTTTTATTTCTACATTTTTTTTCTTAATACATATTCTCAGACATGATATGACCTGTGTAGAGAGTGAATACCTCCTTGCCCCCTACTCGCTGATCTTTATGTAATGCTTGAATCCCATTTAGTTCTATTCCTGAAATACATATTGAGATGTAGCACTCCTGATTCAATTCCCAGCCTCTAGATGGCTTCCAGTTTCTTGTGCTTCTGTTTTATTGAAATGGTACTTTTTTCTTTGTCCGCTGGGATTTCTGATACATAGTTGTGGTTGAAGAATGCAGCCCCAAACGATATCTTCTTGACTGTGGCCTCATGAAAAACCCTGAGATAGAACCACCCAGCTAAGTACTTCCCAAATCTCTGACTTCCAGAAAGGATGTGAGATAATAAATATTTACTGTTTCCAGCCACTAAGTTTTAAGGGGACTTGTTATTGAACAATAGATAAGTAACTAACGCACATATCCATTTGAGTTAGCTTTTGTATTACTAATGGATGCTCAGGTCTCTCTTACTTGAAGTCTTATTACCCAAGTAAGTAGAAAGATAGTACTGGAGGTGTATGCATTCTTCTTGCCTCCTTTGCAATCTTGTTCCATAAAGATAAGTTATGCCAATTTTCCAAAATGTCTGTATTTACTCAATCCGATTCCATTTCCCTTATAAATACTGCAAATTCTGGTTAATTTGAGGAAATACATTACTCCTCAATCTTAGTTTTCCTAAAAATAGGAGTATTATTTTTATTTCTAGATATTTGTTAGTTATTTTACTAAGCAGCTAGGGAAGATGCATTTGGGTCTTCTACTTTGATATTTTTTATCCAATTGTTTTTAACTTTGATACCATTTTGAAAGAGATCTTTCCTTGCTCTCAAGAAGGGTACAGAAAAAATACTTTCGTATCTTTAATATGCTAGGTTATTTTAACAGATATCCAATGTATAATATGTATAATACTATATTCTTCAATTTTTCAAATAAGGTAAATATCCTTGGGTTCTTGAAGTAGAAAATTATATCAGATTTTTAAAAATATTTTAGTTTTAGGTAATCACCACACTCAGCTGGCACTCAAACTCACAACCCCAAGATCAAGAGTCACATGCTCTACTGACTGAGCCAGCCAGGCACTTCCCCAAAATTATATTCGTTTTAAGTAATATGATTTCGGTCTTCTTTATGTATTCCTTGTATTCCTTTTCCTGTCTCATTGCATTGGCTATAAAGTCCTAAAACGTGTTGACTATTGGCATGTTGTGTCTGTTTTCTGCTTTCATACAATTGCCTCTAGTGGTTCTTTCCACTCAGTATAATGGTAGTTTTTATTTTCAGAGAGCTCTTATTTATTGAAAGATCATAAATAAATGTTTATTTCTATTAATTCACTCTTTTTTTTAGGATTTTTTAGAATGATTCACGCTGATAATACTGGCACATTTTTGTATTCTTAGAATTAATTTCAGACACATTTTATTTGTTTAATGCATTGTTAGGTTCTATTTGCTAATAGAATTGTATTCTTATAATTAAAGCATTATTTGCAATAGTGGAGACAAGAAACTGTACATTGCCTGACAATACATAGATGATCAATACATCCTAGCGGTAATTACTACTGCAGTGAATGCTGCGAATTATAGTTTTTCAAGTACTGCATCAGTTCAGAGCACTAATAATGGAACAAAGGAGAACCTTGGAGGTAGGGTAGCAATTTTCCTGCCACCAGGCTTATCCCCCAAAGTTACAATTAAATGTCATCAGCAAATGGAGGTACAAAAATTATTTTTTAAACCTCAGGTTCTTCACACTGTAATCAAACCTTTTTCATTAGTGCAGCTATCCTGATTCTGGCTGTGCAAAATAGGAGAAAGAGCCCCAGGTAACTCTACTATTTACCAGCCAGGAGATCTTGAAAAAGTCACTACAATTTTTGAGCCTCTTTCATCCGTACAAAGGAGTTAGCCAAGGCGTGTGACCTTGCATTTTTTGGAATATTTCTGAGGATCAAATATGATGAGAGGAGTGAAGTACTTTTGAACCAGGGCACCATACACACATAAAATTGGTGCGACATCATCATCATCATCATCACCATGCAGGAATAATATTAAGCCAAGGCTCACCACTCCCTACATAGAACAGGATCTTTTGCTTCCATATGTTATTACAGGCATTGTGAAAGATTAGTTTACATTTCAGTGCTACTTAATTACCCTTCCTCATCTCCCAGCCATTTTTACATTTAAATAAAACTCTCATTTCACTTAACAATGGAAGGGCTAAAAATTTGCATATTAAGTGTGAGTCAGTGGCACGGATATCTAATTAAAACCTTCTATTTTTTTTCCTTTTTCCCTTTTTCATTTTTTCTCCCCTGAGCCGCTGACATTATTGTAACTGTATTCAGTGTCCCCATTCTGTCAGGCCTGTGTGCTCTGAGGAAAGCAACCCAGAAGAGTACCAGGGAAAGCAGGAGCTTAAGAGAAGCAAGGAGGGCGGGGAAGGAGGGAAAGGGGCCCAGCAACAGCAAGACAATGGCAAGCACAGAAGGGATGTGAAGGAAAGATCATACAGAAGAGGAGCACATTGGTAGTGGCTAGGTGAGGCTATTGATTTTTAAAAAGAGGGCAGGGTGAGGAATGGAGTGTGTAAAAAATGGAAATTTATCAGAAAGGAGAGAAGGGTAAGAATAGAAAGAGAAATAAAGGAGTGAGTCTTATGAAGCCAAGAGAGAAGGAGAGACTGTTATTAAGGGGCACATATAGTCGACCCTTGAACACCATGGGTTGGAACTGCATGGGTCTTCTTATACATGGATATTTTTCAATAAATACAGTGCAGTACTGTAAATGTATTTTCTATTCCTTGTGATTTTCTTAATAACATTTTATTCTCTCTAGCTTACTTCATTGTAAGAATACAGTATATAGGGGGCACTTGGGTGGCTCAATTGCTTGAGTATCTGATTCTTGATTTTGGCTCAGGTTGTTTATATCAGGGTTTGTGAGTGTCAGGTCAGGCTCTGCACTGATATGACACAGAACCTGCTTGGGATCCCCTCCCTCCCTGTGTCTCTGTCCCTACCCTGCTCTCTCTCTCTCCCTTTCTCTCAAAATAAACAAACATTCCAAAAACCAAAAACAAAAAAGAATATCGTATATAATACATATACAAAATCTATGTTAATTGACTGTATATGTTATCAGCAAGGCTTCTGGTCAACAGTAAGCTCTTAGTAGTTAATTTTTTAAGGGAGTCACAAGTTATATGGGGATTCTTGACTGTGCAGGTGTTCAATGCTCCTAATTCCTGCATTGTTCAAGAGCCAACTGTCCTTCAAGGGGGTTAGAAGAATGGTATCAGTCTAGAAAATTGCAGTAGGCAAAGGTCTTTGGATCCTTTGGGAAATCACTTATATAGTTCTGTGAATAGTGTCTATCACACAATAACATGGAAACATGTAATAAAAAGTAAAGTCTGTTGGTCTCATTTGAATATTTGTCTTCTCCCCCGCGAAAGCTTCAATGGCATCACTTAATAATGCAGGTATATTCCACAACGGAGATTTTCTTTGTTTTTCCTCCATAGACTTCACACAGAAACAAGACTCAGAAACAGATTCCTCTGCAATTGTATACCTTTAAGAAATAACCAAATATAAGCCTTGTTTCTCTTTTTGCTCCTTCCTCAACCCCAAGACCACACCAGTATAATGAACTAAGCATTAGTTAAAATCATCTGTCCAATATCTTCATTTGCCCCCTCTATTCATTCAAACATATTAGTTATTTCTTTTTTTTTAATTTATTTATTTATTTTGAAAGAGAGGAAGCTGAGTGGGAGAAGGGCAGAGACAGTGGGAGAGAGAGAATCCTAAGCAGGCTTCACACTGTCGTTACAGAGCCCAACGTGGGGGCTCAAACTTACAAACTCTGAGATCGTGACCTAAGTTGAAATCAAGAGTTGGATGCTCAACCAACTGAGCCCCTCAAGTGCCCCCAGATTACTTATTTTTAAAACTATACAATTATGAAGCAAATCAGTTATTGGTAATGGTATATGGTAAGAAGTGTGGCTCAAGCCAGGAGTAGTACAACTTTGTGGTGCTGTGATTGACAGTCATGCCTCTTGGCATGCAAAACTGTCCATCTGTCTATATCCAGTTTCTTGGGCAAATATGGACTAGATCAACTGAGAGATTGGACTGAATCAAGACCATTTGGCAAATGAGAGGTCCCAAAGGGAAAAGTAAGGTGGAAATTATGCTACTGAAGTACAGGCCCCAGCACTATGGCACCAGGACCTGGAATCCAGTTAGATGAAGAAAACCATGTGAATCTAGATTGTAAAGGGACTAGACAACAGAACCAAAAGAACAGGTGGTCAGCTTCTTCAAAACCCTTTGGTCACCATTGAAAGTTTGCAAAGCAATTCCTACAACTCATGGTTAAGTTCAAGGATTACCTGTCCTCCTGGTATAGTGTTTCCCAAATGGCTTGATCATAGGAATTTCTTAGGCTGTTTTAAAATTATACATTTCAGGCCCCACCCCTGACCTATCAAGTCCAATTTTTTTAGGAGACAGCCTTGAGGATTATATATTTAATAAACAACCAGGCAAGATTGGTAAATACCAATTCTTAGAGGAGATGAACAGTCTCTGGTGAAAAGGAGTGCTGAGCGTTATAAGACCAAGACCTTAAAGCCCTATCTAATGAGGAAACTTAATATTCCTCCCAAACCTAGTTTTCACATGTTCAGACTTTAACAATAGTGTCCTGACTCAATCTTGGTTTAAAGCATGAGGTAATTAAGCAGCTCTAGATTCATGTTTCATAACTTATTACCTCCATCTTCAACATTCTCCAAACTTGGCTTTAAGTTCAAGACAGAATAGATGGACCTGCACTTTGGTTCTTTTGGTCCCCCCCCCCTAAAACCCTGCCTTATTATTTCCATTCTACTTCCTAGAAATTAGAATATTGTCCCTGAATATTGGCTTGGTGTTTGAAAATAGCTTCCTATTGACAGAGCATACCTTGATGCAAACTGCCTGCAGTTAAGACAAAAGCTGGCAGGAGTTTAGCTCTTATTGTGTGCCAGCACGTCCTTGATAATAACAGCCCATTTTTTTCCTCAAGATAACCTTATAGCATAGTTACTGTTAGTATCTCTGTTCTTCAGTTAAGGACACTGAGGTAAATCAGAGTCTTTTAGAGACTCAATTGCCCAAAACCACCCAAGCAGGATGTGGCACAAAAGGATTCAAACCTAAGCATTCAAACTCTGGGGTTTGAGGTTTTAAACATAAAATTATTCTGTCTCACCTTAAATGTCTCACTACTCTGCTTATCTCACCTGTGTGACATGAATGGTTTCCAGTTTGAAATGTTTAACTCCTCCATAGACAACTGGAGGACTGTTCTTGGTGATCATCATACTGTGCCAGGCTTAGCAAGTGTAACTACAACATAGTACCAAGGAAGGACTCTGGCCTCTGACAAGCCCTCCATCTCAGCTTCCTCAGGGAGCCAAGATGATGGTCTTCAGAAGCCAAGCTTAGTCTTGGTGACTATTGACTTACCCTATTAACTGAACTTCAACTGCTTTTACAGACTGCCCATCTGTTTTTTCCTTGGGTACTGCTTCTGCTTCTGTACCACATTATAGTTGGCAGAGGGATCCCTCCCTCATCTCCTTATAGCTGGAAGCATCCCATCTTTACCTTTAGCCTGAAGTGACCTTTTCTAGTTCTGGTTCTTGTCCTTCTTTATCCTGACTTGCCTTGCTCTATGTCCCTAGTTAATTTCAAGATGTGCTATCACCCACAAGGGAAACAGAGTCACAGAATTCTGAAAGGGTAGTTTTTGCTTAAGACCCCAGAAGGACCAGAGTATTATCTCTATAAGAAATGCACTCACATTTGAATTCAAATCATTTGTGTAGCACATACACACTTCTGCTGGTTTTCATTTTTTCTGAGATTTGGAACAACCAAATTTTCTCAAAGTGTGAATTTTCATTCCTCTTCAAATCCACAGGGTGCCCCATTACCAATAAAGCAATCTACTGCATCTTGATATATATCATTTTTAAAACATCAGTAGCCTCTTCAGATTCCCTCCCAAAGTACTAAAAATGAAAATTCAAACCTTTGTGTAGTAAGAATATAGCCAAGTAATCTGGACAGGTTCTAGCATCCTCAGACATTGTTGTTGGACACTCTCCTGGATAAAAATCTTCTAATTCCTCTGTCTTAAATTACAAAGACAAATCATGAACCTGAAGCTGTGTGGCAAAAAATTGTTTCATGATTGGTGGCTCTTTGAATATAATAAATGCACAGTTAGAGCCCATTTAAAATGGGATGGAAAATATGGACACCCATGGATATATACTAGGGCTGTGAGACTTAAGAGGAAGAATAAAAGCTGATTGTTGACCTTTATTCTTGATGTCTAGAATTTCAGTTAGCCCATTAAATCTGTGTGCACAATCTCCTAGTTTATTTTCCTTGAAACTCTAAGCAATGTAAACTCACTTTAAGACATTGTTTCAGTAATGCTTTCAATATTTTTCTTTTGATTTGCAATGGAATTATTTAAATATAAATATTTTCCTTTCTGTTTTGTAACTTTAAGGTACAGGGTTAAAATAAAACCTAAAAATCCCAGATAGTATATTTAGACCAATACCTTATGTTCCTAAAAACCATAAACTTCATATTCCACTTTCCATTTGATTAAAGAGGTAGAGTCCTAATCAATCTATCTGGAAAATTTTCAGAGAGATTTGTTCATGTCTGTTGACTACTCACAAGGATACTTAACTACCAAGCACAGGTATGTATATATATATATATATATATATATATATATATATATGTATGTATATATATATATATATATATATAACTAGATATCAATATTGATATCAATATCTAGATATATATATAGACAGAGGGAGACAGAGAGAGAGAAAAGAACAGAATGTTTAGCCTCCCATTTTGGAATAATATTGTAGTTTTTACCTGTATCTGTAATAGTTGTTTCAAGGAATGAAAGTATAGAAGTCAAAGGCTTCACAATGGCCTGAAATACCCTGGGTCATCTGGCTTGGTTACCTCCCTGACCTCACCTTCTGTCATTATTCCCCTTACTCCCCCAGAGTGAAAAAGGGTTTCTTTCTGTTTGCTAAGCATGCTCCCACTTCAGGATATGGGTGCTGGGTCTGAGACTTTCCTCTGTTTGCAAAGTTCTTCCTCCAAAAATCCTCAAGGCTCATTCCAATATTTCTTTCTGGTCTGAATCAGTGAGACTTTCTCTGATCACATCCATAGAATAGCTATCTTCGCAGAAATTGCCATCCCTTTACCTTGCTTTATTTTTTCCACCACCACCACCACACACACACACACACACACACACACACACATGCACACACACACACATTTTCTTTATATTGTCTGTTTACTGCATAGTAGGATATGAGACATTGAACAGAGTCTATTTTGTTTACTAGGCTCTATCTCTAGTCTCTGGAAGAATACCAGAAAACTAGTATACATTCAATAATTTTTTTTGTGTGTGTGAATAAAGGAACATGTGGATGTGTTAGACTACAAGGAACAGACAACTAGGAAGTGGCTTAGAGATTTATTGGTTTCACATAAGAAAAATAGAGAGTCCCAGGAGTGGGGAGGGAGCTCACAGCATGTCCTTTTCATGACTTTTTACTTCATGGTCACAAGATGGCTATTACCTTTACAGACATCATACCCACATGCAAGATAAGAAAAAAGAGAAAGGGGAACAAAGGAAAAAGGGATTTTCCCTGAGGGAAACTTGTCATTTTATTCATAAAGTAAAGGCATCCATAGCACATATGGCCATGCCCAGTGGCAAGAAAAGCTGGGAAATCTAGTGGTTAGTTTGTCTGGAACACAGTTTGTGAAAAGGGATTTGAGATTGCATGTTGAATAAACCCATGTACAACATCATTGTTAGCCTTAAATGAACCATTGTTTATAAGATACACGCACATAGTAATCATTGAGGGAATGACAACTCATTATTGTCATTGAAAGCTGTATAAGATACCATTGAATCCATTCAGACCACCTCTTTGCTTTTTCCTACAGAGAATAATTTCCTATACCCATTCTGAGAGTTTCATGGCAACATTTTATGATATCATACTGACACTTTTAGTCTTAGAATTGTAAAAATTATGGTTTTACTTGGTTCCATATATTAATAAATTCCGAGTGGAGCTAACCCCACAATTCCTCTCTTGATACTGTTTTCATGATTCTGAACTCATTCAAAGATTTGGATTTTGGAACTACTTGGCCCAAGTTGATGAGAGCATATCTGGGGCTGCTTGGGTGGCTTAGTCAGTTAAGTGTCTGACTCTTGGTTTTGGCTCAGGTCATGATCTCATGGTTTCATGAGTTCAAGCCCTGCTTGGGATTCTCTGTCTCCCTCTCTCTCTGCCCCAACTCATGCTGTCTCTGTCTCTTCGAAAATAAATACACTCAAAAAAAAAAAAAAAGAGAGAGCATATATGATTAGTCAGATTCAGAATTTTCACTGGCCAATGTATTGTTTTTGTTCATGCTCTTCACATCTCAAGAGGAAAATACAAGTGTCTCAGGGAGAGCCAAATTTTTCCTCAGTAATAAGAATCATGAAACATTGGGATGAATTTTCAGAATTACATATCTATATCTATATCTATATCTATATCTATATCTATATCTATCTATATCTATGTGTGTATTCACCATAACTCTGACACTTCTCAGAAAAATTACTGTAAACAAAAATAAATATTCTAGGTGATGCATATCACCAACATGCTTTGAAATGCTACCACAACTTATTATAATAAACCCTCACCCTTCTTGGACTTTCACATCTCTTAGTTCATGCCATCACACAACCAGGAGAGGGAGGAGAGCTGACTCCTCTTCCACTCCATTGAGGCCCTGAGGGGTGTGACAGCCACCCCTTGGGGCAGGACTGGGCTGAGGTGTGCATTGTTTAGGGGAAGGGACTATTTTGGGGTCTTCATGACTACCTCTTGTGCCTGGCACAGAACCTGGCACAGCGGGGGTACGTATGTTTCTGTGAAAGGAATCAAAGGAGACACAGACTGGATGGCTTGGCTTAACTGTTTACTTAGAATGCTTATTTCAAATGACTATATAATATCCATCCCATAGAGGCCACAAGGAATTTCAAAATTTAAAAATCACGTGTGAGTGTGTCCTTGTCAAATATGAGTGTGGTGAGGCTGCAATGACCCTGAGCTATCCCGAAGGGAGTTGAAACACATATTCTGGTTTGATGCACTCCTGATTAAAGCTTCACTTTTATGGGTTTGATTTCTGAGCAAAAATCTGTATTCTAATGTCCCTGAACAGCCTATCCACAGCTGTTTCAACT
Organism: Neofelis nebulosa; assembly: GCF_028018385.1. Taxonomy (NCBI): domain Eukaryota; kingdom Metazoa; phylum Chordata; class Mammalia; order Carnivora; family Felidae; genus Neofelis; species Neofelis nebulosa. The sequence goes on along the minus strand of NC_080791.1, from coordinate 29,019,141 downwards.
TCCTCCTCTTAATCCCCAGAGTATGTTTTGCACATCTCTTTTAAAACATTAATATTCTATTTGATGTTGTCGCTGCCTTATGACAGTCATCCATATCAGTGTTATTGCCCTGTCACTCCTACTTAATTGAGAGCTCCTAAAAGTCAGAGACAGAGTCCTAATGGATGCAGGCTGAATAAATGTTTGTTGAGAGAAATGGAACAGAACAAAAAAGGATGGAAGGAATAGAGTGGATTGGAATAACCTAAATGCAAATTGAATATATAGGTAAACTACAGAAAAGTGACAATGATGTAGGACTTTATGAAAAGTGTGGTATATGGTTGGCGGGGGGCGGGGGAGGGGAAGTAGCCCCAATTGTTGAGAGAAAAAAGAAACCTTTTTAGTAGAAATCTGTTCCCCATAGTGTTTGAGTTCCATTATCAAAGCACAGGTTGTTTGAAATTGAATCTGAGCCAATTAAGAGCTTCTTCCTCTTGTTTCTCCTAAAGGAAAATACCTTACAGGGTATCATGTTCTGTTCCACCCGGGACACGTCCTGGTCTGGTGTTTGTCTAGAGGTAGATGAAGGGATGTTTCTGAAACAAATGCTTTTTTAAAAAACAAGATTATTTGGTCTTTGGTTGGGGCGCTTTCATAGAATGGCCATGTCCTCAACGCTGGATTTAAATTACTTGTCAGAAAAAGCATGGAAATCGCCCAAAATGAAAATGCTAGAGATTTTTTTCTTCCCTTCTGCTGACTGAAGACACCAGAGTTGTTGAGCTTTTTGTCTCTCGTCCTCATGCGGAACCAGCTTCTTAGAGAATGATTAGGGTTTTGCTGACATCGATCCAGAAAGAGGACGGGAAAGAACATGGGATTGGGAGGGGGGAAAAAAATTCCTGTTTTTCTTCTGCTGTCAAAAAGAGAAGAAAAAGAAACACCCTAAGATCAGTTTTCGCTTGAAGTCACTCTGAAAAGAAACAAAGTTTATTTCATACTTTTGCAAAATCCCCAACACCATGAGCACTACTGAAAACAAGAGAAAAGTATCTCTTTTTAAAAGGATAATTGTTACATTTTTACTGTAAGTAGGGGCTCTCAGGGGAATGGGCATGATTCATGGCTGTACTGGAAGACAAACCAACACATATCAACTGGCATCTTCCTTCTTATATCTAGAGAAATATGATTGAGAACAACTTCTTGGATTTGAAAGAAAGCTGGCAACAGGCACCGCTACTTCCTTGGGTCTAAGGTGACCATAGCAAGCAAAAGTGAAGTAGATTGGTGATCAGGAGGCTTGGCAGGTAGCCAACGGCCTAGCTGGGTGGGGAGGGCAGAGAGCACAGCTGGCAACAGCTGGAACACTGCTCACAGGAAGCTCAAGCTGACGTCGCCAGTGCTCCCACAACCAGCTGAAATTGTTTTGCACCCAGAAAACAAAACAGATGAGAAAAGAGGCATAGAGGAACAGGGTAGGAGCAATCATCCTGTTATTTGTGAAGCATGGGATAAACAAGCTCCGATGCCTTGCATTCCAAGTCCCTTGGATCAGGGTAAAATTGAATTGAACAAAGCAAACTATGTATTATTAATGTTAGTGTTTCTTTTAAAGATTTGATACGGGCAGGCTCAAAACATTGCAATAAAAAGGGAAAGGCTCTTCAAAATTGGCAACCCTTTTTCTTCAGTTCTCTCTCAGTGGGATGCAATATGCATCTTTTCTCCCTTTTTACATTTTTGGGAGCTTTTTGAACAATGAAACGGGAATCCAGGAAGCAGAGGAAAAAGGAAGCAGCAAGGCAGAGCGGGGGAAGGAAAACATAAAAGCTACAAAGGGACATAGACAGGGAAGCAGAAGGTGAAAGCAGTTTGCATTAAAAATTAGAGAGAGGGGAATAGTAACAGGACAAGACATTGATATATTTCTAGAATATTCATCTTGCACCCTGGGGACTCAGTGTAGACATGACATTACCCTTGGGGAAACATTGCAGATTTCTTCCCTGTGTGACCATGAAGGAAGAGTATCTCTGCAGTTGTTTAGGTAGGAGGAGGGGATTGCTTCATTTCAGGGCCTCCCTGTGGCCCAGCTCTATCTGGCCCATCCTAGTAAGACCAGTCATGGCATATTTAAAAACTCTCAAGTTCTACACTGAGCTGTAATTACCAGCCTGATCCAACTTCCTGTCTACCCAGTTTCAAAGAATCCTCCACCAGACTCACTATAGCCCTGAGAAAAAAAGAGAGATGAAATCATGATATTCTGTAGCTTTTTGTTTTCAAATCTTGTCGTGAGACTCCACTTCCCTTATTGGATCATGTTTAATCTGTCAGTCATTCATTTTGTATGTACTGAGCAATTCACATTTACTAAACACTAGTTCCTGCATGCCTGGTGCTATGCTTGCCCCTCTGGAATCATCACTCATTCATTTGTCCAAAATACTTACTGAGCAACTACTATATGCTAGGCCTGTTCTGAGAAAATTACAGATAGAACAGCACAAAACAGGGTTCCTACCCTCATTATGGGGCAAAAAAGCAAATAAACAAACAACAAAATAACCCATGAATCTGGTGTCATGGTGCTTCATGTCATTTATATGTTGATGATGCCTGAATCTCTCCCCTGAACTGCTGAATCATAATTCAACTGCCTACATGGTACTTCCACATGAAAGTCAAATTGAGCATCTTTAACTTAACTAATGTTTCAAAACAAACCATTAACTTTCTGGCCCCTTCTCAACCTGTTACGTCTTCATTCTTCCCCATGTTAGAAAAAGACAACACTATTTTTCTAGGTTTTCAGACCAGAAAACCAAAACAAACAAACAAACAAATAAACAAACAAACCCACAAGCAAACCAAGGACAGGTATCCTTGATTCCTCCTTTTCTCATACCTTGCACCCAGTGCATCAACAATTCCTGTTGATTCTACCTTCAAAATTTATTGAGAACGTGGAACCTTCCCACTGCATTCATGCCCATCACTGCAGTGCAAGCTTCTATCATCTCTCCTAGAGGCTGGCAGTGGCTGTCTGTTATCCTTGTTTCCATTCTTGGGTCCCTCTATATTGTACAATAGAAGTCTGATCATGCCACCCTTCTTAGAAAAGCCCTTCAATGACTCCCTTCTCCCTCACAAGAAAGGCCAGAATCTTTACAACAAGGATTGGGATCCCACATGACCTGGCCACTGTTCCTCTCTGACTCCACTTTCTACTACTCTCACCTTGATTCCTTGCTTTAGACACAGGTGACCTTAAACTTTCTGAATATACTTCTTATTGTCTCCTTGGATTGTTACCTTCTCTCCCTGGCTATACCTAAACCTCATACTCACTCTCACTCCCTTCAACACCTCTCCTCAGATGTCACCTTACCTACGAGTCCCAGCTTGTCCACTAGATATTTTAAAAAGCATGCCCCCAGACCTATATTTCATATCTCCTTTGCCTTGAATCATTTTTCCAGCATGTACTGTCCCTAGCATGTTATTTATTTACTTACTAGGTCAATTATAATCTATCTTCCTCTAGCAGAGTGTAAGTCCCTTATAAGCAGGACCTTTTTGTTTTTGATCATTGTTTTAGACTCAGCCACTAGAACAATGCCTCACTCAAAATGGGGGCTCAATATATATTCATTGAATAAATGATTGAATGACTGAATTAATTAATTAAATATATAATACAGTTTCAGGCAGTGATTGATGCCATGAATAAAAATAGAACAGGGAAAGAGAAAGAGAATGCATGGATAAGATTCTAATTTAGATACTGTGGTCAGGGAAGCCCCTCAGAGGAAGTGATACTTGAGCAGAGATCCAAGTGAACTGGGCCAGTGCACCAGGCAGGTGGGTATTGGAAATCAGAGAAGTCCAGCAAAGGGAATAGGATGCAAAGTCTGAGGAAGGAGTGTGCTTGGCAAACAGCAAGGAGACCATTATGCTTAGAACAGTGAATGAGACGAGAGTGTAAAAATGAAACAAAGGAAGATCATGTGGAACTCTGCCTTGTGAGGGATTTGGATTTTATTCTAAGTGTGATATGAAACTCTTAGTGGGTTTTGAGCAGGAGAAGGACATAATCTGACTTCCATTTTAGAAGTCTCAGTCTGCAAGGACTATGGTGAACACACTGAGGGGAAAAATTTGGAACGAGGAAACTGGTGAGGACACACTGTGGTCAGGGGAACATAGTATGGGCTGAGACACGTTGGGCAGCGTGGATGCAATGGGAAAGCCAGAGCTAAACACAGGGTGGATGTGGGTTGTAAGGGAAAAGGAGTAGTCAGGGATGGTCTGAGGTTTTTGACTTGAGTTACTTTGGTGAATGTTGGTGACTTTTACTGAAATGGAGGAAATTGTAAGGGAAAGGTTGTGGGGGAAAACACACAAGATTTTGGTTAATACAGGATAAACATGAGGCCCCTATTATTTGAGCATAATCAAATTTGGAATATATAAATCTATATATTTATATATTTCAGGGGAAAGGTCAGGGCTGAAGATACATGCTTGGAAGTCATTGGTGTATAAAACATATTTAAAGTCATGACACCTGGCAATAAATACTACCTAAAGAATGGTTACAGAGAAAGGATGGCTGAGTCATGAGCCCCAGAGCACTTCAACATCCAAAAACTGGGAAAAATGTGTAGACTAGCAAAAGAAAACTAAATGTCAGTCCCAGTGAGGTATGAGAAAAACCAAGAAAGTATTTTCCCTAGAACATGGGACACAAGTTCTTTCAAGGAAGGATGGTGATGAGTAGAACACAATACCTCTTCTCAAGGTGTTCTCAGACTTGGCAAAAAGGATCACCGTTCAGGAGGAGAAACTCTGTAAGACAGGTGAGAAGAAAGTACTGAGGATTCTCAGTTCTTTGATTAAACTCTGCTTCTATGGTAGGAGGTGATCAAAGAATGTTTCACATAAGAAGTAATATTTCAGGGAGACATCTCAGGAAGGGTAGACATTTTCTGGGTATAGAAACCCTAGGCTTTCCTGATAGAAACGTGAGCATGTACAAAGGCAATGTGGTAGAAAAGGTCTAACGTGCCTGAGGCATCAAACATAGAAAGTCATGTGGCAGAAAATGAGGCCCAAAAAGAAGGTTTAAGCCAGTTTGGTAAGACCCCTACACATCAAGTTAAGCTTAGATTTTATCCTGGAAACAATGATAGAACAGAGTAAAACAACCTATATCAACAGAAGTGCTCAAGGCATAGTAGTGGTACTAGAATGCAGATTAGAAAATAGTAATGCATGTTACTATGTATAAAGATAAGAATCATGGACATTCTGGGGCTCCTGGGTGGCTCAGTCAGTTAAGTATCTGACTCTTGATTTTGGGTCAGGTCATGATCTCATCTCAGGTCATGTGTTCAAGCCCTATGTTGGGCTCTGCACTGGCAGTGTGGAGCCTGCTTGGGATTCTCTCTTTCTCCTTCTATCTCTTCTCCTCCCCTGCTTGTTCTCTCTCTCTCTCTCTCTCTCTCTCTCTCTGTGTGTGTGTGTGTGTGTGTGTGTGTGTGTGTCTCCCTCTCTCTCAAAATAAATAAAATAAACATTAAAAGAAAGAATCATAACCGTTCTGGAATGATGTATCTAGCCCCACCCTTTAAAGGTTCTGATCATAAAATGTCCTTGGCAATAAGGTGAGACTGAATTAGAAGATTTCTGAGATTTCTTCCAGCTCAGGAACATTTCTATAACTTTATGTGGTTAGCTAATATGATCAGGGAATGTTTCCTGAAGACATAAATACAAAATTTGGTATTTAATGAAATGTAGACATTTTACAAACTAAAAGAAATGGAAAAGGTAGTCTATCAAGGGAAACATCATGAGGAGAAAGAATGAGGTGGTCTTTGCTGCAAATAGTAATCTCTATGTAGATAGGAGCTACATCTGTTATTCATAGTTGCCTAGCACCTTCCTGGTCCAGGGTCTGATAAACAATCAGTTCTGGAGAAATGTTTGTTGCATGACTGTGGGAATAGATGAATAAATGAAAGAGGGATGGACCTGTAAGTATATTGGAGGCTATGGCAGATGATGCCTCCAGGTCTGACAGGACCCTGTCAAGGAGGACCTAGAAGTCAATAAGGGAACTGTACCATGGGGACTCCTAAAGAGGAAGCCATGATGTTGACCATCATAAACATATTTTAGAAAATCCCAAAATTAGATTTGTCTCTAAATACATGATGAGCTGAGCAATAGTCTCTCAGTGACCCAAGACAACCTGTTTTTCTGTATGTAGCAACTGTTATTTGTTTCAGGGTGAAAATTCCCCACTGGAGACAAGAGAGCCCAGCTGTGTTTGGGTTTTACAGGCTGTCTCAAGATTTCTCTCAGATGTTTTGGTTTATGGAAAAGTTGAAAATACAGCATTATCATGATCATTATTACCATAATCACTTATTCAACTACCACTAATAATTAATGTTTACTGAGTACCAATAATATGTAATGGGATTCAATAAGCATTGAATAAAACTTGGCCTCTATCCAGTGGGCTTGTGGTAAATAGGAAAACACAAACATGGTTTATATATTGGCTTCACAGGCTCCCCTTGGTTACCACTTTGCTAAACTGACTGAAACCAAGAAAACTGACTTTAAGGTTGCCGTCAGTGTTTTATACTAACATTTCCCAAAATATATTTGGTAGAGAGAACATAGATAGATTATATATATATATATATATATATATATATATATATATATGTGTGTGTGTGTGTGTGTGTGTGTATAATCCCAAACAAATTTGGAAGACAATAGTTTGAATAAAAGTAAAAATATTCACAACTGTAGGATTTTGCTGAGGTTTAAATGGACTAATATGCCTTGCAAGCACCAAGAAAAGTAAATAATACATAGCATTTCCTAAACTTATTTGGACATGGAACCATTATATAAAAGACTGTAAAATTGCAGTTCAAAAAATAAATTCTAAAAAAATAATTCTAAAATTCAGAATACTTTTTTTTCATTTAAAATATTTATTTACTTATTTATTTATTTATTTATTTAGAGAAGAGAGAGTGTGAAAGCTAGGGAAGGGCAGTGAGAGAAGAAGACAATCCCAAGGAGCTCTGTGCTGTCAGTGCAGAGCCCCATGTAGGGCTTGATCTCACCAACCATGAAACAAGGACCTGAGCCAAAATCAAGATGCTTAACCAACTGAGCCACCCAGGTGCTCCTAGAATGCTTTTTTGTTTGTTTGTTTGAAGTTTATTTACTTTGAGAGAGAGAAAGTGAGAGAGGAAGAACACATGAGCAGTGGAGGGACAGAGAGAGAAGGTGAGAGAGAGAAAGAGAGAGAGAGAGAGAGAGAGAGAGAGAGAGAGAGAGAGAATCCCAAGCAGGCTCTGGCTCCCTGCTGCCAGTGTAGAGCCTGACACAGGGCTGGATCCCACAAACCATGAGATTGTGACCCAAGCCAAAATAGAGTCAGACACTAAACAAACTGAGCCACCCAGGTCCCCCAGAAGGCTTTTTTTTTTTTTTAACAAGAAAAGTATTTTATTTCCCAGATCTGGTTGGGTTGCTGTTTTCTCAATTCACCAACACATTAGTAACATGTTACCAAGGAGCCATTGTGGAAATGTGCTTGATCCAAGAAGTGGTTCCCAGAATCCCCACAGCATTGGGACACCCAGGAAATTGGATGATAATGATGCCAATCTTTTTCAGTGCAGCATAAAGATTTGAGGACCATGCTTTAACAATTATTAAGACAGTTGGAATTCCTGACACACACAATGGTTAAATAAGTAAAACTGATCATACATGTTGGTAAGGATGGAGAGCAACTGAAACCCTCCTACCATAAGAGTTATTGCTGGGGGTGTAAGACAGGACAGATACTTTGGAGAACCATTTTGCACTTTCTTAGGAGGTTAAACACTGTACTATACCAGAACAATTCTGCTCCTAGGTATTAATTTAAGAGAAATGAGTAAACATGTCCACAAAACATTTTATTTTTAAAATCCTTGAGTGGAAACAGTGTAGATGTCTATCACTAAGGTAATGGATATACAAATTATGCTATATTCATCAGCAGAATACCACTCAGCACTATAAAGAAACAACCTATTTTCCTACATAAGAGCATGGCTAAATCTTAAATAAATAAATAAATAAATAAATAAATAAAATAGTAATAAATTAGGTTAAGCAAAAGAAACCAGATATGAAAGATTTTACATTGTTTGATTCTGTTGATATCAAGTTCTCAGAGTCAAAACTAATTCACAGTGATAGAAATCAATCAGTGGTTGCCTTAAGTTAAAGGGGAGACAGTGGCAAGGTGAGTGGAAATTGGAAGGACCTTGAGGGAATTCTGTGAGGTAAAGGAAATGCTCTATTTCTTGATTAGGGTGTTAGTTACATGAGTGTTTATAATTGTCAAAACTCATCAAATGAAACACTTAACATCCCTGCATTTGATTATATGTAAATTAAAGCTCAATGAAAACAAAGAAACAAAACTATTTGGAACCCAAGCCCCAGGCAGCAGCTTTGTGTGGGATATGTCAGCACAACAGCCATTAATTTCACGAATGCTTGCCTATGAAATATACAGAAAATTGCAAAGTAACCCCTTTGTTATGACTCAAAGGTTAGTGTTCGTGCTAATCTTTTGGGATGAACATGGTTAATGCCAACATCCTCACACTTGGATAAGCTTGGACAAGTCTCCTGAGGAGTGAAATTAAGAACCAATTCCATGTATGTTGTGTCCATGTGCTCCAGCATGTCTCCTTATGAAAGAACATATTTCTGATATATGGTCAGCTGATGAGTAGCACTTTATTTTTTAATTAAGATCACTGACTCTTATGTTTAGACCATATTTTATATTCTTTATCTCAGCCTGGCACTTTGTTTTTTCATTGGTGGCTGCTGTCCTTAGACTCCTAAAGCAGCCAATCAGCATTAAGAACAACACCAATTGGAATGCTAGGGTGGCTCAGTCGGTTATGCTTCTGACTTTGGCTCAGGTCATGATCTCATGGTTTGTGGGTTCGAGTCCCATGTCAGGCTCTGTGCCGACAGCTCAGAGTCTGGAGCCTGCTTCAGATTATATGTCTCTCTCTTTCTTTCTCTTCCCCTCCCCTGCTCATGCTCTGTCTCTGGCTGTCTCAAAAAATAAATAAACATTAAAAACTATTTTAAAAAGAGCAACACCAATTAACCTTAGAAACTAAAGAATCAACACAAGCAAAATGAATAGCTTTATCAGGCTCTTCTAGTATCACATTGATGAGAAGGCAACAGTCATCAATTATTATTTAACATGTCATTAAACTAAGAATAAAAGAATCAGCATAACCATAGTCTACACATAAAGTTAGGATTGATGAATAATTCTATGTTTTGATTTTTTAAGAGAATTATTCCCTCAATATTGCTCTTAGATTCTCTGCTTGGACTATAAAATCCTTGATTCAGTGCCTCTTCAGGGAGCACATGAGAAGGGAGAGTTCATACATCCCCTTCTCTATCTCTAGACTGTTCCCTCAACTTTCTTCTTTCCCCTCTTCTTCTTCCTCCCACCTCACCATCACCACACTTCACACTTAGTGAGCACTTACTGTGGACCAGGTACTCTGTGCTCTGTACTTTAATTTATATACATTTATTTAATTATTTCTTAACTTATAGTTGGAAGTGGTGTTATTAACCCAATTTACATGTTGAAAAGTGAATTGGAAAACACATGTAACTTATGGGAGAATGCAAAGTTTAGACTTAGAAGTTGGTGTTTGTTCCTAGGTCTGTTTGATTCCGGCTGAAGTTCCTATACACGAAAGCATATCACTTCACACGCTTTGTCCTTTACTTTGGTGTAGGTATGTTTTTTTAAATGATTATTTATTCTTGAGAGAGAGAGAGAGAGAGAGAGAGAAAGAGATGAGGGGAGGGACAGAGAGAGACAGAGAGAGAGAGAGGATCCAAAGTGTGCCCTGCGCTGACAGCAGAGAGCCTGATGATGCAGTGCTCGAACTCATGAACCCTGAGATCATGACCCAAGTCAAAGCTGGATGCTTAACAGACTGAGCCACCCAGTGCCCTTAGGTAATGTTTTAACATGTATGTTATTATATCCTGTATGGTTGCTGGAATTTGAACTGGCTAGCACTCCTTAACTTTAAATACCTGTCACTGTTATGTTTGTTTGCTTTTATTTAAAAGGCTTCCATGCATTTAAAATTGAATACACTAACTTCCCAGTGAATTATTTTATTTTATGTCACCTCAGATATAACAGTGAACTTCATTTGATACAGTATTTGCATTTTAGAAATGTTTTCAGGGAGTTCTTTGTATATCAAACTTTTTCAAGTGAATTACTTGAGATATCCTGAGAGAGTTAACAAGTAAAAGGAAAAAAAAATAGAATCCTCTTCCTGAAACAAGTGATTGCTTGAATACACCAGTCCATGCTCCCTGACTTTCTGAATCTTTTCACCCCACCCCTCACCACACCAGGCACTCTGAGAAAAAAAAAATACAAACATCCTCCAGAAAAGTGTGTGTTCTTTATTCCAGGTGAGATTTGCTTCGGGCTTGACCCCCAGCCCCATAGTCTGTGTTGGAGATTAAGAGTGTTCCCCTTCTCTGAAGTTTGCACTGACAATAACACGGAACAGACTTGACCACTTCTCTAAGCCACATCTTGGCCTTTTTTTAGTTTTCCAGAATCAAAGTTATGTTCAACACAGAAGACATCCCTAGCCCCAAAAGGCCTCCCTAAGACAAGCCTCCAGCTCCCAGTTCAGTTGAACTAATCTCACTCTTTCCTGAAGTCCTTGTCCCTGTGTTACAACCTCAATCTGAGAGGGATGGGGGCATCTACTCACCCTCCACCCTGAACAATGGGTCCTCTTTGGCTGTGATGCCTGCCACTATCCGGTTCTGTCCAGAAGAGGGCAGGTTGGCTGTGGAGGAGGGTATGTAGCCAGGAGACTGGGGTATGTAGCCAGGAGACTGTAGTCAGAGAGCTTCAGGTAGCATTTGGAGACTTGGCTTTAGGAGCCATCTTAGGCAGGGCAACACTCTGGCCCTCAGCATCGTCACTGGAAAACAAAGGGTCTAGACTCCATCAGTGGTCTTCAGCCTGGGGAATGTGGGTCCACAGGGGTCCAAGTGGGGAGCATCAGGGTTCATGAATTATTTTTGGTATTTCAGAAGCTCATCAAGGTCCACAGATGGTTGATTTACCTGTTTTGAACTGAAATCATATCAATTAAGCATAATGAATACTCAGACTAAAAGGACACCTGCATCTAAAAATTAAAAAAAAAAAAAAAAAAAGGTTGGAAAAACTAATACAATTTGTTCAGTAAGAAAAATATTTTAA